>NC_135659.1:85011412-85315662 GCF_964188315.1 Podarcis muralis | reverse complement strand
GTTCAGCCACTCCATTCCATCCCCGTTTTTCATCTTACTCTTTTCCAGCCGTTAGGTAGCATTCTGTGTCAACTCAGCATGCTCATTCCTTACAGAGCTGCTTTTGTGGTTTCCCCTCCTCAGGATTTCTCCACACACAAATACCACAGGTTTCTCCTAAGTATGTGGATATCTCTCGCTTGTTTGTGAGCGGCCCTGTTCTGGCTACATATATGACAGCACATCAGGGGAATGATGATAAATTTCTGGAGATGCACCAAGGAAGTAGAACAGTTCATCAGCCTCAGCATTTGACATCTTGAGAATTTCAGTGTTTGTGTTTCAAGGACCAAAACAGACACAATGTTGGGAATTCATAACTGGGTCTCTTGGTGTTTTCGTCACCCCCTCACTTTGTAAAGCAGATCAGAGATTTGATCGCGGCACCGAATAGGTTCAACCAACTCCTCCCCCATGCCACTTCTCCAGTTTAAATTATTCTGTTTCCTACAGTCTCAAAGCTACTCATGATTCCTCATGGCTGTACAGTGGTACCTCAGGTTAAGAACTTAATTCATTCTGAAGGTCCGTTCTTAACCTGAAACTGTTCTTAACCTGAGGTACCACTTTAGCTAATGGGGCCTCCCGCTGCTGCCGTGCCGCCGCCACACAATTTCTGTTCTCATCCTGAAGCAAAGTTCTTAACCCGAGGTACTATTTCTGGGTTAGTGGAGTCTGTAACCTGAAGTGTCTGTAACCCGAGATACCACTGTATTTACACACCAACCACCACCAGCCAAACAACCAATCAACCTTGCATGTTAAATGCATTCATTTAACTCTATGAAGCTTGGAAATAGAATTGTTACTGCATTTATTCCTCCCCCTTTCCCCCAAGGAGCTGAAGATGGCATGCATGCATGGCTGTCTTAAGCATATGCGGTGCTGGGGTGCAAAGATCCGCCTGGCGCCCCCCCCCCCCCCGGTTGCCCAGTCCCAGGTGCACAGGTGGGCGGAGCCAGCCAGCCACCTCAGCGTCTCACTGCTCAGTCGCAAAGCCGCCCGCAGACTCTCTTTAACACCATGTGGTGCAAATAATTCATAGCGTTGAAACATTTGAGATGGAAGGATTTGAAGAGTGCATACCTGAATACTTGGGCAGAGCCAGCTGAAATGAAGTTCTTTCTCTGAAAGGATCCAAAGGTTGGGGAATTATGTAAGAGACTTTACAAAGGGCTTAGCGAGATCTATTTTTGCATTGCGAACCTACCTTAGCCACACTTCATACAAGTCCTGAACATATCAGTTTTTGGGGGCTCTTGTGTTTGCTTACTGATAAAAAGGCTATGCAGTGCACTCCCTGTTGCAACATTTATGACTCAAAAGGGCTTCTCACAAAGGCTATCTGACTAAGCCCTTGTTTAGTGTGCATTGGAGGAAGGAGCAGGGAGTAGAAACATTCCTACACCTTTCGGTTTTTCTAGCTGGATTCTGCTCCTGTCGAAGGCAACCTCCTTGTTTTGCCACTCTACCGAGCTGATTTTCAAGTCAAAGTCCTTCTTAGAAAGAAGGTGTGCTTATCTTCTTCATTTATCGGCTTATATTAACACCTAGCTTTCCTCTGGTGGAGCTTGCTGTAACAAATACAAGTCTTCTCCCTCCTCCCACGTCTTTCCCTCACAACAACCCCATGAGGTTGGTTTGGTTGAGAGGTTTGGGATGGCTGGCCTGTGCAATGCATCCACTTCTAGTGGCACACAGGTATCAAGCTGAAACAGGTCACTTCGGAGGTACTTAGGGCCTACACCCAAAGTCAGGATTTACCAGAGGCATGTGGGTGAGAACAGGATGCTGGGCTAGATATGGGCTATTGGCTTGGTCCAGCAGGTTCATCATCATCATCATCATTTATTTATATCCTGCCCATCTGGCTGGGTTTCCCCAGCCACTCTGGGTGGCTTCCAACAAAATATTAAAATACAATAGTCTGCCAAACATTAAAAGCTTCCCTAAACAGGGCTGCCTTCAGATGTCTTCTAAAAGTCTGGTAGTTGTTGTTCTCTTTGACATCTGGTGGGAGGGCGTTCCACAGGGAGGGTGCCACTACCGAGAAGGCCCTCTGCCTGGTCCCCTGTAACTTGGCTTCTGACAGCGAGGGAACCACCAGAAGGCCCTCAGTGCTGGACCTCAGTGTCTGGGCAGAATGATGGGGGTGGAGATGCTCCTTCAGGTATACTGGACCGAGGCCTTTTAGGGCTTTAAAGGTCTGCACCAACACTTTGAATTGTGCCTGGAAACGTACTGGGAGCCAATGTAGGTCTTTCAAGACTGGTGTTATGTGGTCTTGGCGGCCGCTCCCAGTCACCAGTCTAGCTGCCGCATTCTGGATTAGTTGTAGTTTCCGGGTCACCTTCAAAGCTATCTTCTTATGAAGTGGCTCTTCCCAAAGTGGTTTGAAGTGAAGCTGGATGGTCCCAAAGCTTTGGATTTACTTTTTGAAAATACCAGGACAGCCATCATAGCTCCAATGCAGGCCGTTGAGCCTTATACTATGTAGGACAGCTGCCACTGCCATCTGTGTATGAAGATAGCTGTCAAAGGAGGAAAATAAAGGCTGAAAATTCAGAACTGTCTGCAGAGGGGAAGGAGAGAAGCCTACCTTTCCCCACAAGGACACTTAGAGGAACAGGGTCCCTGATCAGGGCTAGGCTTTGCTCCACCCCAGTGACTTTTAGGACTTCAGCCTCCCCATGTATGCTTTCAGAAAACCTACCATGTAGTTATTCAGTGGGAGAATCGGAAGCAAGACTTTGCTGAGAGATAAGAGGATCTGCCCATTTTGGTGTCTCATCCATCGTTCCATTTTGAAGTTCAGATCTTTGCATTCCCACACCAGCCTGCACTTATTATTTTAAACAAGTCCCTCATGAAAATTCATCAGCATTTTGTGCAAATCCCTCCTACTATATAACCTGTCCGTATGCAATTTTGCTGAAGGTGCAGAGCAATTTTCCCCTAACGTAATGCATCTCTGTTGGTTGTTTTTACTAAGTTATTTTAAATTGCTTTTAATATTCTGCTTTAATTGGTGTAACCCACGCTGGGACCTTAGGGCAAAAGGAGGGTATTAATTATAATAAAATAAATAAACACAAGAATACATACATAATTGCATTTTAATGTACACTTTATGCGAACATATGCATCTTTGTACACATGACTTGTCTGAAGGACTACATTGCAAATTTCAAGGGAATGTGAATCCCAAAGCATGGCTGACCAAACCGGTCATGCTCCCCTAAATCCACCTCTGGCGACATGCTAGAAGTTTATAAAATTATACAGTGGTACCTCGGGTTACAGACGCTTCAGGTTACAGACTCCACTAACCCAGAAATAGTACCTCGGGTTAAGAACTTTGCTTCAGGATAAGAACAGAAATTGTGCTCCAGCGGCACGGTGGCAGCAGGAGGCCCCATTAGCTAAAGTGGTGCTTCAGGTTAAGAACAGTTTCAGGTTAAGAACGGACCTCCAGAACAAATTATGTTCTTAACCCGGGGTACCACTGTACATGGCAGGAAGAAAGCAGACAGAGCAAAGCTTTTTTCCCTCCCTCTCTCATAATAACACTATAACTCGTGGAAATTCATTGAAGTGGAGTTTTGGAAGCTTTGAGACAGGTAAAAGAAACTACCTTTCCACACAGAGCATAGTTAAACTATGGAACTCTCTCCCACTGGAGCCAGGGATGGCCAGCAATTTGGATGGCTTTAAAAGAGGATGGGACCAAGACATGGACAAGGCTATTCTCTGCCTCCAGAGTCCAAGGCAGTAATGCTTCTGAATGGCAGCTGATGGAAAACACAGGAGGGAAGAGGGCTCTTGTGCTCAGGTCCTGCTCACGAGTTTCCCACAGGCATCTGGGTGTCCACTGCTCCAGCCGGCTCTTCTTACATTAACTGAGCTAGGGTGGCAGACTTCCCATATTGCAGATTTTGCAGGCTGTTCCAAGTATGAGATATTGTAGCAACGTTTTATCTGCCAAAGCCAGAGGTTTCTAGACGCACACTCCGTCCAGGCAGGTAAGAGGCATTATAACGACACAATCTATCCAGGCAGCATCAGCAGCGAGGACTGGTGGCCTGATGAGAGAGGCATGGTCTGTGGGCGAGATAAACAGACCTGAGTTTTCCCATCCCTGCTCTCAAAACTCAAAACAAATCTGCCCCAACGTGAACCTGTGCCAATTCTCAGTTCAGTACAAGCAAGTTAATAATGCAGATGCAAAATCAGTTCAAGTGATGTGAGAGGCCCTGGTTGTTTCGAGATCTCAAGGCAATGTTGGAACACGCTTTTCAATGAAAGGTTCTAGCTAGCATCACAGCTCTGTTCAGCAAGCAGGATAGCCCTGTTTAATTACTAGCGAAATTGCAGTTACCCAGTGAGATGATGATACCGATCTTTAATTAGTTATAGTTTTGATGGAAATCTCTACAGGTTTCAAATACTAGTGGTTTGCCTTTTCATGCTGCAAATGGATAGAGGATTCTTTCAGTGCCTCTCCAAACAAAAATAACTTTGGTTTGCATAAAGAAAGCATTGCTGTGTTATTTCTTGCCTCGCCACACACAGACACAAAAGCCTAGCTGATTCAAAAGGGAGGAATAGCTCCTTCATCTAAGGCCAACATCCTGCTTGACTTGAGAGAGTGACAAGAGACCAAAGTACATCTCAAATGTACCCTTCATATTTTAGGGCATGTTTTTGTCCGCTGGTTTAGTCTGGCATTTATTTGTATTGCCATCCTGTTTATGGGTGAAAACAGGCAAGGGCACAGGAGATCTGTGATCATATTTTCCATTTTCAGAAAAGGCAATTGCAGAGGAGTCAAATTCTGATTTGATCTGCAGTGTTGGGTGTTTTGTCCCCTGTGCTCTTTCCCCATCTAAATCACAGAGAAATGTATCCACATGTGTACACTCACAAATCTGCCACCAAAACTTCAGCAGAAAATAACCTGTGCTATTATTCTCCACCCTCCCCAAGAGCAAATTCTAGCAGCAAATTCAGGGAAGTGAGCTTGATCAAGGAACCAGCTGCAATTAAAATTGGAGTGCCTCCCTTCACACACCCCAAGTTGCTTCAAATTGAGAAATATAGGGAAATATTTTTGACTCCAAGGCAAAAGGGCCAGGTCTATCCCACTGCATCCATCAGACTACACTGTGTAACATACTAAATGTAGTGCTTAAATTTCCAAAAGTCTGCCTTGGAAGTCGCTGCCCATAAATGGCTACCATCTATATGGGCTATGTTCCAGCTCTGCTGTTGAAAACCAGTGCCTGAATACCAGTTACTACAAATTGCAGGTGGGCAGAATACTATTGTGTTCATGTCCTGCTTGAACAAGTATCTGGTTAACCACTGTGAGGACAGGATCCTGAACTTGATGGACTATTCACTTGATCCAGCAGGCTCTTCTTATGGTCTATAGACATTATACAGGTGTCCTGGCTATGCAGTTTTAGATGCTTGATTTCTGTAATTAATTAAAGCAAACCTAACCTCCTGCTCACCCACAGTTTACTTACCTATGTTGGTTTTTTGAATTTTTACTAATTTTGTGTGTTTTGAGGATTTGTTTCATTGGTTTTCTTGAGTGTTTCCTGGATTTTAGTTGCTCAATCTGCAATCTTAATATGTACATGTTGCGAATATGTGGCTTATAAATCTCTCAACATAATTTTAAAAATACTGTATGTCTGAAGTTACCTACAGGTACTGTACTTTCACATGCTCACAATTAAAGATGTAGACAAAGTATACAAAGCAGCACTTTCATGTTTATTCCATTCATGCATTATTCCATTCATCCCAATGCAATGTGAATGAAGCCAGGGAGTCTGGTGGACTGGTGATGGAAATGTTGCTGTCACGTGTCCTGCAAAGAGGCCATATCCCACCCTCACCACAGCCCTCCAAACACTATCAGTCCATGTCCACCCATCAATGAGAGGACTGCCTTCTTCCATAGCAAGCTCTTGGAGACTGCTGTGGATGGCCCGGCCTCCAGGCATTCAGTGGGTGGCTTAGCACAGTGACACAAGGGAAGTTTCTCCAAAGAGAAGTTCACTTTGCTCTGTCCTGGGCAAAGTCCAAGTTATCTGGCAGCTTCTCCTTTCTTACTTGGTTTTGAAAGCCACTTACCATAGTTGGTTTCTGTAGCACACGTGATTAATTTATTTTTATTTTTATGGGATTTCAAATAACAATATAGGTAAAGGAGCCCTGGGTGGTTAAGACCAGTCAAAGGCGACTATGGGGTTGCGGCACTCATCTCGCTTTCAGGCTAAGGGAGCCGGCGTTTGTCCAGCTTTCCGGGTCATGTGGCCAGCGTGACTAAGCCGCTTCTGGCACAACAAAACACAGTGACAGAAACCAGAGCACATGGAAATGCCATTTACCTTCCCGCCACAGTGGTACCTATTTATCTATTTGCACTGGCGTGCTTTTGAACTGCTAGGTCAGCAGGAGCTGGGACAGAGCAATGGGAGCTCACCCCACTGTGCGGATTCAAACTGCCCCAAAGGGCTTAGTGGTTTAGACCACAGTGCCATCCACATCCTACTGATGATATAACAATATGGCCCTATAAGGATACCAATCTTCAGCCCTTGTATATCAACGGGGAACGGGTGGAGAGGGTGGCGGAATTCAGGTTTTTGGGAGTAACTATCGATCAGGGCATGACTTGGAGCGCAAATACCACTGCTCTGGTGAAGAAGGCCCAGCAGAGAATTTATTTCCTCAGACTTTTGAAGAAGAACAATCTGAGTGAGAGACTGCTGGTGTCCTTCTACCGAGGCTCCATAGAGAGCATTCTTACATACTGTATTTGTGCTTGGTTCTCCAGTTGTACAGCTAGGGAGAGGAAGGTGCTCCAGAAGGTCATAACCACAGCCCAAAGGATTATTGGTCATCCTCTCCCATCTTTGGAAGAACTGTACGGTTCCCGTTGTCTTAGGAAAGCAAACAACATCCTGCAGGATTCATCTCACCCGGGACACAGTCTGTTTGCACTACTGCCTTCTGGCAGGAGATATAGAAACATCAAGTCAAGGACAAATAGACTGAAAAACAGTTTCTATCCAAGAGCTGTGGCCTTTTTGAATGCTGTAACTCGATAGTATGACCTGGGAGTTTGATGGGTGTTGGTGTGGGTGTGGCTGGAATGTGGTTTGTTTGGTTGTTGTTGTTGTTTTGCTTTTGTTGTTTTTAAGGGATGGCATCCAATTTCGTTGCACTTGTGCAATGTTGCACTTGTGTAATGACAATAAAGAATCTATTCTATTCTATTCTATATACACAAGATTGTGCATAGCAAAGAGCTGCCTGCTGGAAGGTGCAGAAAACCCTGCACAGTGGACCTCCCTGCATATCCATTGGCCCCGTAGGTCACAAGGCAAACCGGAACCATGGCGACAGAAAGAGGAAGAATAATCTTGGTTCCCTCAGCTGTGGAAGGAAAAGAAAGGCAGGCAATGAAAGAGGCAGACAGAAGCTGTGTTTATACTGAAATTAAAATACCTGCACCAAATGAAGGAAATAGTGATGCTGGCATACAAAGCCCTTCCTATAATTTTGAATCCACTTTAAATTCTTTAATTGCCATGCTTCAGCAGCCAGCAATTTTTTTGGAAACACGCAGAGTATTGATTCCTTTATTGTAAATAGAACATTACACTGTCTACTCAGAAGTAAGTCCCACTGCATTCAATTGACCTTACTCCCAGATAACTGGATAAAGTCTGTGCAGCCTTACACTACAAACCTAAGCATTTTTACTCCGTCCCACTGAGTTCAGTAGGATTTACACTCTGGTATGTTCCTGAATATTATCTCATCATCATCATCATTCTGCCTTCTTCCCTAGGAGGGACTTGAAACAGCTTACAGATAAAATGTTATTTCATTCCATTTACCTGTGTGGAAGGTAGGTGTGGTGGAGAAGTTGGAATTGGCTCAAGTTGACAGATGTCCATGTGTATATGGCATCTATGTCTGCAGCAAGATCAACACAGGAGAAGCTTCCTGATGTAGAATAGAACATCCCTATTTTCACTGGAGAAGTGTTGGAGGGTATGTGAGGCATTCATTTCTTGTCAAAGATAGCATACAATAAATATGAAAACAAAGCAAAGCAAAACAATCTACCACATATTCATTAAAGTAAAATGCAAATATGCTGCACCGATCACTATTTATGGATTTGCTAATTGCATTCATTTGTAGATTTTACAAAGCTATGTGCCTACCGATCTGACCTTTTTGAAAATGACTGGGGGGATAATTATGGCTGTAGTCCAATACACATTCACCTGGGAGCACATATATATGAAATTAATAGAACTACTAAATATGCCTGGAAATGAGGCCAACCCCACCTGCATGTTTTGAAATATACAGTATTTTTTTATGTGTCTAGCGGCATCAGGGAGTGGAAAGTGGCCTAGATTTTTCAAGCAATCATCTCTGATCCTGCAAAACCATCTTGTTCTGGGTGTTCTAAAGTTCATCAACCAACCTGCCCCCCCCCTTTTTGCTAGAAATTGAACATGTGTTTGTCCTGCACATGGGAAGGATCTGAAGATGGACGAGGAATGGCTGTTATGTCTGAAACGTTTATTGTGACCTTTACAAAAAACAGAATAGGAGGCAATGATTAAGTACTTAACGAAGGGAGTAGCAGATGTCTTGACTTCCTCGCCTGTGGGTTACATCACAACCACAGGGCTGGAATCAAATCTCCTTTTCCATTCCAGAAACTTCAAAAACAGCTTATGAAAACGGGGAGTGGCATGCATCTTAGCAGGAAACTTCTGCCTCAGGCCAGTGCTGTACTTCCTGATGTAACAACTACATTCTCATTCAGCCTTCTTTATATTTATTCCAGCATTTCAGCAAGGAGGCAGCCCCTGATGTGGAAGGAAAGAACTGGTCTGCTGCCTATAAACTATAAATCTCTCTTCCCCACCCCCAACTCGGAAGCGTGTGATGATCCACTAAACTTTAATAACAAACAATATGCAAATTGCAATAGCAAACAAATGCCAATTGCCATGTGTAAACTGTTAATGAATATGACTAAGCTGTGGGCCTTTCTTAAATTCACCTCGCCTCTGCACCTGCCTCAAAACTGTGGCAGAGAGGGACTCACTACTGAGGACAAATCTCAGGCACTAGGAACAACCTAGATGGGATACTATTCATGTTAACTGGACGTGTGAGCAGATAGCTTTGAAAAAAGTAAATTTCAGGCATGGGATATGAGCCAAATCCAGCACACTGAAAGGGGGAGAAGGGTTAACTGTTTGCCCCTTCACTGTGGTCTAAACTTGTATCTGGACGGGGGCTTCATGTATATTTACTAGAGGTCCAGGTAAGAGTGCATAGGGTTTCAGCCTAGGCTAAAACAATCTGATGCTCAATTACCAAAAAGTAAATTCCATTGAAACTAGCTAGACATATTGCTGAGTAAAAAAATCACAGGATTGGGCCTAAGTCCTTGAGCCCACCCACCAAACTAGACCACGCACCAATACCATATACCCCCCACGCCACTGAGCGCTAACAGCAACGGGGGGGGGGGGATTTCCCGCCCGGCGCCGGTGTCCCAATCAAAATGGTGCAAACTTCGCGGCGCGTAGTTTCCTTATAGAAACAAATCGGTGCGCGATGCGACGCCACAGGTTACTCCGTGACATCTGCAAACTCCATTCGGACTCCTCTTTCGCTTTTTTTTTTTTTTTTTTTTTAGCTGGCGCGCCAAGAGAACATCCTCGCCTCCCAATTTCTACCTGGCTCTGGAACTGACGGTGCAATCCTACGCCTACTTACCTGAGAGTAAGTCCAACTGAACTCAATGGGACTTACTCCTGAGCCTAGGGCCGTCCTAGTAGCGCACGCTAGTTTCAGTTGTTGGCGCAAAGATCGGAGGCTCGGACAAAACGAAGGGAAAACTCTGGGCAAGAAGGCCGGGATAGTGGGGAAGGGGGTGGGGTGGGGAAGGTGTCGAAAGACAAGGATCTCGCCGAGGGCATCCCGAGCCGTTTTAGCCTCGCGGAGAGGCTTCCCCAGCTGCCTTCGTCCTGCATCCACCGCGCGGGAGGGAGGCGAGAGCGGGTGGGTCGGGATTTCGCCCGGAAAGTCACCTGATCCGCCCCGCAACCCGCCAGCCCCGCCGCGGCTCCCCCGAGGGCCGCCCGCCGCAGCCGGCCCCTCCCCGCGCCTGCTCTCCTCCCCTCCCTTTCCATTGGCCCCGGAGGAGAGTCCGGCGTCCAGCCCCGGAGGTTTATAAAAGCCGCGCTCCCAGCCGTCGATGGGACCTTCTAACACCTGGAGCCGGCGCGCAATACGGTATCCCTTCGCGTTTAGTGGTTATTTCTTTGTCTGTCTCTCTAGTTTTTCCCTCTTGCATGGAGTTAGATCTCTTGAAACCAGATCTCTTGAGAGCAAGCAGCCCGCCACAACCACAGCCCCGACGGCCGATCGCGAAGTCCTCCCCCGAGGCTAGTTTGCGCCGGGGGAAACTCTCCTCTACCCTTTCTCGGCTTCTGCGCAGATCTCCGCATCGTTGCGCAGTGCGATCCTGTGGCTTAAAGCGCGCGGCTGTTAGCGGGGTCGGCACTTTCCTGCACGACCCTCCTAGTGCTGCTACCCCGTCGGGCTAGGAGCCCGCCTCTCTTTTTTCCTCACCACCTGCATTTAAATTCAACTTGTTGCATGCGAAGTTTTACCGGCTTCCTGCTGCGCGCGGCTTTTAAGGTTAGATCCAGCCTGTGGCCAAATCCCACCGAGCGCCGGAGCTCAGGTTAGATCCCTCCGCTGGAGAGAGAGACCCCGACGTGGTCGTGTGCGTCTCGATCCACGTGCGGCGAGCTCGATTCCCTCAGGCTCCCTCCCTCGGACCATTCCGGGCATCATGAGCGCCCCCTTAAAGCGAGCCCCGCTGCTGGGCTCCCTCGTGAAGCGGCGAGGCCCTGGCAGCGCGCCCGCCCCTCCGCAGCAGCAGCAGCTGCTGCCCACCTCGTCGGTGTGCGCCTTGCAGCCCAAGGAGGAGATCCCCGTCTGCCCCAGGCAGGCGCCCCACGCGCTTTCCGCGCTGCCTGGCCCCACCAAGTGGCCTCTGATGGGCAGCCTCTTGGACATCCTCTGGAAAGGGGGCCTCAAGAGACAGCACGAGACGCTGGTGAGTAACTTCTGCGAGCCTCCACCACCAATCTTTACAGGTCCTATGGCACAAACCACCTGTGGGATGCATTGGGTTCGAAATCCTTTTGGCACAGCCCAAGGCAGCCCCATAACTCAGTGCTCCAGCAGAGGAAGCCACAAGTGTAGTCCTGGCCATCTGGAGTAAAAACTTGGGTCTCCAGTGGCATAGCTGGGAAGCCTTGACCTAGGGTGCTTCCAGACTACTTGCTTGTTGAGCGTTCATTATTATTTGTTTGCATGGTGTGTGTGTGTGTGTGTGTGTGTGTCAAATATATTGCGTGAAATTGTGTTCCCCCACAATTTCCAGTGCAGTCGCTCATCCCTTTCCTTATCCTTTGGGGGAAACTGATTGGTTGCACCAGACCTGAAGTTGCCAGTGTGTGGTTGAATCCTGCCTGAAAATAGCTGTAATCTGGAAGCGTCCCTTGATGGATAAGACCAGGGATACAAAACATGTGGCTTGGGACCAGTTGCTGTTCTAGAGTAAAGTTGCCAGACGTCCCCATTTCCAGGGACAGTCCCTGGATTTACAAATCAGTCCCCATACAAAATCCGTTGAAGTTGAAAAGTGTCCCTGGATTCATTGAAAAAAATCTGGTAGCCTTATTCTAGAGGGGAGTAATGCTGGGTTGCAGGTGCTTTATCTTCTACTCACATTGTCACCTGGGGTGAATCTCTGTAAGCTCACACTTGTATGTGCAACTTGGATACACAGTGGCTCTCCTCTTTACCCTCCCTTTCCTTTTTTCCTTTGGCTGCAGGCCGATTACCACCGCAAGTTTGGCAAGATCTTCCGCATGAAACTCGGTGCTTTCGATTCGGTGCACATCGGTGCGCCCTGCTTGCTCGAGGCCCTCTACAGAAAAGAGAGTGCCTACCCACAGCGCCTTGAGATCAAGCCTTGGAAAGCCTACCGGGACTACCGTAAAGAGGGCTATGGTCTGCTTATCCTGTGAGTTAGGAGTTAGGATAGTGAGTGGCATGCATAGCTGGGGGCAGAGCCAGTGGGCAATGAAGGAAGGCGCTCACAGCATCCTGCTGAAATCACTAAGCATCACAAAACTTCCTATGATTCTAGTGGCTTGGCACGGAGTTCCAAGTGATGTTAAGAACAGGATGGTTTTCTCGTGCTTATAAATTTAGTTGGGGGAAAGCCGCATTGATCAAGACCGAATCAAGCAACTCCTTTAATTTGCTTGATTGGTTTTTTGCGTTTGATTAAAAAACCCAAAAACTTCTGTACCTCTCCTCAGCTATTTGTGCCGTATGTGAATGTTGTTGAATAGAAGGTTGTCCACAGAAACTAAATGTCCATTCTGGCCTATGGAGGTTTTACATTCATATTGTGAAAATAGTTCAGCATAAGCCATTTCAGAGCATCTTCTGTGTACAATCTGGTGCACTGTCAGCATCAAGCTGTATGTTATGCTGGGAGATATCTGACTCCTCTCTAAAATGCTTTTTAATAATAATAATAATTAATAATAGCAAGCTTTAGGAAAATCAACCAGTCTGGTCACAGCTCTGGGACTGGGAGAAGGGTCTGTGTTATTTTCTCTGCTTTAATATGTTTCCCCTCAGCAGAAAAAAATATGGGGGGGGGAATTAGGTATGGCAGGTGAAGCACTTTGAGATAAAATGCACTATCTTGCTAATGCCACCATCTTTCAAATCAGATGGGGAATAGAGAATGTGGGGAACATTCTGTAAAACTGATTTTGAGCATCACTTTTGAAAACTACCCAGGAAGTGATGCTTTTAAGCATAAGGCCATTTTTTACACTGTCAGATTCATCTTAGGCATTTTCTAACCTTCCTTGGCATATATTAGCATTTATCTGTAAATTGCTCAAACCTAGTATTTGCTCAAAGCACATCCAGCTAATATACTGCTTTTAGATTTTAGCCATCAGCATTTTCTGACATTTTGCATTAATCCACACACAGTGCTAACTTAAGTAGGAAATGTCAGCATTTGCAGCGTGTCTGGAATCTAGTATAGTAGACATGTGTAAATGAGGGTCTCTTTTAACTTCTTTCTCTTTTTCATTCACACAGAGAAGGGAAAGACTGGCAGCGAGTAAGAAGTGCATTTCAGAAGAAATTAATGAAGCCCACAGAAATTATGAAGCTGGACACCAAAATCAATGAGGTATTTATAAGGACTTATGCTTAATTTTATATGCCTGTTGTATTTGTCCATGGAGTTTTCTTGGCAAGGATACTGGAGTGGTTTGCCGGTTCCTCCTCCAGGTGGATCACGTTTGGTCCAAACTCTCCACTATGACCTGTTCATCTTGTGTGCCCTGCTTGGCGTAGTTCATAGCTTCTCTGAGTTCTTCAAGCCCCTTCGCCACGGCAAGGCAGTGATCCATGTATAGTGATGTATGGAAGTGAGAGCTGGACCATAAAGAAGGCTGATCGCCGAAGAATTGATGCTTTTGAATTATGGTGCTGGAGAAGACTCTTGAGAGTCCCATGGACTGCAAGAAGATCAAACGCATCCATTCTTAAGGAAATCAGCCCTGAGTGCTCACTGGAAGGACAGATCGTGAAGCTGAGGCTCCAGTACTTTGGCCACCTCATGAGAAGAGAAGACTCCCTGGAGAAGACACTGATGCTGGGAAAGATGGAGGGCACAAGGAGAAGGGGGCGACAGAGGACAAGATGGTTGGATAGTGTTTTCGAGGTTACCAGCATGGGTTTGACCAAACTGCGGGAGGTAGTGGAGGACAGGGGTGCCTGGCGTGTTCTGGTCCATGGGGTCACGAAGAGTCGGACACGACTAAACGACTAAACAACAACATGCTTAATTTTGTCTTCTAAGTTGTTAAGGCTTTGATTCAATAGCCACTGAACACTGTAAGGCTTACTTCTCTGTAGACATGCATAGGATTAAACTGTAAAGCATCATGAAATCCAGTTTGGGTCTCATTCAGGCACAGATGTAATTGAATATTTTGAGCTACCTTGTTTGTGAATGGACTCATTTAGAAGAGGGAGTTAAGAAACAATCCCTGCAAAAATCTCAATTCATTCACACACATAAATCCCTGCATGTAAAAACCTAGTATATCAGATAGAACTTTCTCCCTGATGTGCCAAGTTTCTATATTCAGGGTGAGCTTTTATATGGAGTAATGCGTGCAAAATGCAATCCCCCACTTTCAGTTCCAATGGTTGAGTCTAGGAAGGACTATACACTTGATTTTGATCAATGGATGGCTCTGCAGTTAATCAGCTCCACAAGTTATGCGTCCATCTCTGCCTTTGGTATTGGTTGTGAATGGATTCAGGTAATCAGACAAATGTTGGTTGCCAAGTAATGAGATTTTGTTTGCCAGTCTATAGAATCCAGTGTTCATTGGACCCTTCCAGTCTCACTTGATTTTTTTTCCAGCACAAGGCAACTGAAGTTGTTGGTGCTCATGATGGGAGCAGCACTGAACTGACTGGGCAATATTCAACTAAGTTTTACCTATTGAAATTAGTGAACCTGACATAGCCATGTTTATTAATTCCCTTGGGTCTACTCTGATTAATACTTAGTTGAATATCACCCATTGACTCCAATTTGGAGGCTGCCAGAGAAATCCCCCTTTTCTCTGTAGATGTGCACCTATGATTTTGCAGGACTCATTAAATCCCAGTTTATTTGCCCACCCAGGGCACAAACAAATTAACTTTTAAAAAACTTTTATTGATAAATGCAATACTTACAAACACAAACCAGGACACTAAACAAACTTATTATACATATACATACACCTCTCAACTTAGATTACAAAAAAGAAAACAAACATACAAACTAAACATACAGACATAACTTCCGGAGGCGGCGCGAAACCGTGATGGCGGACCTCTTCGAGCTCTGAAGAGGGGCACCGCAGAAAAGGGTTGTTTCGCTACGGCGCAGCGGCAACCCATCAAGATAAACCACGGACAGAGTGAGTTCGTGGCCGTGGGACTCGGCGGGCACCTGGAGCGACCCCAAATTCGCAGAAGGGACCCCGTAAGGGGCTCCGGAGTGAAGGAGGGGGAGCGGTGCTGTGAGTTCATCGCTCTTTCTGCGGAGGCGAAGCCGCGCGGCTGTCACGGATGAGCGCTGACCTTTCTTCCAAAATTACCAGCCTGAAAACTGCAAACCCGTGAGTAAGGATTTAAGATTTGCTAAAATAATTTGAAGAAATTCGGCTGAAACCGGGAGACGAGAAAGAGGAAGTCCGTCTTCCGGCACTGCTTTCAAGATCAAAGCAGACCGTTCAAAGAGCGGAAAGCGCTGTGAACAGAGAAGCCTTAAGGCTTTAAAGTGGGACTTTCGTGCACACTTGAATTCTATCTTTAAAGAAAAAATACAGCTAAAAATACAGCTAAAAATATAGCTTAAAAACTGACTTGGAGCGGTCTCCCAAGGGGTGAGGGAAGACTCTAACCCCAAATCTTTGGGTGGCCGGGTGAAGTTGCTTAACTGCGGAACTGTAACAAACTTCCAGATACTTTTGTACTGAAGTGCAACTTTTGAGCTTACTTAGCTTGAGTGGATACAATTGCAGGCACCTTGTTGGAACTTTGTTAAGTGTTTTAAAGTGCTCTGCAGGATTTTCTTCTTAGTGTTTTGGAACTAACTTGTTTTTAAAATTGTCTTCAAAAATGGAACAAAAGGGACTTTAATGGCGGAAAAGTTACCTTCTTCTTACTAAATTTTGGTGGCACTCCCCCTAGAGGATATTGGGATAACAAAGGCCTGGGAAAAGTTTTTTCTGTTTACCTTCTCTCTCCAGACTGTTTTTAAATTTGGGCTTGTCTTTCCCATGGGATTACAATATTTGACCTTGAACATTGACTGATGAGTGGCACAGGAAAGACAAGAGCAGCCAAAGCTAAGGAAGCTAAGGAAAAAGAAAAAGCGAAAAAGCAGGCACAGCTCTTGCAAACAACTTTAACTCAGGGACGCAGACTATCAGTTCCAGCCGTGCTTGCAACACAAAAAGTAGAAAGTGAAAAGCCTGAAAAATCTGAGGAGGAAGATATGGCATCAGGAGGATCAGAGGCAGTACTGAAACAAGTCTTGGAACAATTATCAGCATTAAACCAAAAAATTGATAATCAATCAATAAAAATTGACCAAGCTACATCCTCGATCCAAAAACTGACAGACCAGGTTTCCCAACATACCCAAGCAATTGAAAAATTGCAAGGAGCAACAGAAGAGAATCGTAAATTGGCAGGGGAAGCCGTTCAAATTGCAACAGCAGCTAAAAAAGAGGTTGAGGAAGTTAAAGCAGAAGTCAAGCCTCTGCACAAACAGATAGGGGACCAACAAACCTACCTTTCCTTGGTGGAATTGAAAAATCGCCAGACTAACCTCAGGCTGAGGGCGGTGCCAGAAATTGAACAAGAAGACTTGATTGGATTTCTGACAACAGAGTTTTCAAAGTTTTGGGGCCTAAAAGAAGATAGTGATTTTAAAATAGTATCGGCTTTTCGATTGGGAAGATTGGGAAGAAAAGATAGATCAAGAGACTGCTTAATAGCTTTGAGATCAAGAGAAGAGAGAGACAAAATATTAGGCCTACATTTTAATAACTCAATTGAGATACAAGAGAAAAGGGTGGAAATTTACCGAGACATCCCTAAACAGTTACTGGATTTGAGAGCCACCTATTCAGAATTGGCCAAGCTGTTGAGACTCAACACAATTCCTTATAGGTGGGAGTTTCCACAAGGACTATCATTTACTTACAAACAGAAGAAGGTTAAAATAAGAACGCCAGAGGACCTACAAAAGTTCCAGCACGACCACGGAGAAGATCTCCAAAAAGAAGCAGCAGCCCATTGGCCTCTACCTAAACCAGGACCCATTCTGCCAGCAGGCGGAGGGACGCCTATACCCTCGGAACCAGAGGAAAAAGAAGACACACCGCTCTAGGTGTAACAGAATAGTTCAGGATGTCTCTGCAGCTACTAAGTTGGAATATAAATGGCGGAAATTCCCCGGAGAAAAGAAGGAGGCTATTTCATATATTGAAGAAAGAGCAATTGGACATTATTTGTTTACAAGAAACCCATGTAACCAGGCTCCACAGGAAAGTTTTGGTTAACAAAAGACTAGGCCAAGAGTTTATCTCTTCTGATAAGGTGAAGAAAAGAGGAGTGGTGATCTACGCTAAGGAGAGCCTGACACCTAAATTTCTATTTAAAGATGAACATGGAAGAATTTTGGCAATTGAAATTCAGACTCAAGGAGAAAAAATATTGTTATTAGGAATTTATGCTCCAAATGATGGGAAATCGGAATTTTTCAAGAAGCTGCATGAGACTTTGCTGGACTATCTGGACTATGCTAACATCATAATGATGGGAGACATGAATGGAGTGGTGTCTACTCATATGGATAAGTCTTACAACCAAAATTTAACATCAGACGGCAGACTGCCTAAAACTTTTTTTGAAATGACTGACAATCTGGATTTGATTGATATATGGAGGACAAAGAACCCCCTAGGTAAAGAAGGCACTTTCTTCTCTGAGGCCCACCTGTCCTGGTCAAGGATCGACCAAATCTGGACCTCCAGGGGGCTGGCACCCAAGACTAAAAAGGTGGAAATCTGCCCAAAAACATGCTCCGACCACAACGCTCTGAAAATAGAACTCAGACTAACTCAACCCGGTTCCTTCAGATGGAGAATGAATGACACACTACTAAGAGATCAAGAGATTGTGAAAAAGGCCCAAAAAACACTAAAGGACTACTTTGAGATAAATCTGAACACTACAGTAGAAAAAAGAACAATCTGGGACGCAAGCAAAGCGGTTATGAGAGGGTTTCTGATACAACAGAATACAATTAAGAAGAAGCTCTGGAATGGAAAGAAAGATAAAATATTGGAGAAAATACACCAGGGAGAGGAAAAATTGAGAACCAAGCCAAAGTCAAAGGAGCTGCTGAGAGAAATTAAATTCCATCAAGCAGAATATTCAAAATTGATTAACCAGGAGATTGAATGGAAAATAAAACAGATGAAGCAAAGATCTTTTGAATCAGCAAACAAATGTGGAAAGCTGCTAGCCTGGCAGCTGAAAAAAAGACAAAAGCTAAATACGATAACAAATCTAGAGATTGAAGGAAGGATGGTACAGAAACCAGAAGAAATTAGGAAGTGCTTCCACAGATATTTCAAAGAACTCTATACACAGGGGCCTCAGAAAGAATCTGAGATAGATCAATTTTTAAAGATAAATGGACTATCAAAAATAACTCAGGATAAAAGATCAATCTTGAACTCTATAATAACTACTCAGGAAATTGAAGGTGCCATTCAGAACATGCAACTAGGCAAATCTCCAGGCCCGGATGGGCTTACCTCCAAATACTACAAGACTTTGAAGGATTATTTGATACAACCTTTGTTGGAGGTATGCAACCAGATTTTGGATGGGAAGAGGGCACCAGAAACGTGGAAAGAAGCCTTCATCACATTGATACCTAAGACAGAATCTGAAAAGACTCAGCTCAAGAACTACCGCCCCATCTCACTCCTGAATGTGGATTACAAAATTTTTGCAGACATTTTGGCAAGTAGACTTAAAAAAGTTTTAAATGAGGTAATTCACAAAGACCAAGCAGGCTTTCTCCCTGGTAGACATTTATATGAGAATACCAGAAACATCATTGATATTTTGGAACTTTTACAAACCAACATGAACACAAGGGCGGTGTTAATCTTTATTGATGCGGAGAAAGCATTTGACAATATATCTTGGAGGTTCATGAAGAAAAACTTGGAAGGGATGGGAGTGGGGCGGGGGTTTGAAAATGGGTTACGAGCAATTTATTCAGAGCAAAAGGCTAAATTAATAGTGAACAATGTGGTGACGGAGGAGTTTAAAATTGAAAAAGGGACACGGCAAGGGTGCCCTCTATCCCCTCTTTTATTCATTTCAGTCCTGGAGGTGCTATTGAATATGATAAGGAAGGACCGGTTGGTACAAGGGATAGAGGTCGGAGTGAAACAATATAAATTGAAAGCTTTTGCAGATGATCTAGTTTTGACACTGCAGGAGCCAGAATCCAGTACAAAAAGAGCTCTTGAACTTATATCTGAGTTTGGTCGGGTGGCGGGATTTAAGTTGAACAAACAAAAAACCAAGGTTTTGACCAAGAATTTGACACCTACAGAAACAGAGGGGTTTCAGAGAGAAACAGAACTGAATGTGGTAAAAAAAGTGAAGTACCTAGGGATCAATTTGTCTTCCAAAAATTTGAATTTATTTAAGGACAACTATGAAAAATGTTGGTCGGAAGTTAAGAAGGATTTAGAAATTTGGTCAAGATTGAAACTTTCCTTGTTGGGAAGGATTGCAGCAATAAAAATGAATGTGTTGCCGAAAATGTTATTTTTGTTTCAAACCCTACAGATCGTGGACAGAGTGGAATGTTTTGGAAAATGGCAGAAGGATATATCTAGGTTTGTCTGGCAGGGCAAAAAGCCCCGAATAAAGTATAAAATATTAACAGACTCAAAAGAAAGAGGGGGGTTTGCCCTGCCGGATTTGAGGTTGTATTATGAAGCTGCAGCCTTCTGCTGGTTGAAAGATTGGCTTTTGCTAGAAAACACCGATGTCCTAGATCTGGAAGGTTTTGATAATGCCTTTGGCTGGCACGCATACCTATGGTATGACAAGGTTAAAGTTCACAAATTGTTTAAAAGCCACATTGTCAGAAAAGCAATTTTTGCAGTCTGGACGAAATATAAAGACTTATTAGAGAGTAAAACACCGAGGTGGCTGTCACCGGTGGAGGCCAAGGCTCAAAAAAGACCCAATATGGAGGCCTACTGGCCGAAATATTGGGAATTAATTGAAAAAATTGGAGACAGTTGGAAGTTGCAGAGCCAGGATAAACTAAAAAACAAGGTGCGAGATTGGTTACATTATGCTCAAATGCAAGAGGTTTTTAAAATGGATAAAAAAGTTGGTTTCCAGGAGGAGAAATCGAAACTAGAGACAGAATTGTTAGAACCAAAGACCAAGATTCTATCTAGAATGTATAACTTGCTGCTTATGTGGAACACACAGGACGAGTTAGTTAAATCTGCTATGATAAAATGGGCACAGGATGTTGGACATAATATTATGTTTGAAGACTGGGAGAGGTTATGGAACACCGGAATGAAATTCACGGCATGCAGTGCCTTGAAGGAAAACATTATGAAAATGATATACCGGTGGTACATGACCCCAGTCAAGTTAGCTAAGATACATCACCTGTCTGACAATAAATGTTGGAAGTGTAAGGAAGCAGAGGGGACTTTCTTCCATCTCTGGTGGACCTGCCCAAAAGTGAAGACCTTCTGGGAAATGATTTATAATGAATTGAAAAAGGTATTTAGGTATACCTTTCCCAAGAAACCAGAGGCCTTCCTGCTGGGCATGGTAGACCAGAAAATGCCAAAGAAAGACAGAACCTTGTTTATGTATGCAAGCACAGCAGCAAGAATACTCATTGCTAAGAGCTGGAAGACACAAGATTTGCCCACGCTGGAGGAATGGCAGAAGCAGTTGATGGACTACATGGAGATAGCTGAACTGACCGGCAGAATCCGAGATCTGGACAAAGACACAATTGAGGAGGACTGGAAAAAATTTAAAGACTATTTGCAAAAATACTACAAGCTGTATGAATCTTAAGATAGTGCATGATTAGGAAAAGTTATGCTTTAGCAATTATGATTAAGTAAATTGTAAAATAAGTGATAAAAGAGAAAAGGAGACAATTTGAATCGAACATGTTATGTTTATTTTTAAAGGCATTGAAACTGAGATACAATATATCGAATCTGGGTACATAACATTTGAAAGTTACAATAAGGCATGAAATAAGGTAACAAAATGCTGACATTGTTAATTTAAATAACGCAGAATCGGAAGGGGTGGGGAAGTCCAAGTTGTTTTTGTTTGTTTTTGTTGTTAAAAAAAAAGGGAAAATTTGTTTCTTGCAATTATGTTATTTGTTTGTAACCTATAAAACTATGGAAAGAAACGCAATAAAAAATTTATAAAAAAAAAAAAAATAAACATACAGACATAAATCTTGACTTCCCTCCACCTATATGTGGCTTCCTTTGTTTCTTTTCTTCTTTTTGCTGTGTTAACAATATTATAAACAAGTTAACATGAGTTAGTTGAGACTTTACACTTGGAAGATTCTTTACCTGCTCTTGCAAACAAATCACAACAAAGATGCATTAATCATTTGCCCATCATTTGTGAGTTGACTAATGATACAAGAACAAAGAATTCTTGTGGTCTACAAACCTATCAGTACTAACAAAATGGATTTTTTATAAGTCTTATCTGTGGGGCTTTATTTTCAGCTTAGAAGGGGGGCGGGAAATAACACATTCCTGGACTATGGAACATGTGTATGTGTGTGTGCGCGCGCATGTCTGTGCATTGCAAAAGAGTGTTTGTAAAAATAGTGACCTGTTCATATTTTGCTTTTCACCAATATTCCACATTTAATTCCCTTTTTAGGTTCTAGATGATTTTATGCATCGGATAGACACCCTTTGTAACAAGAATGGAGAAATAGAAGATTTGTATTCTGAACTGAACAAATGGTCATTTGAAAGTAAGTTTCCCTTCTACTTCTCAGCCTGGGGTGGTTGTTTTCTCCCCCCACCCCCACGCCAATCCACATCCAACTCAGGTGTATGCATGCAGTCTTCTTCCATGCAAATAGGACCCCCCCCCCCAGGCACCTGCTGGGGTGGGCAGGGCAGGGGGCATGGCTTGTAGGTGCATTCCTGCTTGTGGGATGTGATTCATAAGTAGCAGTCAAGCACAATATTCATTGTTTTCCTAGAGTGGACATGCGGGGGAATGTTTGGTCCAGTCAGTCGAAAACTTCCTGTTTACTCCTGACTGTGACATACTTCCTTATGCATGTGACTAGAGGTGGGCATGACCTTACCTGTCCAGGTAACAAAAGGACAAGGCATGCTGCCACTCTTCCTCTTTTCCATCTTTCTTTTGTCATGTGAACTGCAGTGACCGATAGTCTGCAGTCACTGGGATTATCCCACCATATGGGGTAGATATGGGGTAGATCCAAATGTACATATTTGTAACTTTAAGCCAGGCATAGGCAAACTCGGCCCTCCAGATGTTTTGGGACTACAACTTCCATCATCCCTGGACCAGTGGTCAGGGATGATGGGAATTGTAGTCTCAAAACATCTGGAGGGCCGAGTTTGCCTATGCCTGCTTTAAGCCTTCAAGGATCACACTGTGCTCGGCCTGATGCAAGTAAACTTCTTTTTGTTACTTTAAATAAGATTGTGGCATCTTATTTAAAGATAAGAAGGGAACTTACCAGGAACATACAATTCAATACTGAATTGTATGATAGTGAGAGGCCTGCTCAAGCCTGCAACCAGCTATCTGCTACGCTGCGTAAAGGGGAATGCACTCCGCTAAGTAAAGGAACTTGCTAACGCAAGTTAGGAAGGATATTAATAAACAATATATCCTCTCTTGCCTTCCTGAACATTCCCACACTGCTACCCTAGTCATGTTGAACACATGAGCAGGTTCATTTGATCCCTCCCCCCCCCCTAGTGTTCACAGCAAACTAGGGAAATAATCACTATGTTGGAGGAAGGAAGAGCACATGAGCTTGAGTTCTGGCTGGGTGTGTAATGTCAAATGATGGTTTGGCATTGCATCTGAAATAAACCATAGTGCAGAGTGTGGCTTAACTCTTTGTTCCTCATCCCCAAACAAAATGAACTTTGTATGTGCAATTTGCTTGTCTATACCTCTCGTTTCTATGGGCTTTCCCTTCGCACCCCTTCTTCAGTTATATATAAGGATGTAAGTTATCTTCAGACAAGGATTTGTGAGGCTCTTTTTTCTTTTGCTTCTGCTATAAGATGCCCTGATGGCAGTGCATCGATCCTAACGGCTTTCTTTTCTATGATAGGTATTTGTCTGGTATTGTACGGGAAGAGATTTGGGCTCCTGCAGCAGGACACTGGAGATGAAGGCCTGAACTTTATCAAGGCTGTAAAAACGGTATGAAAAAAATGACAAGCTGAACATTTTAGCCATTTGATGGACAGCAATGTAGGAAGTTACCTGATGTAGTGGTGGTACACATAACTCTGAATAGTCTATGCTAGCCCTCTCCCAATCTAGTGTCCTTTGTGCTTCAACTCTCACCAGGTCAGTGGGATGCAAATGCGCTGGTGGAGCCAATCCAGCACTCCTGCCAGCCCATTTGCATGTCACCATGCCCCTCCCCTTTCCCCTCCGCTGTGGAAACTCAGCCAAGTGGAGGTCAGGTAAGGAGTGCAGTCTTGGTCCATCAAGGTTGGGGGATGCTGGTACAGTCGAACCTCTGTTTACATAACCCTCTGGTTATGTACACTTCGGGATGTATTTTACCGGGTTTCACCCCACATGCATGCGCAGAAGCGGCCCTCAGGTTGCTTGGGATCCGACCGGACCTCCGGAATGGATCCTGTCCACAACTGGCGGTACCACTGTATAGACCGACTGAAAGCAGATCTCCAGGGTTTTGGACGGGAGTATTTTCCTACCCCTGCCTGGAAATTATGGAAACTCTGCATGCAAAACATGCTCTACCACTGACATTGTAGTTGTGATGGTCTCTAGAAAATAGTGGTTTTCTTAAGTAATTTTTGGCATGAATGGACCACTCATAGGAATGCACGATTGAGTAAAGGGTCTTTTATATCTAGAAGGAGCATGAGTAAAGATGCTCAGGAGCTGCAGGAATTCTATTGACCCAGCCTTCCTATGCATTGCACAGAAATAGTACTTGGTGCTCAGTAGGATGGCTATGTTCTGCCTCCTCTGTTAGAGGCAGTATATGTCTCTGAATGCTGGCTGCTGGGAATTGCAAGTGGGAGAGTGCTGTTGCACCCAGGGGTCCAGCTTTTAGGCTTCCTGTGGACATTTGGCTGGCCACCAAAAACAGGAAGCTAGACCAGATGATCTTCCAGGCTATTTCAGCAGGGCTCTTAACCAGATGCCTAGGAAACACTTAAAGCAGGACCTGGGTGTGCTCTGCTCACTTGCAATTCCCAGCAATTGGTATTCCAAGGCATACTATCTCCAACAGTGAAGGCAGACCATCCAGTACCATGACTAGTAGGCATTGACAGCCTTGTCCATGAACTTGTCACATCCTCTTTCAAAGCCGTTCTCTTCTCTGCTGCAATCACCGGTTTGATTCCTGCTCTTCTTTGTTTTAGTGCACATTTTGTTTCATTTTAATAATGCAGTTCATCTCTTCGTTGCCATTTTGCAGATGATGAGTACATTTGGGAAGATGATGGTGACCCCCGTTGAGCTCCACAAAAGCCTGAATACTAAAGTTTGGCAGGCTCACACAAAGGCATGGGACAATATCTTTAAGACAGGTACCTGAACACACCTTGAGGCAGTGGCGGTATCTTGTGAAATAAGCTTTGCATCTTATAATTTAGCAACTGTACTGCACTTGACCTGAAAGTTAATTTATCAATTACTCTTGATATACATTTGAAGTCTCCTCTGCGGAGCACATGGCAGCATATCTGGAGTTAGCATGTGTTATTTTTCACAACAACCCTGTGAAGTTGGTCAGACTAAAATATAGTAATTTGCCCAAGCTTCCCCATTAAGCTCCATGGCTGAACCAATAATTAAAGCCAGGTGTCCCTGGTCTGGGTTTAGTGCATTCCCTCCTACCCCCCCCCAAAAAAAGCCTGGCTTGCCAGAGTGGCTGTTTAGCTTCTTGCTAAATTAATTAATTTTATAATGAAATGATTTTAGAATGTGTATCATTTTATTGTTGTTAGCCGCTCTGAGACCGGCTTCGGCTGGGGAGGGCAGGATATAAATAAAATTGTGGTGTTGTTGTTGTTGTTGTTGTTGTTGTTGTTGTTATATATGCCCACTATAAAATATGAAACTGAAATTGGTTATGGGGAGATATCAGGCTTGAGGGATCTAATTTCTTCTTTGCAAGAACCATGCGATCTACCAATTGGAGCCAGATGCAAAAGAAATATACTCAAAGTAATGAATGCTGAGCCCAGGAATTTGTGTTTTTTCAGTACTAGAACTGAGTAGATCTCACAGTCCTTCCACACACAAAATCACTCCTGGGTATGAAACATTCCTTATTTTGGTGGTATCAATTAAGATGGCGAGGAGGGCGTTATTTTGTGGCTCCCATTGCTGGGAGCCTGGGATCCTTTGCTGATCTAAAATAGGCCTATCTTCTGCCCATCCCTAGCTAATTGGGTCGCTCGAGTTCACCACGGAAGCCTCAAAAGCTCTGATAGAATAGACCAGTGCGTAAAGCAACTTCAGATTGCTTGGCTCTCTTCTGTCAAAACCTCTGTTCTTCAGGCATTTCGTAAGTGTGTGCTGCAAGCTTCCTCTGAAGGAGCTCAGGGTAGCATTTCTGTAGCCTCACAACAATGGCCCTGTGAGGTTGGTTAAGCTATGAGAGAGTGGCCTGCCTAAGATCAAAGCAGAGAGTTGAATCTGGTTTTCCCATATCTAAAATTCTTCCCCTTGCTCCCTTTTGCAAACAGAGTGGGAGGTGCAGTATTTAAAGCTTCAGGCAGTGGCTAGCATGTTTGAATGACCCTCTCTATAATACAATACAATAAAAGCCTGCACAAAGAAAACTAGCAGGACTAGGTTTCAACGATTGTCCTCGACTCCTAGTTTTCTGTGTGCAAGGAATTTCTGAAACGGAGGAACATTGCAACTTTTGAGGCCTATAAGCATTGCTTTTGTTTGCTCAGTACTTCCTCTCTTCCCGCCCGCAGTGAAATGCTCTATTGACAGCAGGCTGCAGAAACACTCTGCCAACCCCAGCGAGGATTTCCTCTGTGACATTTACTTTGGGAGTCAGCTTTCAAAGAAGGAGCTATATGCTGCCATCACGGAACTCCAGATTGCTGGAGTTGAAACGGTAAATCCTAGCTTGCTTCTCTGCATTCGTGGCAAGGATCCTCTTAACGGTCACCCAGCTAAAAAGATGATAGCCTCCTCTTTCCTGTGACCCATTTTCCTCATTTGATTTCCTCCCTTCTTGTTCTTACTAATTATCATCACCATCATTGCTATTTAATAGGTTGCAATCCTGTTCCTTCCCTGATCAATGCCTTAACATCTGCTAAGTCTCCCCTGGATTGTGCCAAGTTGTTTCTGATGCAACTTTTCAAAAATCTAAATATAGAAGGCCTAATGCAGGGATGGAGAACCCGTGGCCCTTCAGTTTCTGGTACTGCAGCTTCCATCAGCCTCAGGTGGCATTGCCAATGGTCATGGGAGACAAGAGTTGGTTAGGTAACATATACAGTGGTTGTTGTTGTTTAGTCATTTAGTCATCTCCGACTCTTCCTGACCCCATGGACCAGAGCACACCAAGCACTCCTGTCTTCCACTGCCTCCCACAGTTTGGTCAAACTCATGCTGGTAGCTTCGAGAACAGTGTCCAACCATCTCGTCCTCTGCTGTCCCCTTCTCCTTGTGCCCTCCATCTTTCCCAACATCAGGGTCTTTTCCAGGGAGTCTTCTCTTCTCATGAGGTGGCCAAAGTCTTGGAGCCTCAGCTTCACAATCTGTCCTTCCAGTGAGCACTCAGGGCTGATTTCCTTCAGAATGGATAGGTTTGATCTTCTTGCAGTCCATGGGACTCTCAAGAGTCTTCTCCAGCACCAATACAGTGGTACCTCGGGTTAAGAACTTAATTCGTTCCGGAGGTCCATTCTTAACCTGAAACTGTTCTTAACCTGAGGTACCACTTTAGCTAATGGTGCCTGCCATGCCACTGCCACACGATTTCTGTTCTCATCCTGTAGCAAAGTTCTGAGGTACTATTTCTGGGTTAGCAGCGTCTGTAACCTGAAGTGTCTGTAACCCGAGGTACCACTGTAGTGCGTCACTGATATCTCATTCCTCTCCTGATGTTTCTAAATGCCTTTTGTACTACAGTGGTACCTTGGTTCTCAAATGGCTTAGTTGCCTAACAAATCGGCTCCCGAACGTCGCAAACCCAGAAGTAAGTGCTCCAGTTTGCAGACATTTTTTGGAAGCCAAACATCAAACGTGGATTCCGATTGAGTGCAGGAATTTCCTGCAGCCAATCGGAAGCTGCGCCTTGGTTTTTTAATGGTTTCAGGAGTCGAACAGACTTCCAGCATGGATTAAGTTCAAGAACCAAGGTTCCACTGTACTAAGAATCCAGGTGGTCTGCATAATAATAATAATAATAATAATAATAATAATAATAATAATAATTATATACCGTCCTATGCCCGCAGGTCTCCTAGGCTAGAGCAGAGCTCAGTTTTGAAACGTAAAGAAGCCAGCTGCAGATAATACATATAAATATTCTCCCATTGTGAAAGGCTTCATGATGTTGTTGTTGTTGTAGCAGCAGCTCCTTACTCATGTTAACGTAGCAGTCCTGAGTGAGCTCAGTCAGTGTCTCTTACCATTTCACAGACAGCCAACAGTCTACTCTGGGCTCTCTACAACATCTCCTGCAACCCTCATGTCCAGGCAAAGCTACTCGAGGAAATACAGGCTGTGGTCTCGGCTGAAGAGAACCCAAATGCTGAACATCTGAAGAAGATGCCCTATTTAAAGGCGTGCCTGAAAGAATCTATGAGGTAAATTTCCCTGCCTAGTATGAAAATAAACAGTCTCTCTTTTCTTTGGCTACACTCATTTAAAGCATTTTGAACAGGCGAAACTGACAGGGAAGATCAGAAACCAGGAAGATCAAGTATTTTTTAAAGACTGGAGTGAATTTATTTAAAAGACCACTGTAAACAGTTAAAACCATTGGCAGGGATGTAATGACACTTGTAATGTGGAATTAACTCTGGTAACCATGGATATATAACAGATGTATAATGGTATAAGATGCGAAAATTAAATCTTAAATATGGAATCCATGGAGGGAGGGAAGGAGGTCCGAAGGTTCAAAAGACCCTTTTATTTCAGTGTTTGAAATGGTTAACGTTTAAATGTATAAAATTGTGTAAAACCAAAAAATTAAAAAGTTAAGCATTTTGAACAGTTATGACTTCCCCTAAAGAATCTTGGGAACTGTAGTTTGTGAAGGGCGCTGAGAGTTGTTAGGAGCACCCTTAACAAACTACAGTTCTCAGGATTCTTACCAGGATGTCATCATCTGGCTCCTGGTAGATCTGTCTTGTAATTGTAGTAAAAAAAGGTGCTTAATTTTTTTTGCTGTAGGTTAACTCCGTCTGTGCCGTTTACCACTCGGACCCTGGACCAAGAAATGGTCCTTGGAGACTACGCTCTTCCTAAAGGGGTGAGTCGCATTTTCCAGCAGCAAAATTAACTTCAGATGCATTCACAACCCTATAATAAAAGTTTATTATTTTTATTACTAATCGTAAAAGCACTGGGCATGGTATGAGTGTAGAATTGCAGCTGCAAAGTCACTTTTCTAACACATCGTACTCTTGAAGGAGCTACTTTTTGGAGTGTACAGTTAAGTCACTCCAATGGAATTTGAGCACCGTAAGGTGTAATCAATTATTGCGACAACGTGAGATGTACAGGGGGAAACAGAGTGTGTCTAGCTGGCTTGACATGTTGCTTTGCAGTGCAGGTCAGTTTGCCTTCATTTATGAAAGAGGTTCCTGAGATCAAGCTTGCCTGGAAAACACACCCTCTCCAGGCTTCGCACATTTTCTTCTGACATAGCTCTTATGCCTTTAATACTGACAGGCAAAAATGCTCATCCAGACCTGCCTCACCGCTTTCCCCCAAGGAAATCCAATCTTTTCCGCTGAATCAGAGCCAACAGCAATCGAGTTTTCTCTGGATTTACGTTTGCTCAATTTATCACTTAAAGAGCAGGTTTTCTGAGGGAAAGCCGTGGGGCAACCGCTTGGACCCATGCTTTCTAAGCACAGGGCAAGCTCAAGTCTGGATGAGCCTTCAGTGCAGCTCCCCCCCCCCCCCAATATGAAAATCTGCAGCAGAAACAGCACCTGTTGAATTACTGGCTGTTCCACTATTAAAGGTATGGGTTGAAAATTTGGGTGCAGACAGAAGCCTGATGACATCCGGATCAAACCAAGCTTTGCTC
Organism: Podarcis muralis; assembly: GCF_964188315.1. Classification (NCBI taxonomy): domain Eukaryota; kingdom Metazoa; phylum Chordata; class Lepidosauria; order Squamata; family Lacertidae; genus Podarcis; species Podarcis muralis. The sequence continues at coordinate 85,286,249 of NC_135659.1, read as the reverse complement.
ACATTGCACCTTGTTTGCTTGGTTTTTTTAAAAAAGCACGCTTAGCCTTTAAAACACTCACAGGCAAGAGAATATTATCTATTTTCTACTCTGAATTGGCTCTGAAGGCAATTTCACTGAAAAGATTAAGGCTTCATCTGCTTTCTTCCGTTTTGAAACCCCTGCCTGGAAATAAATCCCAACTTGAAGTTTGTTTGGAGCCTCTTAGAAAAAGATTTTAACGTCTCCTGGCTGTTGCTCCATGCTTTTCTCGCTTGCCTTGGAAGCGCAACAGCCTTTGATGCGACATCATGGTTCTGTCAGAGAAAACAGCTTTTTCCTGCAGCTCTTTTTTCCATTAGCAACAAGGCTTGATGTTCTGTCTTTAGAAAAACTGCACCCGGCTGACCTTCACTCCCCTCTCTCGCTCGCCCCATGCTGTTTTCCATGTTTACAGACGGTGTTGATGATCAACAGCCATTCTCTGGGATGCAACGAAGAATACTTCAACGACTGGACTCAATTTAAGCCAGAGCGTTGGCTCCAGAAGAACATAAATCCTTTTGCTCATGTTCCGTTTGGGATTGGGAAAAGAATGTGCATCGGACGCCGCCTGGCAGAGCTACAGCTTCAATTAGCTCTCTGTTGGGTAAGATGTTTGCAATTACATCTTCTCACCCTCCTTCAAATAGCAGTCACAGTGTGTGTGTGTGTGTGTGTGTGTGTGTGTGTGTGTGTGGCTGAGTACGTAAAAATTTACCTATGCCCCAGCCTTCATCACAAGACCCTAAGGTGTGTTCCATACATCAAATCCTATTGGTTGTATCCTGCTAAGTTTCACATGGAGTAAACCCATTGAAATTATCAGACCTAAGTAAGTCGTGTGCAATTAGCATTGAATGTTGTTGTTGTTGTTTAGTCGTGTCCGACTCTTCGTGACCCCATGGACCAGAGCACACCAGGCACCCCTGTCCTCTACCACCTCCCGCAGTTTGGTCAAACTCATGCTGGCAGCTTCGAGAACACTGTCCAACCATCTCGTCCTCTGTCGTCCCCTTCTCCTTGTGTCCTCAATGTTTCCCAACATCAGGGTCTTTTCCAGGGAGTCTTCTCTTCTCATGAGGTGGCCAAAGTATTGGAGCTTCAGCTTCAGGATCTGTCCTTCCAGTGAGCACTCAGGGCTGATTTCCTTAAGAATGGAGAGGTTTGATCTTCTTGCAGTCCATGGGACTCTCAAGGCTCTCAAGCATTGAATACACCCCTATAAAAGAAGTGGGTGAAACTGTTAGGTACCCCCCCCTCCCCTGGGCCATGTGAACAGGTGGGAGGGGCTGCTCACTTGTCAGTCATATTGGACATCACAGCGAGGGGTTAGCCTGCCATGTTAAACTTGGTATGGATCATAGCCTTGTCATTGTGAGTAGGTTCAGACTAACCTTAGTTACAAGTTGGGATGAGTTCCTTCCCACAGGTGCTCACTAGGGTGAGTTTGAGCAGCCCGGGTTTGATTCCGTCTGTCTTTGTGTTGCAGCTTATACGGAAGTATCAGATTGTAGCGACCGATGACAAGCCGGTGGAAACGCTGCACTTGGGAATCCTCATCCCCCATCGAGAAGTTCCCATTGCATTCAGAAGGCGATAAAGGTAAATGAAGCTGGAGCTCTATGGCCAGGCTGGTCCCAGAAAATGGCGTCTTAATGGACTCTCTTCTTGGCCCACTTCTTATAGGGTTGCCATATTGAAAGTGAAAATCTGGACAAGTTGTTGAGCACATGTTGGGGGGTGTTGTTGTTGAGCTTTTAAAAGTTTTGCCATACATTCCAATTTTCCCAGACATTTTGCCAATTTCTGCCTAGACACTGCTTGTGATTGCATTATTCCAGCTATGCCTGGGAAATTCTGGGTGTATGGCAACCCTATGTAATTCGTGTTTCTGAAAGTTAGGCAGTGCCATAATTTGCTGCAAGGCTATACAGTGAAACTATGAAATGAGCAGAACTGGCTTTTTATTTAACTATCATCCTAGAGCCAGGAAGGGGAGACACTTGGCCAACTGACAATACTCAAAGCAGCAAGGGCTTCTGGCTGATTCCAGCTTCTATATATTTTCAGAGCAAATTTCTAGCCCTCATTTTTGCAGAGCAATCGGGAAGAACAGAAGGAAGCCAGGAGACAGCTAACATCCAGCCTACATTTCAAAAGTGTGCACAAACCATGTTAACCACATGATAAATTTTCCAATATGGCTTGTGCAAGATCTACCTCTAAATACCATCAGTGGACTACTAAGATAATTGATTACTTTGACCATGTAAATGTGTAAATGTTCTTTTCTCTCTTCCCCTCTCCCTCAGATACTTTTTGAAGGAAGACAGTTGCTTGAGTGCTGCCTTTTCTGAAGACAACCCCCTTGAATGCTTGGCACCCAACCTCCTTCAGCAACCAGGGGCTAAGCATGTTTTGACCTATGTGCTGTTGATGGAAGAGAGATCAAGGAGCATCTGAAGTTAGCTTTGACCTTGCTTTGGGGGGCAGATCTGTCAAACCATGCACCTAAGTAATCTTTTGAATACTGCAATGAAAACCAACAAGGACCAGCCTTTATTTTAAAAGGTGCAAACTGAGAAAACAGCAAAAAGACTGGTGCAAGACAATGGATCTTTTCATGCAGCCCTGACAAAAAAATCCATTTCTGTTCACCTGCCCGTGTGAAATCTACTGGTCGTGGCTCAGTACATCCTTCATGTTAGATGTTTTTAAGATCAGCTGGCCAAGGGTGGATGAAATGATACAGTGAGTTCAGTGCTGAGGTGTAGGGGGAGGAAAATTTTGCTGTTTCTCACATCCTGCAGGAATTGTGTAGGTTTTTTAAAGTGTCTGCTGCAGGTCTCGTTCAGCCTACCTCCTTTTACAAAGGAATGTTGTGATAAGGAGAAAGAAGCACTCCAAGAGGGTCCTGGTGTTTATATTTTTTAAAATATTTTTTTACAAAGGGGAGAAAAACTGCACTAAATCCATTTCCCTTTATGTATCTGTTAAAACCCAGCGCCTTGCTGCAGTAGCCATGAAACTTTTACCATTATATGATTTTGATAAAAACATTATTTGGGGGGAAAAACCAACAAAGTACCAAACCTCTGCTGATGGTTCACACTGCAGAAAATGTGAGCTGATTCAGGCTAGCTCTGCCTGGAAAATCCCCATAGGCTCTACATAGGTCTTCATGCTCATGAACAGACCATTACAGGGAATCCAGTGTTCTGATGCTCTGGATAACAACTTGACAGGACTGGTGGGGTGTGCACAGGTCTACAGAACTGCTCTAGTTTTTAAAAATGCACTTGTCCACTTCAGGGCTTGTACTTATGGGTTGAAGAGACTAATTCAGTACAGTCAGGCCTGCATAAGGCATGACTCACCAAGCCACAAACAGCACCCCAGTAATGTACTGGAACCTACCAGGGGCTGCCTAGAATGCTTTGGGGTCGGTTGCGTAATGTGGGTAATGTGTGAATCACCTTGGCTGCCAAAATAAGTGGCTGGTGGGTGTTTCGCTTTTTTCACGCAGTGCATGAATGAACTCACAAAAATTTGCTGCTGCAAGGCGATGTGATGGGCTGTAACTTGGATGGCTCTGAAATGGGATTGGACATTGTCATCTGTATGGTTGTATGGAGCCTCCCGGGTTCAGAGGCACAATTGCTTCTCAATACCAGCTGCCAGGAGCAACAATAGGTGAGGAAGTGTTGAGAACAAGTTGCTGCTCTACATGGCCCATTGCTGTGATCCAGTGCAGGTGATCTGGTGGTATTCAGCTTGGAGAGGCGCAGAGACACACTTCAGCATCATGATCTGCAGTAGCATATGAGCAGCATTATTCATGTTTTCACCCGTTCCTGAATAATATACGCACAGCTTCCTTTTGGTGGTGTTGGAGGGGGTTTTCTACATGATTTTTTGTGTTTTTTATATTTTAAATATTTTTTATATAACAAAGATCCTTGTACACTTTGGAGAACTGTCAACAGATTCTGATTTATTGTACAGAATTGCTATTTTTTTCAGTGTTTGGAATTTCTCTTGTTGATACCTAAACACACGCTTTTTTTGTAATAAAAAAGAATTTCCAGATATGATGCCTCTGCTTGTATCGAACACGTCATCCAGTATTGTTTTAGAAAGTCTCCTACATTCTTTGTGAGTTGCTCATCATATTTTGCCACCAGCTCAGAAGGGAAAAAAGCCAAGCTCTATGTGCTGGGCCTGGGGGTAACCTCTGAAACACGGTCCAGGACTGGTCCAGAATCCGAAGGTTCCGCTAGGAGTCAGTCCGACAGGGCCAAGGCAGGACACAAGGCAGGATACCAGGCAAGGACAGGTACAGGATCTCGGGCAGGATCTAGCATACAGCAATGTTGCTCCCGCAACCTGGGGCGGGGTCTGACAGCCTTTTATCTTTGTTGGGGTAGCGGCCAGTCCTGATCCCCCAGCTACTCACCTCCCTGTTCCGCCCGGAGGCAAGCACTCCTCCAGCAAGTACTCAGGTATCTCCTTCTCTCAGACCTTAGTCTCTGCAGCTTGGGAGACATCGGTGGGTTACTAGACCCAGGGGCCGCCTCAGCCTCCCCTGACCAAACCGGTAGTGGAGCAGCTGTAAGTGATTGCCTGGCTGAAGGCAATGAGGTAATCCTCACATCTGGAGCCAGGGCAGGCTCAGGCCCCTGACTCAGCCCAGCTGGTGTTTGTTGCAGGGGAACCTGTGCAGACTGGGACTCTTCAGAATCAGGCCCCAGACTTGGTTCAGATGATGCCCGAGGCAAAGGATCTGGTGCTGACTGAGACTCCTCTGGTTCCAAGCCTGAATCCCAGGCCATCACACTCTAGTGTGTGAGAGCTACTCAAAAGAACTTTACTTGCACCATGGCTTAAGAGATCACCTGCAAGTCCATGAGGAACTATCAGCCTGTTGAACCCACTGGTGGCTGATTAGTGCAAGGATTGCTGATCTTGAGAGATTACAGCAGGGTTTGGCAACAGTTTTCAGATATTTAAAATGTAAGGAGGAGATGAAATCTCTGTGTGTGATACCTGTAGCACCACAAGCAATATTTTTTTAACTACAGAGAAAGCTAAATTCCACATTAGGAATAACTAGTAGGATCTGCAATCAAATGTTGCCATGTAGCCTCTTCATCTAGCAGGTGTGCTCCTATTCAGTCAACCTTGCTTGCCTCCAAAATAGTACAAGATGTAAGGAAGTCAAGAAGCGACACACACACACACAATTTTTTTTTTACATTTTTCATTTCCATACCAGTATTATTTCACTACTGAGCATGCTCACTCTTCTAGGGTTGTTTTTGGAGTATTTCCACCAGTAAGGGTCATTAAAAAGAGACTGTGAAGAGCTCCAAAAGGACCTCTCCAAAGGAGTGAAGGGGCAGTAAAATGACAAATGCAATTCAATGTAAGCAAGTGCAAAGTGATAGATGTCTTTGCTAAGAAACAAACCACCCACCTAATTCCACATAGAGGCTCATGGGCTCTGAACAGGTGGTGGTTTGGGGATGTAGTGTACAGTTGATGAAGATGTTAGCCTCATGTGTGACAGCTGTAAAAGGCAAATTCCATGCTAGGGATCATCAGGAAAGGAATTGAAAGTAAAACTATGCACTAGTCACGAGCTGGAAAAGGCTCAGAAAAGGGCTACCAGAATGATCGACGACTCCTCTATGAAGAAAAGTGGTGGCATTTGGGACTTCTTAGTTAAGGGGAAAGGTGGGTAAGAGACCACATGGTGGAAGTACTGTATATAAAATTATGCGTGGAATGGAGGAAGTTCATAGAGAAAGGTTTTTCTCCCTGTCTTATAACCCTAGAACTCATAAACATTCAACGGAGCTGAATGTTGGAAGATTTGGGACAGATAAAAGACAGGGCTTCTTCATGCAAGACGTAGTTAAGCTATGGAACTCTCTGCCACTGGAGCCAGGGATGGCCAGCAATTTGGATGGCTTTAAAAGAGGATGGGACCAAGTCATGGGGGAGGGTATTCTCTGCCTCCAGAGTTTGAGGCAGTAATCATTCTGAATGGCAGCTGCTGGGAAAACACAGGAGGGGAGAGGGCTCTTGTGCTCAGGTTCTGTTTGTGGGTTTCCCACAGGCATCCGGGTGTCCACTGCAAGATCAGAATGCCACCCTGTTCCAGCCAGCTCTTCTTACGTTAACCAAGGTAGAGTGGCAGACTTTCCATATTGCAGATTTTGCAGGCTGTTCCAAGTATGAGGCATTGGAGCAATATTTTATCTGCATAGTGCGGCATTCATACTTCCACAAAGCCTATATATCAATGCATTATGACAACTTGTGGCAGCTGAAATTACAATCTATTTTACATAAGACCTTTATCTCAGGTGCATAAATCCTACAGCCTGAATTCCCGAAACACACACTCTTGAGTTATAGGTATATACACGCCTCACTTTCTGGGACTATCGCCTACTCAACTGCAAAACTGCAAGATGTTTCGCACAAAAGCCAAGTTGCTGACACAATAAGACAGATAAACAACTATATTGTAGATCTTACATGTCAACAACTTGGCTTTTACACTTGTAAAATCAGCATCCAAACTCAAATAGTCCTCAGGCAATTCAGAACAAACCTGTTAAGCTTGCCTTTAGGGTTTTGTTTTTGTTTCACGGACAACAATATATAGTATGAACTTTGGTGGTCTACATTGAAATGCAAATTCCTCTTAAAATATTTGCATCATTTTGTTATACTTTTCTGCATCAGTCAATATGTAAGCTAGCTGGTAAAAAAAGTGGTTTTAAATAGTTATATTTGTCTTGTATTTTGCTTTTCAAAATATATAAATTAAAATTATTTTTTCAATGCAACACATTTTTCCAAAATGACTGATTGATTGACACCTGCCTTTCTCCCCGATGGGGCTCAAAACGACTTAGGGATAAAAATGGAAATAGGGATGTCCTAAGGGACGCAGGTGGCGCTGTGAGTTAAACCACAGAGCCTAGGACTTGCTGATCAGAAGGTCGGCGGTTCGAATCCCCGTGACGGGGTGAGCTCCCGTTGCTCGGTCCCCTGCTCCTGCCAACCTAGCAGTTCGAAAGCACGTCAAAGTGCAAGTAGATAAATAGGGACCGCTCCAGCGGGAAGGTAAACGGCATTTCCGTGCGCTGCTCTGGTTCGCCAGAAGCGGCTTAGTCATGCTGGCCACATGACCTGGAAGCTGTACGCCAGCTCCCTCGGCCAATAAAGTGAGATGAGCGCCGCAACCCCAGAGTCGGCCACGACTGGACCTAATGGTCAGGGGGTCCCTTTACCTTTACCTTTAAGGAAAAACAGAAAATTCCAGGATCAAAGCAGAAACCAGAACAGCTTCTGTAAATCTGGGACTGTGCTTGGAAAATAAGGACGCTTGGAGGGTCTGTAAATGGCACTCTCATTCTTTCCCCAGACCTGCACTCATGGGCAGTCTACTCTCTCCTCCTTTCTTTCTTTCCCTACCTGCCACTCAAGGATCATTTTTCAGTTGTCTTCCCAACTTCAAAGCACTGCCAGAGGCAGCATGCCTCTGAATACCAGTTACTGGGAATGGCAAGAGCTGTTGTGTTAATGTTCTGCTGGTGGGCTTCTCATAGGGATCTGGGTGGCCATGGTGAGAACAGGATTATGGGCTAGATATGCCTTTGGCCTGGCCCAGCTGGGCTGCTCTTTTTTCTTTTGTTATAATTTATTTAATCATTTTTTCAATACAAACAACAACCGCAAAAGACACATACAACAAAAACCATAATAACACTAATAACACAATTTGACAATTCAGATTTGAATGCTGATATACCTTTTTAACAATATTTCCCCACCTCTCCTCCCCCTACTTCCCACCACTGTCCGCCTTATCGCTTAAATATTCCTTCCAGATTTCTTCATATTTATCCATTCTTAATTTGCGTCGACATGCAATTCGTTCGTATGTAGCTAGTCTGTCCATATTATCAATCCATGTGCTCAATGGAATCTTTTTGCGGCTCTTCCAATTCATCAAAACAAGTTTCTTTGCTTCTAATATGGCACAGTACATCCATTTTTCCTTAAGTTCTCCTGAAATAAATTGTGGGACCTTCTGGTTCTACAAAAGAGGTGCTTGAAAGGGTTTCCCTTGCAGGTGGTTCTGATTACTGGAATCTGATTACAAGACGGAAGGCTAATTCATGCATTTCCCCCCTGTGATGCGTGCCATAGGCATCCTCCTCCACTTCTCTTCTCTCCCCCAATAGACTCAGTCAGATGCTGCTGCATTCATGACAAATCAGCGAGAAACTGATCTAAAAAAGATTAGCCTACAACAGAAATGTGTGCCAGAGCGTGGGTGGTGCTAAGCACGACTTTGCGGACAAATGAATTCCAGACTTTTCAACAAGTGTTATGAAACTGAACTCACATCCTCTTTGCCTAATTCCTACTTTTGCATTGTTTCGAAGAGTATGAAGCCGTTAGAAGCACGGAGTGGGAATTAACTGTTCTCGGGACATGTGTGTGACAAGAAGAGAAAGAAGCTCTAAAAGGGGGGCATCGGGGACACATGAAAAAGGTTTGTGGACTTTACAGGACGCTGCTAAAGGGGCATTGTTCTACAACAGTGCCATGGCATATGCACTCAATTTATACCTGCAGGTACCTTAAGGCAAATTAAAGTGGCAGTGGCTGGGGTTTCTTGTTCCCTGTGCTTTGCCCCGGCCGTCCCCTAACAAGAACTGGGACTTTTTCACTGAAATCAACTAGGGTTTTTACCAGTGCTAAATTGTTTATCCAAGATCAGATTCTCTTCCTCCTTGTCAATAAGACTAGCTCTTTTATTCTCCTTCTAAACAGTAAAAAGCCTTGATTTGAAGCTCCATTTTACTGATAAATATCCTGTGAATAGGTTGTTGCGGGTACAACTCTATAGGACGTTCTGGCAACCTTGATTGCAAACATAATTTGATCAGGGTGAATTGAAAGGACATGAGCAGGTAATAATAATAATAATAATAATAATAATAATAATAATAATAATAATAATAATAATAATAATTTATTTATACCCTGCCCATCTGGTTGGGCTTCCCCAGCCACTCTGGGCGGCTTCCAACAATATATTAAAATACAGTAATCCATCAAACATTAAAAACTTCCCTAAACAGGGCTGCCTTCAGGTGTCTTTAAAAGTCTGGTAGTTGTTGTTCTCTTTGACATCTGGGTGGGAGGGCGTTCCACAGGGCGGGTGCCACCACTGAGAAGGCCCTCTGCCTGGTTCCCTGTAACATGACTTCTTGCAGTGAGGGAACTGCCAGAAGGCCGTCAGCGCTGGACCTCAGTGTCCGGGTAGAACGATGGGGATGGAAAAACAGATGGTTTCAAGGGACCTTGGACATATGCCTTTGAATTTCTTCATTGACCTGTCATGACAGGTTGTAGAATGGTCTTCTTCTCAGAAATTAACTTTATCCAAAGGTCATTAGTTTGTTTATTAGTAGCTGGTGGGCATCAATCCACAATTTTGTTCACTCACTCAGAATGGTAGAAGGATGGATTCCCCTCCCCTCACCATACACACACACTTCTTGCATTCACAACAGAGGTGGAGGAATGTTTATAGTCTTCCCTTGTGGTTGCATGCTACTGGTAGGTGGGGCCAAAAGCAAATTATTCTTTCTCCTATGCAGTATTATTTCCTTATTTTAAAAGTCTTACGGTATATACCACTTAACATTTACGAATTCCAAAAGAGTGTAGTTGAGATTCCAGCATTTAGTTGATATTCCTGCATTGCTGTGGGTTGGACTATATGATGAATGGAATCTCTTCCAATTCTACAATTCTATGCATCTATTTTATGTAAGTAAGTAAGTAAGTAAGTAAGTAAGTAAGTAAGTAAGTAAATCAATCAATCAATCAATCAATCAATCAATCAATCAATCAATCAATAATACACATTACAGTAAAATGCAATTTCCACAGCAACCAACAAGACACACACCAGTATCCATAGCCAGGAAATTCTTGGGTGAGCAAAAAGTTTTTTACCATATGCTAAAGGTATTACTTTATATTTTGTACAGTACTTCTGGACAAACTAGCCATGTAAAATCCAGATCTAAACACAAACACACAATGTATTGAACTCGCATCTCTCTATCCAGGCAAGCAAGAGGCATTATCAGAGCTCAATGGTGCATTCCAGCCAGGCAAAAGCACTTTAGAAGTGTTCGCAGGAGGTCTGATACGGCATATGGCTTGGAGTAAGGGACATTACCTGGATAGAGTCTCAAGGGCCAGGGCTGCATCTGAAATAGGGCTACATCTGAAAGACAGGAAAGCATTGTCATCAGAAGGGAGAATCAGAATCCCATGGGAATGCTTGGCACATGTCCATGGGCTTCTACAGGATTTTCAGGCTTCTCTTCCACCTAAATTCACTTGAACCAAGGTTGATGAGGGTTGAAAGTGATCTGCCTTGGAAACATGGCTCATATGAACAGACCCAGCCAGCAATCCCCTATGGAAGGCAAGCAAACCTCCTTGTGTAATCCAAAATACGTTTAGCTTCTAGAGATATTCTCAAAACAACAGCAGAGAGGAATGCTGTTGATTACCTGAGAAAATTACCCTTTGCTTTCTTGGGCATGTTCCTGCTGGCAAGTTAGAACAGTTTGGCACTTAATTGTTAAACGGTGTCCACTGAACTCAAAGTGGTTCATATGGATGGTAATGAAGTAGAGGAGGCGGCAAGTCACGTGCCGAGTGCAGAAAATTAGCAGCATATGATTGCTTGGTAGCTGGTTTCCAGCTGGCAGAGGTACAGCCGTGCCATCAGGATTTGGGCTGGAGATGGCATGTCCCCCCCACCTTTCTGTAAATGTGAGAACCTGCAGGTCTGAATGCAGAGCCAAGGAGGCTCGTACATGCCAATGATAGGGATTTTGTTTTTGTCAGAGCTGTGAGCATGAAAGAGTTGCACCACACTTCAAACAGCAATCGAGTCTGCTGCATGTATGCTGCTATTACATCCGTGCTTCCCACACAGCAAACACATGCAGCAAGACATGAACACTTAAGCATCCATGTGCATACATCATGGAGTCCCAACCGAAAGAGGACTTCCAGTTGAATGCATATGCCAGTTTAAAACACACACAGCCCATGGTTCATACCAAGCCATATGCCTTGGCATGAATGCACACACTCCCGGCCATCCTGTTCCCACACCACGTGGCGCTAAGCCATGGTTTGGCTTAGCATGACCAAGGCTCATGGTTTGTCTCACTCCAGACAATCACAAGCTGTAGTCAAGGTTTGTTTTTTGTTTGTTTGGAGGGTTGTCAGGGACTGGGCAGAGGAGGAATGGTGGAGACCATCTCCCCAGCCTGACGCTTCCAGAGAAAAAGAAGACAGTTCAGAATTACAACAGGAGTTTGAGGGAGATCACAGCTCAGAGGCAGATGAGGGGTGTGGCGATCACACAGGGTCCCCAGACGTTTAACGGTCTATTGATCCCTGTGCCACCACTGTGCTCGCTTCCCTGCTGCCACCAACCCATTACTCTCGGTAAGACACTGAGTCCAGACAGTTGTTAAAATTGAACCAAATAAACAAGTTTATTTTATAAACATTAACAAGTTTATGGTTTCTCAGATAATATTCCTTTCAGTTTCTTAACTTTAGTTTCTTTACCGGCCTATACCTTCCTAATACCTTCTGACTGATTATATCAACTGTTTGACTGACTCCTCTTAACAAATTCTCTCACTCTCGCACATCAGACTAGCCCAATTCACACTTATCCTCTCTGTCTCTTCTCACCCCAGACTGTCTTCTCAACCACCCTAACTCTAACTCCTCCCCTAGGGTTCCCATTGGTTAGTCATTTTACAATTAGTTAACCCTTTCCTTATGAACCCAGTATGATGTCACACACCTAGGAGGGCAAACGCCACGAGGGGGAAAGTTGGAAAATAATGGAAGAGGAGGAGCAGGCAGAGCTGGAACAGCTGCCTGACATGTTACCACTAGAAAGCATTCCAGACCCACCATCTGCCAGAACCTGGCGAGCCTTAAAAATAGGAAAGCAAAGAGCTCAGAAGCAAAGGGCCCTCAGCGCCAAACATAGGAAGTAGGAAAGAAGGGGAGGGGAGATTTACTAGGAGCAACGATATTATTCTGAGATGCCACATTCCCGAGCCTCTCTGTGTGAATATTAAATAAAAGCAGATGGTAAGGACTTTCCCTTCTCTTGTCCATTTCTGGCAACCTGCCATGGGGGTTTGTCCCTCTGCTGCCTGGCAAGGGTTCAGACACCATGCTAAGTAGAAGGGCAAAGGATTCCAGGTTCATAGAATCATAGAATCATAGAGTTGGAAGAGACCACAAGGGCCATCGAGTCCAACCCCCTGCCAAGCAGGAAACACCATCAGAGCACTCCTGACATATGGTTGTCAAGCCTCTGCTTAAAGACCTCCAAAGAAGGAGACTCCACCACACTCCTTGGCAGCAAATTCCACTGTCGAACAGCTCTTCCTGTCAGGAAGTTCTTCCTAATGTTTAGGTGGAATCTTCTTTCTTGTAGTTTGGATCCATTGCTCCGTGTCCGCTTCTCTGGAGCAGCAGAAAACAACCTTTCTCCCTCCTCTATATGACATCCTTTTATATATTTGAACATGGCTGTCATATCACCCCTTAACCTCCTCTTCTCCAGGCTAAACATGCCCAGCTCCCTTAGCCGTTCCTCATAAGGCATCGTTTCCAGGCCTTTGACCATTTTGGTTGCCCTCCTCTGGACACGTTCCAGTTTGTCAGTGTCCTTCTTGAACTGTGGTGCCCAGAACTGGACACAGTACTCCAGGTGACGTCTGACCAGAGCAGAATACAGTGGCACCAAGGTTCAATCCTTGGAGTTTTCTGCTAAAATGATTTAAGATAGCAGATCTGGGAAATACTCTTGGCTTTGACCCTGGAGAAGACAACACTTAATTAGACATAGTTCAGACAGAGGAAGTCCAATGTCTGGTTTGGTCTTAGGATGGCATCATTGGGTATTTGTGACCAGCTGTGGCCCCACTACAGTGGTACCTCTGGTTGCGAACGGGATCCGTTCCGGAGGCCCGTTCGCAACATGCAAAGAACGCAACCCACAGTGGCGCATCTGCACACACACGGGTTGCGATTCGCCACTTCTGCGCATGCGCGTGGTGTCATTTTGCATTTCTGAGCATGTGTGAGCGGTGAAACCTGGAAGTAACCCTTTCCGGTACTTCTGGGTCACTGCGGGACATAACCTGAAAGAATGTAACATGAAGCGGACGCAACATGAGGTGTGACTGTACTGACTACTGGAGTCTCCTGAACCTGATGACTGCTCTTGTTGCTGCTGTAGCCTCCTCGCCTGTTCTGACTCAGAGGAAGAGCAATGAAAGTAAACAGAAGGCACGGCAAGCAATGAGAGTGAACAGAAGGAGCAGGAACTGATGTCACCTGTAAAATTCTTTGTTCTTTCCAAGCACACCAGCCGTGAGTGCCCTGGCCCCCACAATAATTTTAATGAGGGGGCAGTGCACCCACAAACTCCACACACATGCTGTGGGGGCATGTGCACACAAAATCATCATGCCCCCCTGGTGTGCATGTGTGTCCCAATGACAGCACGTGCCCCGGGCACCCCTGATGGTGGGTGCAAGTTGGTGCCACTGGACCTTTCTCTCTGGGTATTGGTAAAGATTGAGCCCAGAGGCAGAGGGTGTGTGTGTGTGGCAACTGCAAAGAGGTAGTGAGAGGCTGAGTCTCCCCAAACCTGAATCCAGCACCGACCAATGGCCTGACTCAAAATGCTTATATAAAAGACTGAGAATGGATGGCAATACTCGGCTTTTGCATAATATGTTCCCACATTATAAAAGAAGCTATGTGGTGAACATTCGGTTAGCTTGCATTGTTCTCTGATTATCTCAGGGCACTTTCCCCTCTTGCGTTTCTTTTGTTTTTGCTGCCCTTATAATCATGCAAGACACTGTTTATTTATGGTAGGTTCTTACATAATGCCCCCCAAACAGAAACGAATCACCCAAAAAGATGTCACATATGAGCCTTGCGATTGCACATGCTCATCTATATGTATACTTTCAAATTTTCTATAAATATTTACCAGAGTATAAATACAATAAATTGTGTCACTGTGGAAAATACTGTGACCTGATGGTCTGCTCACAGACTCTTGTCCTGCCCAGCCAGGTACTAATTGTTGATAGGAAATTTTAAGGGCTCTGTCCTCCCTTCTTGCTGTTTTTTATCCATAAGTGTGACTTGGGCTGGACAGTCTTTCAAATAGAAACCTGTCTTCACTCAAGCAGGACATATGGCTACAGTATGAATCCACTATATCTATTTCAAGAAATGCAATGAAGCTTCAAAAGGACATTCCAGAAAGCCAAGGTCTCAGCTTGAGCGATCTTGCATGCAGTCACAAAGAAAAAACCTGCAGCTTTATTTCTCTCCACTAATTGGACACTTTCTTAAGCCTATTATCAAACCATTATTGGCAGATGCAAGCACAGCCTTACCCATAATGAGTTTCCAAACCGTTGGCACACCAGAAAGGGGCACTTTTAATCATTAAGGGCTAAACCCAGGAGCACGTTGGATTTTCCAGCCCATTAAGAAACATTGCACAACTAGCAGCATTGCGAAATCTCTGAACAACTTTGAAGGATTAAAAACAACAAAGTATATTTGTGCAAAAACAGGGTGAACCTGCAGTTTCTAAAGGGATAGACCAAGTGCATCATCTTACCAAATTTAATGCATCAAGCGTCTCCACTTCCAAGACAAAGCAGGGGATTTTGATACACTGCAAGCTATTGCTACAAACAACAGTACAGTACGCACAGGTCTTAGCTGGTTTCCCCGAATACTTGTTCATACCACTTATGTCAGGAAGTAACCACATCCCAGACATTCACTGGGCAAAGTGATTTCCAAGATTTTCCTGAACACTCTCCTTTTATCAAAATAAACATGCTTCTGACTGTTTTTACTTTACTAAGACCTGATTCACACAAGAATGCATGTCAATAGTGAGATGACTTCAGTCTTGTGTGGCCTAAATTCTACAGTCATTCTCCACTTCTTAATCCATCGTTTATGAAGCCAAGAAGGGAGAGTCAGGACCAGACATTCTTTCCTGCTTCCTCCCCACCCACCAACACATAATGGTTTAGGTGAAAAGATTCTGTCTTGTAAGAAGCCATAGAGGTGTGCTCTTGGCTTATTTTCCTCATTTGTTGCCCAACATTAAGTCAGAGTTCCCCAAATATGGGCATAATTCGATCTTAACATAAATCAGCAACTTCACACAAAAGCTGGTGTGGGAACAAGGGAGAGAGGAGTGCTTGGTTCCGATGTTCATTTCTGGTTTCGTACACAATGGTTTATGAATCCAGCGGTGATTGTCCAAGCTGGGTCTACTTTTTATAAAAAACAAAACAAAACAAAAAACAAAATTGGAATCCTTGTGCACTGATGTATGCTAAATTTTCTAAGAAGGAGCACACACTCGGGATCTCTTTGAACAGCTCAGGTATAAATAATAAATTAATTTTTAAAAAGGTGCAATCAATTATCTTGAGCATGCCCTTTTGCTTAAGAATACGAGAAGTGACTTGAAGGATCAGACAAGGGTTCGTGTAGCTCAGAATTCTAGGCAAGAATTGAAAAATGAGTTTGGGTGACATCGTGTAAATTCAGAGTTCTGTCATGGGAGTCAGATACAGTGGTGCCTCGCAAGACGAAAAGAATCCATTCCGCTATTCTCTTCGTCTAGCGGTTTTTTCGTCTTGCGAAGCAACCCTATTAGCGGCTTAGCGGATTAGCGCTATTAGCGGTTTAGCGGCTTAGCAGCTATTAAAGGCTTAGCCGCTAAACCGCTAAAAGGCTATTAGCGGCTTAGCGGCTTAGAAAAAAGGGGGGGGGGATCGCAAGACTTGCAAGACGTTTTCGTCTTGCGAAGCAAGCCCATAGGGAAAATCGTCTTGCGAAGCAACTCAAAAACAGAAAACCCTTTCGTCTAGCGGGTTTTCCGTCTTGCGAGGCAATCGTCTTGCGGGGCACCACTGTATACCTGGCCATATCCATACAAGCAAGTGGCTGCTTGATGTGACATTCAGCCAATGCTGATCATCCTGGTGTTCAGGATGGACAACTAAGGGTGGGATGTCACCAAGAGGTGGTCCTTCATGTGCATCCTCTGACACACAGTGATCCCCCGTGCTTTTTTTTCTGGGGGGATGCAGGGGGATGCATACCCCTAAACATTTTGTGAATCTCCTGGTATATCCCACGGAGGACCTTACAGCCTTCAAACAAAAACATCTTGGAGGTCCCGGGCCACAGAGAGGTTAGGCTGGCCTCAACCAGAGCCAGGGCTTTTTCGGCTGTTGCCCCGATCTGGTGGAAGGCTTTGTCACAAGAGACTAGGGCCCTGCGGGACTTGACATCTTTCTGCAGGGCCTGAAAGACAGAGCTGTTCCACCAGGCCTTTGGCCAGGGCACAGCCTGACCCCCTCCTTTGAAAATCCTCACAGAACTCTAGCCCAATGGTTACCATTAATCTGATTTGAACTGATTTTATAATGAAATGATTTTAGAATGTTGTATTATTTTACTGTTGTTAGCCGCTCTGAGCCCGGCTTCGGCTGGGGAGGGTGGGATATACATAAAATATTAATATTAATATTAGTATTATTATTATTATTATTAATCTTTGTACTTTTGCCCATTTACTGTATTTTTTAAAAATATATTTATTGAGATTTTACAAAATGAAAAAAGAAAAAAAATACAAAATAAAAATAGTTAAAAAACAATTCCATCTTTCCATCACTTATTTTTTCATATGCTTATTTCTCGGACCTCCTTGCACCTCCCTTTTTTGTATTCCAATTCAAATTATTAGTTCAGCAAATCCTTTCCCTCTTTGTTTATCCTAGTCTTCAATCTTAAAATATTATAACCTTAAATTTTAACCTGTTAATAATCCATTTTTTCATATTCCTTATAGCGTTATAGCTAGCAACCACTTAACTTTTTATCCAACATCATTCTAACATTCATTAATTTTACAATATTTCTGTAAGTAATCTTTAAATTTCTTCCAATCTTCTTCCACCGACTCTTCTCCCTGGTCTCGGATTCTGCCGGTCATTTCTGCCAGTTCCATATAGTCCATTTGTCCATTTACTGTATTTCCCCTGATTTGAACTATAAAATGGTGATTTTCTTGAGTCAAAAAGAGAGTAACCCTAAACATTTTTTTAGAAAAAAAAGGGGGGGAAAACACTGGTGATCCCTATCGGTACACCCTGGAATGCCAGCTAATGGGAATCACAAGCAGAGAGAGCTCAGTCACACTCAGGTTTTCTTTCCAGCTCCCCAGAGTCATCTGGTTGGCCACTGAGAACAGGATGCTGCACGAGATGGGCCACCGGCTTGATTCAGTAGTACCTACCTTATGTTCTCAACTTAGCATTGCTCTGCGGCAAATAATGTAGGAGAACATTTTAAAATGACTGTCTGGTTTTATGTGATATTCTCTTTTGTTTATGGGCGTCAAGCGATTGAGAAACTTTCTAAATGATCTATCAACAGCTTTCAATTAAGTTTTACTAAATACACATATGATCTAAATCTCAGCATAGTTTGCAACGGAACCCCTAATCCTCTGGCTCCATGGTCAGAGGCAGTGTGACTCTCTATTCCGAACTTAAAAATGGAAAGCGTAATGCTGGTGATCATCAAAAGAGGTTCAAAGACTCTCTCAAGGCAAATCTAAAAAAATGTAGTATAAACACCAACAACTGGGAAACACTGGCCTGCAAGCGCTCCAATTGGAGAACAGCCTTTACCAAAGGTGTCATGGGTTCTGAAGACACTAGAATTCAGGGTGAAAGGGAGAAATGTGCTTAGAAGAAGGCATACTTGGCAAACTTTCCCCATGATCAGCTCCCACCCGGAAACTGGGGAAGGCCTGTGGATCCAGAATTGGCCTCCACAGTCACTTATGGACTCACTTTAAAAACCGTGTTTATGGAAGACAATCTTACTCAACTACGAGTGATCGAAGAAGAAGAAGAAGAAGCAGCTTCTGAAGACCAGTTCCTGGAAAATGCAGGAGGGGAAAGTACTCCTGAACTCAGGACCTGTTTGCAGGTTTTCCACAGGTACCTGGTTGGCCACTGGGAGAATAGGGTGCTGATCCAAGTAGGGCCTCTCTTATTCTTATGAAGTGGTGCTTAACCTCTTAGGAAATGCATTTCTTGGAGGTGCAGGGTTGAAGGTGGGGAAGAAGAAAAAACTTTTTTTGGTGCATGGTCAAGATTTGGTCCTGTCTAGTCTTTGTACCTGAGGTCTGCTCAAAGGAGAGGCAGGACTTCCCATTCCCAACCATGCACAGCTTCTTTGAAGTTCCAAACTCTGAGTTTTATGCACAGTCTTTCTGGAATGAGAGGAACTGAACAACACTGTCCTTCCCGTAGGACCTTTCACTATCTAAAAGAGATGTGGCTGGCCTTGAGATTGACCCAAATCTCCATGTCATAGCTGGTTAATGATTGGAGGCCACACACACTTATAAATGTGTGTGTCCACCTCCCATTTAGTTTCAAGAAAATGCCACTGTTCGTTTATTTCATGGGAGAACCTCTCCATATTAACACGGCCTGGTTGCACCCGATGACACAGAATGAGAAACTCTATCAAAACAGTTGACAGGAGGATTAAGTTTCGCAGTCATTGGGTTCATTCTGGAAAAAACACACACAATGGCAAAATGAATTCTTTCACTTGCCTTCCACTATTGTGATTAAATCCCAGATCATGTCAGAATGACATACTTTGTGTTAAACAAATATTTGATTTTTCTGCTGAGTACGAAGCATAGGAATGTGTGACATTTGGAGAAAAAACAACAATGCAGGACAAATAAGAGAGGAAATCCTGTGTTTTATGTAAGGCAGCAATACAGCTAAGCACATTCATAGCACAATTCTATTCATTACTCGGAAGTAAATTCCACTGGGGCTTATTCCCTGGTAAACGTGATTAGGATTGTAGCTTTAACCTACAGGAAGGCTGCAATCCAGCTAAAGTTAGCTCTGCTTAAGATTGAAACCCTGCAAAGTGTAAAAAAATAATAATACTGTTTTGATAATGGATGAATTTGGGGGACAATCATAACTTTGGGCATCACAGCAAGGGACTTACAAAAGGAAGCAGTAAAAAGGTGTTTGTTTGTTTAAAAAAAGAATGGCAATAATAATGGTTTTTATCCAATGTAGCACTATGCAACTCATTCCATTAGCACACAGATTTATGCTTCATTAGCAAAGTCATATAAATAACATATATGGAGTCCAGACAGAAAGTGAAGTGATAACACATTACTCTGTAAAACTGGATAAAAACAGTATATAATTTGAGGAGAAAGGAACGGAGGTTTTGTCTTTTGTTAAGAGTTCTGAGAATTGTAGCTAAGGGGAAATTACAGTTCCCAGGATATAACACTTTCAATTAAACAGGAAGCTAAGATAATTTTACCTATAACAATAACAGGGGAATTCAAATGCTGTTTGCTATGAGATAATACAAAACCATACCTGGCACCAAGTTACCATTTGTCCTGAAGGAATGGACCTTTCAACGCGCAAGGCAACCTTCAGTGCTGATCTTTCGAAGTATTTCTGAGAAAGGGTGATAATTATGACCTTCCTAGGAAAAAAATATGTTTAATTTATTTGATTTTTATAAACATACAAACATTACTGAGTAGTTTTACAGTATCCGAATGACTTTGTCTGTTCTATGTCAATTGTATATCACATTTCCCCAACATTCACAGTATAAAATGTGACTGGCCCGGGACTGTGATAGCAGCACCGCATATTCCTTATTTTTATTAATGTAAAGGATTGTGTAAATGATTATTTGTTTCACTCTTCATCCCGCTGAATTCAAATGAATTTATTCCCAGGTGTATGGATGGCTCTATATCACCTTTGGAATCAGTGGCAGCATTCTTTGACATTTTAAACAATTATGCAGTTGAAAGGGTGGAGGGAATCCTTATCAAATCTGCATGTGGCACATAACTGGGTAGCTAACACTTCAGAGGATATGAATCTAAATCAAAATGAACTTGATAGAATGGGAAACTAGCAAAGTGAAATTCAGGGGCAGATGCAAAGTTGTGTACAACCCTTTATATTTTCTTTTCATGTGGTGCGTGCTGCACAACCACCCTGTGATGCAGTTTAGGCTGTGGGAATACCTTTCCTCCATGGTTTCCAGGCATGGTGCGCACTTTAAAACTCTGTGTTTGAGCACCCTTTTTTGCTGTTGTTCCAGAGCTTCCCCGCTAAAAACAACAACTCGCTTTTTAAAACTGAATTGGAACAAACAATAATCTGCAGCAAACCCAAACAGAGAGGACGTTACATCCACACCATTTAAAACACATGGCTTTCCCCCAGAGGATCTTGGGAACTGCAGTTTACCCTTCACAGAGCTACAGTTCCCAGCACCCTTAACAACCAAAGTTCCCAGGAACTTCTCCATGTGCAGTGGGGCTTTCCCCCATCTCCTCTTCCTGCTTGCCCCCGCACCCCACAAAATTGGCTCTGGAAAAGAATCAGGAGAACTCCCCAGAAGAGTGCACAGTGAGCAAGGAGTGAACAGTGATTCTGTCTGGCTCTGGCAAGCCCAGATGCTTGCTTTACAGATCAACTGATGCAGTGCCACTTTGATTTCCTCCCCATGTGCTTTAAATGTGCTGGTGTGGATGTGCACAGCATGAGTGGCTGAAGGTCACCAGCAAGCTCCACGGTTCATCAGGGATTTGAACCCTGGATACTCTGGTTATACTGTAACCTGTTCCAATAATCTGGTAGAGATTAGCATGCACGGGTAAAGCTGCCCTTAGACTCCATTTACATAATCAATATGCTAGAACAAACAATCGCCTAAGATTCGGTCACGGCTACAGAGCAAGTTAACTCCGAATCAGACACGTTCTTAGTTTGCACCATTAAATAAGCATTTAAATGTACTCCCCATTCTGTCTCCCAGGCTCCAGACAGCTCGTAACATTGACAAAGACATGATGACTGTTTAATAGTGATGCTCAGGGTCGGCTTCCTAACACTCTCGTCTTATTGAACGGAAGCATTCCCAGTCTTGTTTACTGCTGCATATTCCAGGCGATGTCAAAAGAGCTGCCAAGTTATCCAGAAAAGGAAAGCAATCCTATGGAGGTTACGGGCAGTAGAAGAGAACAGTAACTTCTTAAGTCAAGCTGGATTTGTGCCAGCCATAGCACAAGTGGCTGTTGGTGGCTTTTCTGCTCTGTCCAACCTTTCACAACTAAATCAATCAATCCCTCTCATTTGTTGCATTGGAGATAAACTAACAGCTCCAAGTCTGAGGCAGGTATAGCTGATCTCCTTTGTCAGGGGCTTGTCAGTTGGGATGTGCAAGTCTGTCTATTTCAGTTTCTCATTTTTCTAGTCTTAAATTCAGCTCTCTGCATTTCCACATTGCTATTTATTATCCCCTTTAAAAGTCCCCATTAAACGTCACCAGCATTTTAGTGCAAAACTGCAAAACTCACATATTTTTTATGTGCATTGCCTGGCTGGCAGTGGCGTAGCGTGGGGGGTGCAGGGGGGGCCGGCCGCACCGGGCGCAACATCTGGGGTTAGGGCAAATCCACAGGTTAGGGGGCGCAAATCCACGGGTTAGGGGGCGCAAATTACTTGCCTTGCCCCGGGTGCTGACAACCCACGCTACGCCACTGCTGGCTGGTGAGACTGCCAAGTTGGGAGCAGTGTGAATTTTGATTGATAGCTGTGTATTATTTCAGACAGTGAATCTGGTCACTTTGCCTTCAAATGCAAACTGAACAGAATTTCTCCCCTGTCCTTATATCAGGGGCACAGGAGGGCTTAATGAAGAGTGCAGATCCAAGATACATAGGAACACAGGAAGCTGCCATCCAGCTCAGCATTGTCCACAATGCATTTCAGGCAGAGTGTCTCTCCCAGCCCTATCTAGAGATGCTGGGGATTGCACCTGAGAACTTCTGCATGCAAAGCAGATGATCTGCTACTGAGCCATGGTCCTTGGCATCTCCGAGAACCCTGAGATGTCCCTTTTCGCCAGCGGAGCAGCAACAGGGAAAGAGGTCTCCACCATTGCAAAGAGAAATCCTCCAGAGGTGGACCTCCTTCTCTGCTCATGGAGGGAGGTCAGAAGAATCCAACAGCCTCTCTGCCACAGTTCCCAGGAGTGTGGGATTTTTCCCTTAGAGCTAAACTTGTTTGTTTATTTATTTTTACACCACACAATCTGCAGGGATTTGTGCAACTCTCAGCAGTGGAGTCATATCAACATGACTGGCACCCTCAGCAGATTTGGCGAGATGCCTTCTGCATTGTGCCAAAACCAAAATAAGGATATTTGGCAACAAGCTCTTCATTATGCGCTCATTATGATGCACAAAGTGCTCTGATGACATGAAATATGGCTGGAAGCATCATAAACATGAATATGGAGTGCAGAAATGTTAACAAGGGTGCTGCAATTTCACATGGCTTGGCTCGTTTTCAGGATCGGAAGATCCATTTACCCTGTTACCAAACGACAGCAAAATAATAAAATGATCATTTCAACTTCCATCTTTATTATACAGTATAGTCCTCACATCTTTTATGGCATGTATGCAATCTCCAGGCTGAGTCCTGCAACAGCTTGTGCTTAAACAAACCCAGCACATCAAAAAACAACTCTGAAAACATGAACTATCCAAGAAAACAGTAATCATTCAACATAACATTCCTGCCTTCACCCCAATCATAGTCATGTTTAACCTACTTATTAGAGGACAAAGTACTTGTTTCCAACTGCTTCATGATTCATGACTGCTGGAGGCAGGAGAGATATCTTGCAGATGCTTGGTTACTCAACAACAAATAACATTTTGGGATTCTTGGAGCATCCCAGAGGCTTATTATACAAGCAACTCTAGAAAATTCTAGTTCTGTTTGATATACCCCATAAAAGGCTTCCAAATGACCTAATTCACTTTCTGCAAGTGTGTGTTTATGTAACTCAACAGCCAGGGCTGGCTCAAAACAGTTTTGTCTGAAGCAAAGGACAAGATGGTGCCCACCCCCGTTCCATATGCAGAAGCCAACCAGACTGGCAGCTGATTCGTACTTCCACACTGGCAATGGGGCACTATCTTCCACCGCACCTGAATTCAGCAGGCTAGCTTAGGGGATGCAGGGCAAACTGAATGGGACACACCTAGTTCTGTGCTCTAACACCTTTCTCCAGCATCCACAACTGAGGCAGCCACTTTGATTTGCCCAACGGTACAGCTGGCCCTGTCAACCAAGCCAAATGCTTTGTGTGCCAGCCTCATGGAACACCTTTTTCCTTTACCATGGCCATGCCCTCCCTCCACAGAGGGAAAGACAGCTACTGCCCCTATTCAGGACATCAGGAAATCTGAGATTGGGGGGGGGGGAGAGGGAGAGGAGGAGAACAAATACCCTTTGTACGAGGTACAAGATATTTCATGCTTGCATACACAAATGTACAGAAACTGGAGTTCTACATTCCACACTAACTTGATGCCAGTTGTTTTAGGGAAGGCAATGCCATGCAAGTTCCTACCAAGTCTGTCAAGTTCCAAGCCAGAAAGCAAGGGCCTGTTGCTATGGGGCTGGCATAGGGTGGCGCTGTGGTCTAAACCACTGAGCTTCTTGGGCTTGCTGATCAGAAGGTCAGTGGTTCGAATCTCCGCATGAGCTCCCATTGTTCTGTCCCAGCTCCTGCAGCTCCAACCTAGCAGCTCGAAAGCACACCAGTGCAAGTAGATAAATAGGTACCACTATGGCAGGAAGGTAAACAGTGTTTCCATGCACTCTGGTTTCTGTCATGGTGTTCCATTGCACCAGAAGCGGTTTAGTCATGCTGGCCACATGACCCAGAAAGCTGTTTGTGGACAAACGCCAGCTCCCTTGGCCTGAAAGCAAGATGAGCGCTGCAACCCCATAGTCACCTTTGACTGAACTTAAGCATCCAAGAGTCCTTTACCTTTACCTCTGCATAATAAGCTTCCATGGTAGGCAGTTGGCAAACTGGTACCATGCAAACTAGCAACAGACAAACCAGTAACTAGGGTTGCCAGACCCTCAGGGCTGCCCTTTAGTCCCCACTTTTCCTTGGCCCCCTCCAGGTGGCAGCAGGCCATACTTGAATATCCAGGTGAGTGTAAGTGCATTAATTTTTGTTTTGTTTGCTAAGAGGGCTATGCATGCAGCTTTCAAGCTGCAGCCTGGCAGGAGGTGGCCGCAAATGACTGCATAGACTCTCTTGGGGATCTGCCTTCCTCTGTTTCCTGCTTCCCTTTCCGAATTAACGTGTTTGCATTTTTATGCCATTATACCCAATTTGCATTTCCTGAAACAATGTGCAAGCTAAGCAGATTTGAGTCCAGAGAATGCCTGCATGGGGGACCAACTGGAAACTAAATGTAGAACACAAAGTGCTCTCTATAGAAAAGCAGCAGGAGGAAATCTAATAAATCACATGCCGTAGGGTTGCCCTATCTGTCCAAATTCACGTACCATCAAGATCTTCCCATTCATGTAGAACTTGAGTCATGCCTTTCATGTCCTCACACCACCTTTTTTGAGCAGCCCTTTCATGCTGTGACAAGATCCATGGATAACGTGCACACTGTTGTTCGTCACTGCTCCTCTTCTTTTTTGGACTCTTTGGTCAAAGGTTTATTCAACAGCTTGATTTCATGCAGTTGAAGAAAACCCTGGTGCCCTCCAGGTGTTTTGGACTACATCTCCCATCAGCCCCAGCCAGAATAATCAATAGTCAGGCCACTGGCTATACCAGCTGAGGAGACAGATGGAAGTTGTAGTATCAGGATCTGTAGTATCAGGTTGGAGAAGGCTGCTCTGGAGAGTTGCTGTCAGTCAGAGTAGACAATATGGGTCTAAACAAACTAATGGCAGAATGGCTTGAGAGATGAAGACGACAACGACAACAACGATGATGATGATGATGCTCTGCCCATCCGACTATATTGCCCCAGTCACTCTGGGCAGTTTCCAACATATCTGAATTTATTATGAAGTGCACAAAATCAAAATAAGGTAAAAGGAAGCAATGGAAGGTATTTGAGTGGCAGGTTTAAAACTCAGTGATATAGCAGCTTTTTTGAATTCAAAAAATTGAGGTTCAATCCTCAACATCGCCAGGCTGGGAAGGTATCCTGCCTTAAACTCTGGAGAGTCACTACCGGCCAGTATTGATGATGCAGATCTATGCTTCTCTCTTTGAATATTTTTAACTGGGAAGCAATGCATTGCAAAGGAAGCAGCTATCAAAATTGCAGACTCTGATCCTCAAGTGTCCCTGCTGGCAGAATCCAAATTTTATTCCTCTGGTATTTGGCCTACTGAAGCATCTTGAAAACTGAATTGTTAGTTATTATGCTTATTCCACAGTTTAAGCAGCTCTTGAAGGCACAATGACCCCTAGAAATGTTTTTGTTGGCCTGCCAGGCTTGTTGTGGTACTTATTTTTACCACAGCAAATTAAAGTTTTACCCAAGTTGGACTTTTGTCTATTTTTAACTTTCTTTCATAGAAAACTGACCAGGACAAACCTTCACGACTGACCCCTTGAACCTAGTGTGCTATTAATAGAAAGGGACTTTGGCCTTGTTTTCACTGAGGTGGCAAAATATGTCTTTGGTTTGTACCATTGCAGGCTGTAGCAGTGGTTCACAGCGGTGAATGCAAGAACAAAGCAAAATTTTCACACACACGGTGCGGGGAGGGAAGCCACCCATTAAACATACAATTCTTCTACACAGAAAACTAATGTAATAACTAATGTTCCCTCTGATGTTTAGTTTTCTGTGTAGGTGGAAATTTTGAATGAAGGAGCATTGAATTAGGTGAGTCATAGCACAATCCAAATCCAAGTTACGCTGGGATGAGAGTGTCAGGATTTGTCGGATATTAGGCTTTCGCAGGTCTCAGCCAGCATCAGTGTAATTTATGCTGGTATAAGTGGCAAAAAAGGGAGGCATTCTGGAAGTGTGGCCATGGCAGGCAGGGGCAAGGGAAGACTTTTACCTGTTCCAAACTTGTCAGGGGCTCAGGAACAGAGGCACAGGGGAGAGAGGAAATGGAGAGCGAGGGGGAGGAATCTGAGGGCAGCGGAGGGCAGAATGACAGTGACCCGAGAGATTCCATGAGCCTCTCCAGTGAGTCAGAAGATTCCCAGAAGGGGGCGCCGATGGCCAGGGCAAGGGGGGTCCCAGGGGGGACACACCAGAAGCAGGGGGCCAGCGGAGTCTCCCAGAGCAGTAGCTGGAAATCAGGGCCAGTTTCCCCACCGGAGCGTAGTGGGGGGGTGAAGAGTCCCATAGGTCAGAGTCAGCGTCTCCTCCGGCAAGCAGGGAGGAGGAGTCAGGCCCGGCTAGCGTCCCCGAAGAGGGGAGCAGCGACAGGAGCAGTATAACGGTCAGAAGGAAGGTGGCAGGCTGGGCGCGCGCGCCAAGTTCAAATGTACAGGCGCGCGGGACAGCAGGAAACCCGGATTGGGAACCAGGTCCTAAAGCCCGCCGGAGGGAGGGGGAAGACTCCGGGGAATCAGCGTCAGAAGAGTCTAGAAAGGGGAAAACCCCTGTGACTTTGTCACAGATCTGCCCAGCTCGAGAGGCAAAACAGCGGTGCTCGTGGTTGTAGACCTGTTCACCAAGATGGCGCATTTCATTCCGTGCGCGAAGGTGACCACGGCGGAACAAACCGGCAAGCTGTTCATAGACCACGTGTTCAGAGTTCACGGCTTGCCGAGGTCCATCCTATCCGACCGGGGGCGCCTGTTCGTCTCGAGTTTCTGGCAGAAGCTGCTGGGCATCCTGAACGTCAAGATCAACTTAGCGTCGGCACGACACCCGCAGACCAACGGACAAGCGGAGAGGGTAAACGCCATCATGCAGCAGTACCTGCGATGCTACGCGAACCAACAACCCTCGACCTGGGTGGACTACCTACCGCTGGCCGAGTTTGCCTACAACAACACGAAGCACGCGTCTACAGGGGTGACGCCGTTCTTCGCCAACAATGGGCGGCATCCCAGAACCTTCCCGGGGTTAGAGATGAAGGGGGAGGGGGAGCCACAGGGGGCAGAGCACTTGGCAGCAGAGTTGCAAGAGGTCCACGAGCAACTCCAAAGGAACTTAGAACTAGCAAAACAAGCCTACAAAGTACAGGCAGACAGGCACAGGAGAGTCGGGGAAGACATCCAGGTGGGGGACTGGGTATGGTTAGCAGCCCAGGCAGTGCCAGCCAGAACGTTAGCTAAGAAGAAGCTTAGACACAAGCAGCTAGGGCCTTACCAAGTCGAGGCGCAGATCAATCCAGTGGCCTTCCGGTTGACGCTCCCGGAGGGTTCCAGAATGCACCCGGTCTTTCACAGGTCGGTGCTCACACCCTACAAGGAGCCCCACAGGTTTCAGACCCCAAGGGCCGCACCAGACCCACTCAGCAAATCACCAACAGGGGAGGGGTCACCGAGGGCGGCACCACTCAACGAGGTCACAGAGATTTTGGACTCGAGATGGGGGGAAGAGGGAGTTGAATATCTCCTCGCCGAGGAAGGTACCCCGGCTAGCGCCAACAGGTGGGTACCGGACTATGCCTTGGAGGAGCGATACCTCAAAGACGAGTTCCATGCACTCTTCCCTCACAGACCTATGCCGGCAGATTTTTTCGACGACTGGCTTTTCACACCCACACTCTCTGCCAGCACGTTCCAGGGGTTCTCATCAGCGGAGGAACCGGCGCCAGACACAAGCTCCCCAGAGGGATCGCTCTCGGGGTTTGGCACGGACCGCTCTTATTGGTGGGACAATCAACCGGAAGTTGGGTGGAGCAGGGGACTCTTACACGCAACCTCGCCCGAGGTGCCAGGGGGAGAGACGGACATGGACGGGTTGGGGGAGGATCCTGCATTCGAGCACAGCTACAGAGAGATGGAAGCAGAGGAGATCGACGCCGACGAGCCTATTACGAGCTGGCCGGATCCAGATGACCGGCTGCGCACCAGGGGGAGAGAACGGTATCCCGCATTCACCCCTGCAGCACTGGAGCACCCGGAACCCGCACCCGAAGAGAGGGAGGGGGGAAGGGGGGCTTCAAGGGGGGGATGGATGTCAGGGGCTCAGGAGCAGAGGCGCAGGGGAGAGAGGAAATGGAGAGCGAGGGGGAGGAATCTGAGGGCAGCGGAGGGCAGAATGACAGTGACCCGAGAGATTCCATGAGCCTCTCCAGTGAATCAGAAGATTCCCAGAAGGGGGCGCCGATGGCCAGGGCAAGGGGGGTCCCAGGGGGGACACACCAGAAGCAGGGGGCCAGCTGAGACTCCCAGAGCAGTAGCTGGAAATCAGGGCCAGTTTCCCCACCGGAGCGTAGTGGGGGGGGAAGAGTCCCATAGGTCAGAGTCAGCGTCTCCTCCGGCAAGCAGGGAGGAGGAGTCAGGCCCGGCTAGTGTCCCCGAAGAGGGGAGCAGCGACAGGAGCAGTATAACGGTCAGAAGGAAGGTGGCAGGCTGGGCGCACGCGCCAAGTTCAAATGTACAAGCGCGCGGGACAGCAGGAAACCCGGATTGGGAACCAGGTCCTAAAGCCCGCCGGAGGGAGGGGGAAGACTCGGGGGAGTCAGCGTCAGAAGAGTCTAGAAAGGGGAAAACCCCGGCGGACAGGCGGACCCAGAGGAAGAGGGAGCAGAGAAAGAGGTGGAGCAAGGCTAGGGTCTTAAACTGGTGTCTGGGGGGAGGAGACTCAGACGGAGCTTCGGTGGTCTAGGGTTTAAGACGTAGAGCTGCGCGCCGTGGCTGTAAATGAGAAACTGAACTTCAATAAAGACTATTTAATATAACAACGGACTGGCGTTGGTCCTCTGTGAGCTGGGACCTGGGGCAGCTCTGACAAAACTCTTGGTCTCAGGAACCATCATGCAAAATTTGGTTAAAGTCATTGCAGTTTTGAAAGGTTTGTTCTACCACCTTGATTCAAAATGTTGTCCAAATGTATCCAAACATAGTCAAAAGAGATCTGTGAGAAATCTGATTATGATATCTTAAAAGTTGTCAAAATGCATAGCAACTTTCCAAAATATATAGAAGAAGATCCTAACCTAAACCACTTTAGGAATATTGAATGGAAATAGATCAAATACAAACTACTACTATTTTAGAAAACATATCTGGATAGATATTACAAAAACTGATCTGCAAAAAAGTACTTTCTGATAAATGTCTTTGGGATAAAGTAGGATCTTAAATTTCTCTTGCTTGAAAAGACCTTGGGTTCTGGCTAATGAGTTTGCTTATCTGTCCAGCAAGAATCATGGCAGAAGCAATAACTTCCTGGGTTGCAGCACTGTTTCCATTTTAGCAAGGCTAGAAGTATTTTAAAACTTTTGTTCTTTATCCGAGGATAGACACAGTGTCTGGTTGGGTGCAGGAACGACTCAGGTGTCTTAGCTAATGCAGCACCTGTTTTGAGACTCTCAGCCACTGCCTGCTGGAAAGCCTGTTTCATAAAGAACCAGAAGAAGGAAGAGTCGGTGGAAGAAGATTGGAAAAAATTCAAAGTATATTTACAGAAATAGTGTAAAATTAATGAATGTTAGAAGGATGCTGGAATGAAGTTACATGGTTTTAGCAGAAATGTTATAAAGAACTAAGCAAAAATAGATTGTTAATGGGCCAAAGTGTAAAATTTAAGGTCAGATTGTGTTAAGATAAATTATAGAACAAAAATTGAGAAAGATGGAAAGGATTTGCTGAAATAGCTAATTGAACAAGAATACAAAAAAGGGAGGTGTGAGGAGGTCGATGATACAAGTAAATGAAAGGTAGAGATATAGAGATATTGGATGTGTTTTTTAAATGTTTTTGCTTTTCTTGTTGTTTTGTTGTATTGTTTTTCCCCCCTCTTTATTTTTGATGTATTGTGAACTTTTTACTGTTTCTTTCTTTTTTTCCTGTAACTATTAAACTTTTAATAAATATCTTTTTTAAAAAAAAGAACCAGAAGAAGGGCAGCAATGGTCTGGTGTTGCCCATTTATGACTGGCACCACTTGGGCACCAGGTTGAACAGTCACACAGGTCATCTGACCACAGTCTTCTCCATTCTGGGGAGCTGTATTTCCATTTAAATAATTATTCCTAGTTCTACAGCTAGATCTAAGAATAACCGTGTGAAAATGCCATGCAAATCTGTACCCTCTATTGTCCTCTTTTGAGGGGGGCTCCTAGGAATGAAGGGCGGAGGCTGCCCAGCAGCATTTTGGACCAAAATGGAGTTTCCTAGCTATTCTCAAAGGAAAATCCATGTACGATAGGTTGCAGTAGTCTAATACAGAGTTCAGGACCGAAAAACCCAAACCCTTTGCTTAAATTTGCTCAGTTCAAACCGGTTCTGGGAATTCACCCTGTCTTCAGAGAATGAGCTGTTATGGATAAAATTGACACTTTTCCTCTGGTTGTTTTTTTTTTTTAATCCTTTCCCTTTCTTTGCCACTTGTCTTCCATGTATGGTTCAAAGGCTAAGCATCACTTCCAAGAATCGTTTTGTTTCCCAAGCTTCCAGTGACTAACATAAAGTTCAAGGGCTCAGCAAAAGGTCAGTTCCTCTAAAAGCAGAAAGGAAGTGTGAGGCAATTGGCACTCCTTGAAGAACCCATTAGATGGTTATTTGATACTGAACATTGTGCAAACAAGTAGAGGCTGTGTTTTCTTTGGGTCAGGATACACTAATTCTTTAGAATTCTGCAAGATGCAGCTAGGAAAAATGACAAAGGAAATGTCAAGGAAATGTTAGCAGTGGTTCAATATACGGGGAGGTGCATGGACAGGTTTTACATTCCATGCTTCATCCCTGCCTTTGAGCATGTGCAGAGTAACTTTACATCATCACTGAATGGCATTTCAGATAATTACATTTCCTTACTCACTTTTTAAAAATTATGTAAGGGAAAGAAGTTGGGGGAAGCATTAAGAACTGGCTAAAAGCATTAAGAACCATGCTAAAACCACAGCATAATTTGGAGATTAAATAGTGCTTTGAAAAGGTATGGGAAAATATGAAGGTATTTGCCTTGAGACAAGGATGAAAAGGCATTAAGGACAGTGGCAGGCAAGGCCTCTTTTGGGCTAGCATTCCACAACGGGGCTATGGGAGCCTACTGAAAAGCCCCTTCTCTTAGGAGTATCCTCTATGATTCAGATGATGGGACATTCAGAGACTTAGAGCATCTAAGAGTTCAGATATGATCTGAAGGCACATTTGCTGAAGGTAATCAGGTCTAGGTCTGGGCAGCACCTAGATGACTGACTACAAAGGAACCCCATTTATGCTGCCTTGGGTTCCATGATGGAAGCAAAGCAGGTTATAACTGTATAAGATAAAGAAATAAAAAAGAAATGGGCTGATCATATTGTTTCTTCATTCTTCAGGCTTGAAGAATAACTACAACAAGCATATTATTTCATCTTTTCGTCTTCTGTAAACCCAACTTGCTGTTATCTGGGAAGGGCCATAGAGGAGGATTTTCAGGGGAATACAGCATATTATTTCCCCGATAAGCCATAATATGATTGGTTTACAGCACGGAAACAAACAGCAGAGAGATAATTAAGGCAGATACTATGCTGAAATGCTGCACACTCTCTTTTTCTTCTCTCTCTTTGAACCTTTCGGCACCCTGTGTACAACTTTGCCCTAATGGGCTTAACAAGACACCTGGATGAGAAAGAGTCATCAATAACACTGGGTGAGTAAGAGTCATCAATGGCAATGAGAGTGGAGATAAGAATGACAGAGGCGGCTCATTAAATCACCCTTCCCCTCTGAGAACTCTGCCAAGCACTTGGTAACCCCAGAACTTCTAGAAAACAAGTTGTAGCAGCACACAACCTTATTAAAGGAGAGGTGGGTGAGGGAAAATGCTAAGTAAATGAGGGCATGATCCACTAAAGGCCACCACTTTACACCAAGGGATTTCAGCAAAGATGCATAGGAGGAGGAGGATGTGGAGCAGTAAGGAGGAGAGTGTGCCATCCTCCCTTGCCACACCATCCAATCGGTAGGAAGATTTGTCCCCTCTGGCACTGATAAAGACTGATTTGGCAGGGATGCATGCGCTGCCCAGGGGAGACTTCTCACTTCTAGGTTTGAAGCAGCAAATTCTGTCAACGCAGTAAGTTGGTGGGCAGTGGACTAGGGGAACTAGACCAGTCCCCTAAATAATGGTTACGAGACATCCCTGTTTCCCGGGGACAGTCCCCGGATTTGCACATTTCCCCCCGGACAAATTCCATTCGCAGAATGTTCCCAGATTTCATCTAATGTCCCTGGAAAACGTGGCAGCAGCAGTGGCAGTCTCAGCAGCCCAGAACCAGCCTGGTAGTGCAGTTGGCTCTGGCTGGCTTCAGGAGCGTCCTGCTGCCGTGGCGCTCATCATTTTGCCTCGCTGGAAGTCCCCATATGATGTGTTGCGCACAAGACACATCATATGGGGACTCAGTGTAGGGGCTGAAGACGTGGTGCTGGGTGAGAGCTGTGTGGGGTCGTTGAGCTCGGTGCGCCACTGCAACTTGGCACTCAGCTCGCCATCGGCACCACTGCCCAAGGCCGTTGGCTCGGCCTCCGGGTGGTGCTTGAGTGGCTGTGGCCGCTGCTTGGCTTTGCCATTGTGCTCCTCAACTTGCAAGCGGCGGCTCAGCTTGTTGGCCAGCTCATCGTTGGCCATCGCGGACAAGAGGCAAGCAGGAGACTAGCTGATCCGGTCCAAGTGCGCCTCCTCCCGCTGCCTCACCACTAGCTCTGCCCCGGACCTGCTGACTGGGTGTGCCACGGCTCGGATGGGCAGCCACTGGACGATGCCTGCGCAGGAGACACCCAGACAGGCAGGCAGGGCAGCAGCAGCAGGAGGGGGGGGTTTCTGCTAACACTTACTCCTGAGTAAGCCTGTAGGGGATCACAGTGCAAGACGAGGGAGGGAGGGAGAGAGGGAGGGGGGAAGCCCGGCTAGTGCTCCAAGAAAGACCAGGACCTAGAGGAAGGCCACGCAACAGAGGAGACCACAGAAGAGAAGATATTACTTCTTTATTTTTTTTATAACTTTCCCCCTCTTTTTTAAAATATTGATTGACTGACTGAGTGAGTGAGTGAGTGAGTGAGTGAGTGAGTGAGTGAGTGATTGAGTCCCCAGATTCACTGAAATAAATCTGGTAACCTTACCCTAAACCTTCCTGGTAAATTATAGTATTAAAGCCCAGCACCACCTTTCCAAAGCCCAGAAAGCATCTGCCAGGCTTAGGGAGGGTGAAGCGATGCTTATGCCTTTGGCCCTAGCTGCAAC
This sequence comes from Podarcis muralis, assembly GCF_964188315.1. Lineage (NCBI taxonomy): Eukaryota > Metazoa > Chordata > Lepidosauria > Squamata > Lacertidae > Podarcis > Podarcis muralis. Next base: position 85,252,693 of record NC_135659.1, on the reverse strand, counting down.
AGTTTGTGCCAAATTTTTTTAAAAGAAAATGTCTTCACAATAATTCATCAGGAATGTAGGGTGATTTCCTCTTCTAACCTATACATTTCAATGCAATGCTGCCTTATATACACATTTTCCCTCCAATACAATGCATTTTGTACATTATCTTTATTAATATATGCCTTTTTGAATTCACATTCTCCTAATATACACATTTTGGGGTTGTGGAAAACTGCATCAAGAAATTCTGAAAACTGAATTTCAAAGGAAAACTGTGTTTTGGTCTGTGTATTACTTTAGGTGTTGTGAATTAGATACCTTCACATAAAGTATGAACTGAATTGAATTTTCTGCATCCCTAGAGATGAGTAATATTTCTCTCTCTCTCTCTCTCTCTCTCTCTCTCTCTCTCTCTCTCTCTCTCTCTCTGAAAGCTTTCTCCATTCAGAACATCCCTGAGGACTCCATCTAACTCTTAAGCTCCATTATGGAACCATCAATCAGTCATTGACATCATTTCTGCCTGCCAAAGGCTATGGCCCTGCGTAACAATACCTGTTTTAGCACAGCTCTGGTTGGAAATGATGGTAAAAAGTTTGCTGTTGTTATTCAAAACCTCCATGCCTTATTGAAGAATACGCCTTTCTGGAAATTTGCACATAAGCAAATTCTGGAGATTTGCACATAAGCAAAAAGATTTTCACAACCCCTGATGTTTTAGCACAAACTTCTCAAGTAAATATTGGGTTTGGAGACATGTTCAAAGCGTGCTTATGTCACTTCAGATTGCTGAATGTTTGAAAAGTCAAGTATCTCATGTGAGTGGGAATGAAGTAAACCACTTCTAAAACAAAATGGATTGGATTGCTCTTAATTTGGGACACTGTATTTACTTGGGAATGCTGGCAAAAAGCCAAAAGCAAAACTGCTTCCTGGTCTATATCTGCTTTCTTATCTAGCAGTTGCTGCACTCAACAGTCACCCCCACCCCAAAGCTTTTACACTTTGATTTATCAATAATTATTCAGTAAAGGGGCACCTCTCTCCTAGGCTGATGTCTTGAAAAAAAACTAAACTGATCACATTGCCTTTGCATCCATACATGTACTAACATCACATTCTTAGCCAAACTCACATCAAGCAGGCCGTCAAACACCCACTCACTTTTTTAAAAAATTCTTCAAAGAAACCACTGTTTCTTCAGATAAAGGTGTGGTATCATCTATTTATAGAATGGCCCCCAAATGCCATTGTAGGAAGAGTCTCCATCATATCTACAGACATGGAAGAGTGATTTTGTCGAGCCTTCAGAATTACCGGTATATTTATATAACAATATATTTATTATATTCATTTTATTATATTCATTTCCCTCTACAGCATGTGCAGAAACCACCTTCTTGGCTGTTAGACCCACTACAGTGGTACCTCTGGTTAAGAACTTAATTCGTTCTGGAGGTCCATTCTTAACCTGAAACTGTTCTTAACCTGAGGTAACACTTTAGCTAATGGGGCCTCCCGCTGCACCACCACCGTGTGATTTCTGATCTCATCCTAAAGAAAAGTTCTTAACCTGAGGTACTACTTCCGGGTTAACATAGTCTGTAACGTGAAGCGTTTGTAACCCGAGGTACCACTCTCTTGGTCTCATCCACTCAATCCATCTGAGTCTGTCTTTGCATGCAGAGGAAGACTATAACTCGCCAAGGTTTTGAGACCCATCGACTACCCTCACCTGACACCTTCTAGGAATCTCAGGTGAGTGCAGGGTGGGGACCAAAGGTGGACAAACCACCCGAGAAGCAGCATGTGAGAAGGAGCTAGTGTTTCTCAAACCACAACTTCCATGATCCTTGACCACTGGTCCTGCTAGCTAGGGAGGATGGGAGTTGGAGTCTGACAACAGCTGGGGATACAAGTTTGAGAAATACTGCCGAGACCTCACACCCCTTGAATGCCTCTGCCTGGCTGGAATGTGTCCTTGAATTGCGATAATGTCTCTTGTTTGCTTGGGAGGAGGAGAAGGAGGAGATATGTGGAGTGTCCATTTGCAAGGCTGGACTGCAACCTACTGCACGAAGGGAAGAGTTGCATCCATGGCCCTGCTCACATCTTTGCATCAGGCCCTGTCCACCACAGGCATGCCGCTGCATACTCTCCAACATTTCTCTGACGAAAACAGGGATGATCTAATCAACACACACACACACACACACACACACACACACACACACACACACAATTTATATCCTGCCCATCTAACTGGGTTGCCCCAGCCACTCTGGATAGTTTCCAACATACATAAAAACATAATAAAACATTAAACATTTTAAAGCTTCCCTATACAGGGCTGCCTTCATAGGGAAGTTGTTAAATATTTAACGTTTTATTATGTCCTAAGGAAAAGCGGGTTATTTCGGGATCAAATCAGAAACTGGGATGGCTTCTGTAAATCTGGAACTGTCCCTGGAAAATAGGGACACTTGGAGGGTCTGCCACTGTAGGAAGGTTGTCCACGAGTCTTCAGCCTGAAAAAAAATCTTATGCCACCAATGCTGTAAACCCAGGAAGGTTAAAAAAAATGCAACGAGGTGGGGTGTGCAGTTCCTGCCTCATGTCCCCATGCATGTGGGCCTGAAGAGGATTTCTATCTGTTGAGTGATTGGGAACCTTTATCATGAAATGTTTTAAATCAGGGGTGAGGAATCTATAGTTCTCCACATGATGTTGGATTACAACTCCCCTCAACTCTGCTGGCAATGCTGGCTGGGGTCGATGGGAACTGGAGTTCAACAGCACCGCAAGGCCCTTTTTAAAAATGCCCACAAGTCCTATAAAAAGGCTAGAAGTTACCTTGTGACCTAAACTTAGCTGGTACAGTGAGGAAGCTTTGACTCAGAGTCTTTTCCATTGAAATCATCAACTTCCCATTCCAGAGTAAACCATTTATTTGCACTGGAAATTGAGGTGGTGCTAAATGTATTGTGTTGTTTAATCCCATAGTTGGCAACTATCCTGTGGGGGGAGGGAACTGTTCTAAGAAACGCAACCTTTAAGAGGGGAAATTCCTAATGCATACAAATGTGTCTAAATTTTAAAAAATTGTTTTCTTTGTCGCAAGTAAAGAGACACAGAGCTGACAGTGGAAGATTTGGGTATCATGGCCTGCTGTCCATCACTAGGGTCATATATGCCAGTGTTTTTCAACCACTATTGCGCGGCACACTAGTGTGCCGTGAGATGTTGCCTGGTGTGCCGTGGGAAAAATGGGAAAATTCGAAAGATTTAAAAATAAAGTATTTTATAATTTTTCATATTTCTGTTTACCTACTATTTCATAATAAAGTAATTATAAAATACTTTCTTTGTGTTTATTTGATTCCTATTCAAGAGAATTACTTTATATATAGTCAATATAGGCACAGAGTTAATTTTTTTAACATTTTCTAATGGTGGTGTGCCTCGTGATTTTTTTCATGAAACAAGTGTGCCTTTGCCCAAAAAAGGTTGAAAAACACTGATATATGCTACTATACCACCCATTCCTTCAGTGATGAAAGTCATGGAGCTCAGAGCACAGATTTCCTGCAGCTGAAACCGCATTGGTATACAGCTGTAGAATCCTCTTATTATTGCTCAGAAGAATACAAAAGTGGAGACTGCTTAGGGTATACTTAGTGGTTAGGTAGAATGAGTGGGAAGAAAATCAGTATATCCATTTCCAGTAATGGAAACCTCCAAAAAAGTCTTTTCAAAGCAGCTGAAACCAGAGAGTTAAAAAAGACACCAAAGCACTATTTCAGGGCTGTGGGGTAGACCAGAAGATGGGAAAATCAAAAATAGAATCATGTCAAGAACCTCAAGGTCTAGGTTTCTCCTTGTAGTACAAACCAAAAAGGTCTGGGTTAGCCAAGTTTCAAATGGGTCCTGGTCAGTGGGCAGACATAATGCAGCCCAAATTGAACAATGTTGCCTCCCCGTTAACATGGACACAAGGGGTCACAGTCATAGTATGCAAAGATACGATGTACCTTATGTATAATATAAAAATAATATACTTTAATACAAAAATACAACCTAAAACCAATAAAACAACAGTATACAAGAACATAGGGACGCGGGTGGCGCTGTGGGTTAAACCACAGAGCCTAGGACTTGCCGATCAGAAGGTCAGCGGTTCGAATCCCCGTGATGGGGTGAGCTCCCGTTGCTCGGTCCCTGCTCCTGCCAACCTAGCAGTTCGAAAGCATGTCAAAGTGCAAGTAGATAAATAGGTACCACTCCAACGGGAAGGTAAATGGCATTTTTGTGCGCTGCTCTGGTTCGCTAGAAGCGGCTTAGTCATGCTGGCCACATGACCCGGAAGCTGTATGCCGGCTCCCTCGGCCAATAAAGCGAGATGAGCACCGCAACCCCAGAGTTGGCCACGACTGGACCTAATGGTCAGGGGTCCCTTTACCTTATACAAGAATATAAAGCAAAGAGTCAGAGGATCTGCACACATAAAACAGGGCCCAATCTTATGAACCAGGGAAAGACTGGGCAAAACATGGTACATCTTTACGCAACATCTAAAGCAACTGATGCTCCCTGCTTCACATATCGCAGAGGGAAGGGTTTTCCACATTATAGTAGTACATGTTGTCAGCCACGAAGTATGGATCCTGTGTTAGCAACCAATTTATAGGTGAGTAAGGATGAATCATAATGCCAAGAAGGAAAGTATGCAAATTTTGTGGTTTGGAACTAATTCCAGACAGTTCCCCTGTGGCATTGGCTGAATTTCAATTGAGGGTACTGAGTTTTATGTGGGGGTTTCCCCCCCCCCCTTGTAAATCTGTGGGAAAGCAAGGAATAAAACAGGTAGCCAACTCCACCAACCAAACCAATTGGGGACCATTTTATTCAGGGCTACACCATATGCTCTAGTAAGCTTAAATGTATAATTCATACAGGCAGGATAAAATTAGTTTGCTCCATTGTTTGTGGTTTAAGTAGCTAATGGAAGTTAAAAGAAATGAACTCGCAGTGACAAGTCAATGGTATTGCTACAACAGAAATGCATTTGGAAAGACTATGTTGAGGCATCATCGCTGTAATGGTTCTAGGGGTTGCTCGTGCGTAAGCCGGTGCAAACACCTGGCTGGATTGCCTGAGTGAACCTTTTCTGTCCGGACAGCCACTCACCCGTGGCTGTCTCAATCGCTGGCAGAATCCGTCAGTGGGCGTTTCTTAAACTTCTTCCAGCAAAGAAGCTCTTTGACGCCTAGTCTCCTCCTACTCTCTCTGCGCGAAAGCCTTCTGCGCAAGGAGGGCGTAGGCAGCGGAGGACCTCTACTCTCCCCGCTGGTCCCCGGCAAGGAGTCATGGGACCGCCTCGCTGCTTCCCCCATCTGCCCCCCTTCTCCACTGGTGCTACGCTGATTCTCTTCCCCAGAAGATGGGCTGCCTCTCCCAATCCTGGGACGCTCTCCGGAATCCCTCTGGATTTTGCTCTCTCCCTCGGGCACTGATGGCAGTTCCCTGACAATCGCCTTCCTGCCATAGGAGCTATTTCAGATTTCATTAAGGGGGAACCACATGCTTTTGGTGGGGGGAAGGAAGTGAGATGAAAGGTTAAAAGGCCCATTGTTGGATACATTCAAGGTAAATGTACACAATAAATAAATGGATGTATTCTGTGCGCTGAAAACAAAATGCGTCCTCGGTGGCTGGTGTTCTATTAATAGGAGGAGACTTTGATGGATATTTAACCGCAGGAGCTTCAAATAGCGATGCTGCCCTTTCCTTAAGGGGTAATTGACGTGTTAGACACGTAACAAAGTTCCAAAACTATTAATAAACAATAGACTTAGGGGGCTGCTGTTCTGAGCAGAGGAGGGATCCTTGCCATCTATTTTCCATGGAAAATTGTCTTCTGATCCTTTCCAGATTAATGCTTACAAATAAAAAAGAATAGAAAAAGTCGGTGATTTGTTTCATGCATTAATGTTCAACACACCCTTAATTTTGTGGGATTGATATATTATTGCCTAAATGAGATAGAAATGGCAGGGCTGTCTGCCATTAAAGCCTTGAATGTGTGACATCTTGTGATGCTGGTGATGCAATGAAAACGGTGTTAGATTCAGACCATGAAGTTCACGAGGTGACCCTGGCCCTCTCCCAATTTCTCAGCCTAACCTAATTCCTGGAGATGTTGTAGGCCCTGCCCTGCCCTGTTACTTGGTATGCCGTCACAAACTCCTTCCAGGAAGATTGGGATGAAAAACCCAACAAATGAATTATGATTAACTATCTCTTCAGTGGTTCAGCTCATCTCCTGAAATCATTGGAGGAGTTCAGGAGGTCAGGATAAAATGCAATAAATGAATTATGATTAACTATCTCTTCAATGATAAACTTTACCCAACATGTAGACAGGCTAAAAGTAGAGTGTGGGTTGAGGAACAAATCACATGTGCTCTGTAATACAGAGCTGGGCACGGGGTGTCCTTCCTAAATGATGATGTTCACCAGGGTTGGAGGCAGGTAATGTGGAAAAACAAAATTGGCCTTTCTTAGGATAAATGATGGTCCTCAGTATGTGGTATCCTCGTAACTCAGAAGCCTAGAATGTTACTGTCCAGAGATGTTCTTATGAAGTGCCAAATGTACAGGAACAGGCCAAGACCTGGGGATACACTAAGACACTCCACCATTCCTCAGATAAAAATAGGGACATTTCTCACTCCCTACCCCAGCTGGCCCTCCTCAACCCCCCCCCCCATTTTTGTCGTCACCCCCCCCCCAGCATTTTCTTTCATTAGATGGGCAAGTGCCGCCACCACTTCACCAAGAGGACACAACACACACACCCTCCACTGTCCTGAGAAAACCCCTTAATCCTGATTTTATTTTATTCTTTTGGTAGATTTACAAAAAAGAAAAAAAATACACACCAATAAATGAATATTAGAAAGGGGCAAGATTTGACGTGGACACACGAAATACAGTGGTACCTCGGGTTACAGACGCTTCAGGTTACAGACTCCGCTAACCCAGAAATAGTACCTCGGGTTAAGAACTTTACTTCAGGATGAGAACAGAAATCTCATGGTGGTGGCATGGCAGGAGGCCCCATTAGCTAAAGTGGTGCTTCAGGTTAAGAACAGTTTCAGGTTAAGAACGGACCTCCAGAATGAATTAAGTTCTTAACCCGAGGTACCACTGTGTATATGTAAGTCTCCTTGTGCTCCATTCCTCTCTCCCTTCCTTCCCACCCAGGGTAGCCCTGCCCTCTGCCTATCCCTCAGAGATGGTGTGTCATATGGGCTGGGCCTCAGCAGCCTCTCCTCCTCCTCTCCCATTTTCTAGAAGCTGCTATGACCCGCCCAAGGGAGGAGGCTGGAAGCGGCAGCTGTGGAAAGGCAACGGGATGCTCCCTCACCACTGTTGCCACTGCTTGGGACAGGCATCGGCTCATCCTCCTCTCTGAGCTCAGTGGCAGCAGCACTGGTGGGGGAAATAGGGACGTTCTAGGATCAAATCAGGAGCCGGGATGGCATTCGTAATTCTGGGACTGTCACTGGAAAATCGGGACTGAAGACTTAAGCAGAAGTTGTCATATATCTTTAGTTTTCAGCTGCAAGGGAGCGGCATTTGCTCTGATAGAGGGTGGGTGGCAAGGCAGAGGAAGCAGAGTTTTGGGGGAACATGAGACAAGAGCATGATGTATACCCTACAACATTTCTCCGACGAAAGTAGAGATGATCTATTCTATACCCTCCAATGAAAATAGGGACGTCCGAAGGAAAAATGGGACATTCCTGGATCAAATCAAACCAGGGCAACTTCTGTAAATCCGGGACTGTCCCTGGAAAATAGGGACACTTGGAGGGTCTGCAATGATGCATGTAAGATATCCCAGGTGTTGTGGCATTTTTCAAGAAAAGTTTGCTCAAACATTTGACTAAATTCATCCTAGGATCTCTTCTGCCAATTCAGAAGAGGCAGAGGCAGGGAATCTGTGGGTCTCCATATATTGCTGGACTCTACCTCATCATTCCTGACCACTGGCCATGCTGGAAGGGACTGGTGGGAGCTGAAGTCTAGGAACGCCAGGAGGGCCACGGGTTCCCCAACTCTATTTTAACACTTTGGATCCAATGGTGAATGCCTAAAAGTGGAGTTACTGATTAGAACAGGGATGGTAAATGTCTTGGGGGATTGGAGCAGTAAACCCTGATTTTTGTGAACAATCTCCTTATTAAACTAAAACCACTAATTAGGAAAACCGTCTTATATATTGCTCAACGGAGTGCTTCCCCCCCATTAGCTCCTTAATGATGTTTCACTTTCCTACTCTTAGGTTAGCTGAGTAAAGCAATACATAGGAATTTGACCTTTATCTGAAACACTTTGATGTTTTTGTAACAAATCTGTAAGGAATTCCTCCCTGTGACATGGCTTGTTCCACTTCACATTTGCAAGTTCCTAGGAACTGATCGGCACAGAAGCTGGGAAGGGAAAATAAAGCTGCTAATGAAGGAGTTTACAGAAAGCAAGAGTGGGAACTGGTCCCAGGATTTTCCTGTAGTGAGAGAGTAAATGTTTCTACATTTCCAGACTATTTCTTGCACAATTAAGCTGTGGGCATGAGACAAACCAGCAAAATGCAGGCATGATTTCGGAAAGCTAAGCTTGCAGAAGGAAGGTGCATGTGCAGCTTCTTCTTCTTCTCGTTCTGAATCCAGTACACTCTCTTGGTTTGAGAAGCGGGGCACACATGAAATTAGTCACAATCCATATCTATTCTTCAGTTTCTTCTGAAATCCTTTGTTTTGATGCATCTTCCTCCCAAACTAGCTTTGATCCAAACAGAGGAAGAATGACCTAGGCTGAGCTTTAAGTCAGTAATGTGTACACAGCCTTGGACTCCCACAACATTGGGAGGGCTACAGGTTCCCTGACTGTTTAAAATGGATGCTTTGGGCATGTTTGTTTACCATGAACTTTCATAGACATAAAATACACTCCTAGTAGGTTTTAAGGGCTTTGTATAAGCCCTTCACCAGTAGGCCCCAGAGCAGTTTATATCAATAAAAATATACAACAGTAGAACAGACTAAAAACAAATGTAATAAAATATAATAAAACAATTCACATCTGCACCACACATTTAGAGCTTATAGTATTATAAGCTTTCATGGTATTCCCCAAAGAATTCTGGGAACTGTGGTTTGTTAAGGGAGCTGAGAGTTGTTAGACTCCCTGTTCCCCTTCCCAGAGTTTCCTGGGGAAAGTGATTGGTTGTTCAACCACTCTGGGAACTGGCTACATGAAGGAGCCTCAGGATTTCACATGCTAGTTCTCCATCTTCCATGCCCACAAGGATGAGTCAATGCCTTCTGTTTTCAGTTTTAAGCTAACCACAGTTCACCACGATGTACAAATTTAGAAAACCGTGGTTTTGTTTAAACTGTGTTAGAACAAGTCAGAATCAAGCTGTGGTTTGAGATCCTGGCTGGTTCTCAAACCACAATTCTTCAAGTCTGGCTGTCATCAGGAACGCTGGTTAGTTTGAAATAGAAAGTTTCTCCTCCCCACAGCAGGAAAGAAAGGTGAGGAAAGGCCCCACTATTGGAGGAGAGCTGGCTTGTTCCATATGTCTCAAAAGGGCACTGCACCAGGAATCTCCATGTTCTCTCCCCCCAGAGTTTGGAGAGGTGTCTTCTTGCACAAAAACAGTATTTTTCATAATATATAAAAAAATAAAAATTGTCCAGTAGCACCTTAGAGACCAACTAAGTTTGTTCTTGGTATAATCCTTTGTACACACTTCTTCAGACACACAATTTTTCATAGTCAGTACATTCAGCTGTCCTCAGAGCTGTCCCAACCACTAGGCAGAGTGAGACGACCACCTCAGGCAGCAGATGCTGAGGGATGGGAGGTGGTGACAAGGTGATGGAGAGCAGAGATGTGCATGCACAGCTTGCCCACTAAGCTATTCCGCTGCTTCTCTCAAGTGCAGAAGGGGAAGGAGGTGGTGGTACCATCTTGTCCTTCTCTCTCAGCCAGCATCCCATCCTGATTGGCTTGTGGGCTGTCCAGAAAGCAGAAGACCATTTCCAAATGCTCTGAGGCAGTAGGGCACAGTTTTAAATGGGCCACATGCCCCTACTCTTAGGAGCCTTTCCAACCTACATCGCCAATGCCCACAACCTAAAGCCCCCTTCCTATTGCTTGAGGACAGTTGGGCATGTTCACAGAGGGTCCGTGTGACTTCTGTGATGGAGTTGGTATGGTGGCCTGAAGTTTAGCATTTACTGGCATTATTAGTTTTCAAGGTTAAGCTCCTTCCTTTTGGCTCAGAGTGGCAGGGTATTGTTGCATGCCACCCCCAATCTCGGTGTGGTGTGAGACTTCAGGGTTTGTGTTTCCTTTTGGAAATGAGGCTCAGCAGAGACTGTGGTATCTCTAGGATATACGGTTTATTTACACATATATACAACCTGGGCCTACAATGGAGGGGTTCACAGCATTAACACCCCAAGAGGGTCTTGTCTCTCCCATAGGCACAGTCTTGGATCCAAAACAAAAATCAGCCACTGTGCTCTGACCCTTTCTCCAGCTCATCACCTTTACTAGGCTGCAACCATTTTCCTCCAGGTCACATCCCAGCCAACCCTAAAGACTCCAGTTGAAACTTGGCCTTTGTCTTCTAACTCTGAGCTGAGGGAGGCACGCCTGCCATTCACCCTTTTCTTTGGCTTTCCTAATGGCTCATCACCTTCCTTTTGTTCTCGTAGTGGCCCATCACCCAGGCGATTTCACCAGGAAACTGGGTTGCCTTATATTTTAACATTTGCTGAATCCAGGAATTCAGTGTCTGGCACCCAGAAACTCATAACACAAGGGAATCTGAAACTCTTAACATAGAGCAGTCTGACCACCAAACTCATAACAGTATGTTTGTAGTAGAGGAGTTACCTGCACTCTCCAGAGACCAATCACGAGGAAGAACAGATATTGTGCCCTCCCACATGGCCCTGAGTCTTCCACAGTTCCATTTTCATTGGGTGATTCTGGGTTCAAGTCTTGTGAGATATGCATTAAAAAATAACATTTTATCTACTTTTTCTACACCATGCACTATTTTGTCCTCCCACACTTTCCCCTCTAAACTTCAAAAGCACACTTTTTAATAAGGACAAAAGGTGTGAAAGACATTGCCCCAAACTCCACAAACCCGATCCAGAAAATTAAATCGGGGCGGGGAGTGGTGGTGTTAAATGTGAGTTGCCAAAAAAACTGCAAAAATGTTTTACAGATAACCCAGGGTCAGGTGTACATGTATTGTGTGTATTTGTGTGAATGAGGGATTATTTCCTCAAAAGAGATTAGTCCTATGGTAGGACAGAGAGGCTGTCGGAAAATCTGTTTTCTAAGCACCTTTTCCCACTTCACTTCATGGCCTGATAGTTTTCCCGGGCAGATTGGGAATATATTTAACGGCCTGCCTTTAAAATAATTCAATACTGTCATCTGTTGACCGTATCAGGGATAGCAAGCATGTTACCTAGGCTGTGGGCATGTGCTGGTAATAAATACATAGGAAATAGAAAGCAAGTGAAATAAAATGTGATTTTGTTGGCCTAATGGGTCAGTCACGCAAATGAACAGGTATGGTAAGCATTGATGGAAGATTAGCAAAGTATTTTGCCCATGTTTTTCATGATGGGCCAAGTACTATTTTCACAGGGCTTGAGTTCCAGGTCATCATGCATGTTGACTGAATGTGCACAAGCCTGTCACACCCCCATTCTGCCCTCTTCTGGGTCCGAAACAGTCGTGCGTGCTTTGAATGTATGCAAAATGGGAGTTGCCTGTACGTAGGGCGTTTCCATACTTCTTTTTGTCACTACCTATGCATTTGTTCTGTGATTTCTAGGCATGGGTCGGAGAGGTTTTTCATTTGCCCACTTTCCCCAGGAAAACCTGCTCCCCAGGAAAATCATCTATCCCTGGCATTTTGGGGCAAGAAAAGAGAAATAGCAGTTACCACAAAAAATGGCGCCTCTCACTGGCAGAAACCATTTTATTGTGGATAGTCCTGTTTTATTTGCCCTAAATGTTACAGAGCCGTGTAATATTTGGAACATCTTTGGCAAGGTGACTCCAAGTTCATTGCAGAATGAAATTGGCAGCATCCTCCTTGAGTCTTCTGGTTCATTGGGGCCCCACGGAAGCAGAGGACCAGCCCCAGTTTGCATTCCTTGTATGCTGTTTGAGGGAGAAAGGAGCAGAGTCTGACTGAAATACGTGGAGGGAGGTTTGAATCTGTGAGCATTGCAGGTTTACTATACAGAGCAAACCTGGAAGTGCATTTTCTAGAATTTCGTTGCTCCTGACAATGACTTTAGCAGACTAGTATATGACCTCTGCAGTGGTGCAATAAGGTAATAGCCTCTGAACTTAATGTCCTTCCAGATAGCTCTACATTCACTTGACTTTCTCATATTGGATGCCCTCTCCCTCACTAACGCATTTGCAGGAATATTGTTGTTAGTCCTGTTTTAAAAGTTTTATGCTGTCCTACCTCCCAATGGAATTGAAAACATTATCATCTAAAAACATTTTGTAAATATTTTCAAGGAGACAAGTTATTTCAGCCACTAATGTGTGTTGAGTTCCTTCTGAGAGTTAATAATGCTGGAGACACACACACATCACCAGAGAGGGCATCCCACAAATGGGAACCACCACCTAGAAGGCCTTGTCAAAGGTCAACACCAACCAGACATCAGCGGCACCACCAACAGGCCCTTTCTAGTCCATTTTAGTGGCAGGTGACAGCCAAAACAGGCCCTGTCAAGTCCCACCATGCCCCACTCTTGTAGACCCATTGCTGAGTAAGTGTCCAGAGCTCAGTGGAGAGTGAGGCCAAGCAAATAGAAGAGTCTATACTTGCCTGGAGGCAGAGGCAGAATATGAAGTCAGGTCCATTCCAAGGGTTGGACAAACAGCAACCCATGTAGTCAGACAATCCAGAGGTCAGGGAGTTCAATGATCATGAAGCCAAGAGTCCAAATGGAGAGCTGAGAGCAGCAAGCATTGTGACTGCTGCTGAGAGCTCTGTTTAAGAAGGCTGCAGCCAGCTAGTTCTCATCAGTGCCAGCTGGTTCCCATCAGGGCCTTCTCCCTTGAAGGTTGATCAGTTGCAGGTGGAGTCATTCTACCTTCTCCCGCTTCAGGCTGCTGTTCAGCAAGTGAAACCATCTCCTGGCCCATGACAGCCCCTATGGCATGTGCTGACACTGGGCTTGATGATAATTCCAGGCTGGTATCTCTAGCTGGTATCTTACCCCCAAAGCAGGCCAAGCCATTTTTTTCTGGCCAGCTGGCAACCTGAATAGGCACAATGGAAAATGAGGGACCATAAGTCTGAAGCAGACAGTAATGGAGGGTGGGCAGCTAGGGCTCATCCACACTTCTGCTCTGTCAGTGATTTCTTTCATTTGTCCGAAGATTCCTAGGTGTGGGTCTGATAAGTTTTCCCTTTGTCCTGCTGCTTTCCCCAGGAAAACTTGTGGGTTACCACTGAATCGGAACAAATATCAATTCACAGAAAACTGATTGATATCTGTGAGCATTCATCCTGATTTCTTTGCAGGTAGGTTAGATTACCTTGTGTCAAAGCAAGTGTCATCCCCCAGTTTCCAGTGTTAGAGGGGGATTTTCCACTGGTGGTAGATGACAGAGACTGTGACACCATGAGACCAGCGTAAAACCAAATTAAATAAAGGACTTTATTTCAAAACAACAAACAGCAAAGCTTGTGGGTGTTTTTCCTGCAAGCAGAGTTCAAACTGCAGCTTTTCTCCTTTTGTAGTCATGGCCAGCTGTATCCAATCAGCCCAGAGCTTACAGAAACTGTTCTTAAAGGTACATGCATGTTTACTGTTTTATTGCAGAATGAATCCCAACATCCAGTGCTTTTCCCCATCACTTTCCTTATTGCAAAAAGTCCGGTCTTTATTTGGGAAGCAGGTTGGCTACTTAAAACCTCCCAGCTAGAACGGCACAACCTGAATTTACCAGTATGTGAATGAATCCCACTCAAAAATGCCACCAGTTTGGAAGCGCCCTGTGCCAGGTCTGTGAGCAGGCAAGATCTGTTTGCATGCAAATTCTACGTCAACGGGCATTCATCCTGATTTGCCCATGAGAGATTTATTCATCTTCCCGTTAATCATTTGAGCGTCCCACACTTTTCAATAGATTTATGTGTCACTTTCTTAAGCACAAAAAGTTTGTGGTTGTTTTTAAAGTGGATTTGTTGCAGTGGTGTGACAGAGCACTTTAATCCCCTTTAATTGCACAAACCTAGATTTCCGGTTTGTGCTCGAATCCCTAGAGCAAAACTGGTGGCAGTCTAGAAGCAGATCCTCCTGCTGGTGCACTGTATCAGTGTTTGCCTTGGTATTAAAAAAGCCCCAGGCTGATCCTTGCAAGAAATGTTTTCTGTTTGATTACTGGACTAGCCTGGTAGTAGCAGCTTCTGAGCTGGCACTGCAGCAAAATACAGACACCACCACCATCAGCAAAGTGACATGAAAGAGATCAGTCTAGACATGAATAAGCCATTTGTTGAGTCAGCTGAGCTCCTCATGCTTTACTCTGAAAGAGAGGAAGAGAGGGAAAAGATGTCGGAGATAACAGCCTCGCTTAAAAATGCTACAACTGCTTTGACAAGAGGAGGGGAACCGTTGTCTCCACTTTGCAGCAACTTGCAATAATGGAGCGAAATATTTCGCATGGTATTGCAATCAATGGGGCATATTTGGTGGGAACGCAGAGCAGCTCGCACAAGGGGAGCGATTGTGCTTCCCAAATGCCTGCCCCACCCACCTCCCGGGCATCCTCACAATGGCTTTCTGTTTTAGTTTTGCTTTCTGACACAGTAACCTTCTCTCTTCTCTGGAAGGCTCCTACGTGAAGAAATAGCTGCTTTCAGTTTTGTCATTCTTCTTAAACATTATTCCCTAGTTAAAAATACGAATATTAGAGGTGCACTTATTCCTATCACTTTATTAAGAGCCTCTCAAGGGACAGCCTTACCAAGATCCAGAGACAGGAGGCCTTCTCACAAGGCAAATTTGCAGGGCACCACTTAAAGGTAGTGAGTGCCTGGAGGTGGTTGGAGGATGGATGGCGGCTAACAGATGGAGGTTGAATCCTGACAAGACAGAAGTACTGTTTTTTGGGGACTGGAGGCAGGCAGATGTGGGGGATTCCCTGGTCCTGAATGGGGTAACTGTGCCCCTGAAGGACCAGGTGCGCATCCTGGGAGTCATTTTGGACTCACAGCTGTCCATGGAGGCGCAGGTCAATTCTGTGTCCAGGGCGGCTGTCTACCAGCTCCACCTGGTACGCAGACTAAGACCCTACCTGCCCGCGGACTGTCTCGCCAGAGTGGTGCATGCTCTAGTTATCTCCCGCTTGGACTACTGCAATGCGCTCTACGTGGGGCTACCTTTGAAGGTGACCCGAAAACTGCAATTAATCCAGTATGTGGCAGCTAGACTGGTGACTGGGAGTGGCCGCCGGGACCACATAACACCGGTCCTGAGAGATCTGCATTGGCTCCCAGTACATTTCCGAGCACAATTCAAAGTGTTGGTGCTGACCTTTAAAGCCCTAAACGGCCTCGGTCCAGTATACCTGAAGGAGCATCTCCACCCCCATCGTTCAGCCTGGACACTGAGATCCAGCACCGAGGGCCTTCTGGCGGTTCCCTCATTGCAAGAAGTGAGGTTACAGGGAACCAGACAGAGGGCCTTTTCGGTAGTGGCGCCCGCCCTGTGGAATGCCCTCCCATCAGATGTCAAAGAGATAAATAATTACCTGACATTCAGAAGACATCTTAAGGCAGCCCTGTTCAGGGAAGTTTTTAATATTTAATGCTGTACTGTTTTTAACACCTGATTGGGAACCGCCCAGAGTGGCTGGGGAAACTCAGCCAGATGGGCGGGGTATAAATAATAAATTATTATTATTATTATGTGGGGGACTTATCACGCAAATCCCCACCCAGCCATGAAGGATGACAGGGAATAGGGAACGGCCTTATACCGAGTCAAATCAACAGTCCATCCTGCTCTGTATTGTCTACATTTCTCCAGGACTTCAGAACTGGCAGTGTTTCTCCAGGACTTCAGATTAATTTCTCTTCCAGACACATAGACAGGGGCAAGTAGGCGAGGGAATGGGACACGGGTGCCGGATCCTAGGGAGCAGACCCTTTTGGAGGCCTCTATATTTTGGGGGTAGTGTGGAGCTGAGCATGGTGTGCCTCCAGTGGCTGTCTCCTCCTGCTGCTGCTGCCACAGAGGGGAAGGAGGGTTGAAGCAACCTCCTCCTGGAGGCGGCATCATGGAGGAAGAACCAGCTGCTGGAGGCACACCATGCTTGGCTCCGCAACCAGCTCCTCCAGACATCACACGGGTGATGTTGGGACATCATGCACGCAACATTGAGCCCCCCCAATCACCCTCGCAAGCTGGTGCCCCTCGGTAGGAAGAGCAGAAGTGGGGGAAGCAAACCAGGACAGGACACATCCATAACATCTTTTATATCTCTTCTCAAGTCTAGATTAACTATCCAACTGCTTGTGTATTTTTAGGTATTGTTACATTTATATCCCACCTTTCCACCAAGGGTGTCAAGGGGCCATGACAAGGTATTCCACCTCTCTGTGAGGCAGGCTAGGCTAGAAGACAGGGATTGGTCCAAGGTGATATTTGTGAGCATCATGGCTGAGTGAGGACTTCAACCTTCATCTCCCAGGTCCTGGACTGACACTCCAACGACCATGCCATGCATTCCATTCCAGGAACGTGGGCCTAAAGTATTTCCCAATCTATTAAATTCCCACTTTCTCATTTAGAGCCAAGAGTCCCTCAATTCACAGGTAGGAGAATAAGATCATTGGGAGGGAGAGACCTATTTGACACACAGAGAGGCATTGTCATGATGCTGAATTGCACCACCTTGAGTTCCTTAGAAGAATGGCAGGACAGCAGCAGCAACAACAACAACATTAAATTAAACTAACCATTGGAAAGGGGTGGTTGGGAGAGCTTGTTCCTTCTGTCATACTTTCCACCCCACAAACGGACCTTGATGGTAGACCCAGGCCTCCTTCAGATTATTTGTTTATTAACCATTCATCCTTACTTGCTTTACACAACGGTTAGACTTCATTGAGCATTCATTCTGATTTGTTTACGGGACAGTTACACAACAATGAACATTCATCCTGATTTGCTTGCAGGGTGTTTGCACAGCTTCCTATTAGGTGTTTGTTCATCCCACACTTTTCGATGTATCACTTTCCAAAATACCATTTTATTTTTATTTTTGCCTTTTTAAAAGTCAGTTTGTTGCGCTAGGGCTAATGCACAAGCCTAAAGTTGCAGCATGAGCTTCTATCCTTCCTGCAAAATACTGACAATGTGTAGGCATCCTCAGAAGTCATATTCTACCTACACAAAGCCAGTTAGAATACATTTTAGTGAATAAGCAGAATATTATTATTTCCACCATGAAGAGTTTCCCTTTTGCTTGTCCACATAAAATGCAGATGTTTCAATCAGCGGTTGACTCAGATCATGTGGGCCATTTCGACGCCACTGTCAGCTGTTTGGAAGCAATTACAGATCACCTCTTACTGTCACCACAATGAAGTGTAATGCTGTAAATGCACCACAAGATTACGAAATGATAATGGTGTTTCACTTGTTCACATGTGAGACAATGGCACCGCACAGGATTACAGCCCTGATGAACCAGATCTTAAGTTTCCTCCAGTAGTGGAACAAGCAGATGATAGATAAGCAGGGAAGCAAACAGAAGGCTTGCTAAGTAAACACTGAGTAAGTCCCACAACATTGAAACAGTATTAGTAATTGTCACTTGAGCCCGTTGTTCCTTTTTAGAAGCACACACCCTTCAGGTGCTTGTGGGAACACGATATGATTGTTGGATTAACAAAGCCAGTTGAAATTTATCCCACTTTGGGGGGCAACCTGAAGCTAAGGAAATTGCATGAATATAAAGACATAATAAATTAACTAGCTGAACAAAGGATCCATCTCACGCCAATAATTTGTTTTCAGCAGTGACCAACCAGGTGATCCTGAGACAATCACAAGTAAGGCATGCAAGTAAAGGTAAAGGGAGCCCTGACCGTTAGGTCCAGTCATGACCGACTCTGGGGTTGCGGCGCTCATCTCGCTTTATTGGCTGAGGGAGCAAGCATTTGTCCACAGACAGCTTCTGGGTCATGTGGCCAGCATAACTATGCCGCTTCTGGCGAACCAGAGCAGCGCACAGAAACGCCGTTTACCTTTCTGCCGGAGTGGTACCTATTTTTCTACTTGCACTTTTATGTGCTTTCAAACTGCTAGGTTGGCAGGAGCTGGGACCGAGCAATGGGAGCTCATCCCGTCGTGGAGATTCGAACTGCCAACCTTCTGATCGGCAAGCCCTAGGCTCTGTGGTTTAGACCACAGCACCACCCAGTTGTGCCTCCAGATTTTGATATTCAGAGGATAGCAGAAGTGCTGGTCAGCACTACCAGCTGCCTTTATTGCCAGGGATGAGGAGCCTTCAGACACTGATAGGCTGCAACTCCCATTATCCCATACCATTTGCCATGTGGGCTAGGGCTGATGGGAGTTGGAATCCACAACATCTGGAGGACATCAGGTTTGGATGATTCATAGCTCAGTAGGAGAGCATCTGCTTTGCACAGAGAAGGTTGCAGGTTCAATCCCGACATCTCCAGGAAGGACTGATAAAGTCTCCTACCTGAAACCCTGGAGTCACTGCCTGCCAGTGCCAACAATACTGAACTAGATGGACCCAATGGTCTGACTCTCTCCAAGGCAGCTTCATAAGTTCATCTGGTCTCCACTCCTGTTGTAAAGGCTACAATCCTCTCATTCATACTGGGGAGCCTTTATAACCCGTAGGGCTTTTATAACCTGAATACACAGAGAGGCAGTGTCGTGTAGCGGTTCAAGTGTTGTGTTAATATGTGGGAGACTCAGGTTCAAAGATTCAGTCAGGAAGCACCTTGGGCCACTCTGCCTAATCTCACAGGGTTTTCAGTTTTAAACAAACTCCAATGAAGGGGAGCCCACCACCTTCCCATGGGCCCAAAAAGGGATACCAACTTTTAGGGTCCATTTGTAAACTGGAGAAACAATTGTGGGCATTGCGCATATACTG
This sequence comes from Podarcis muralis, assembly GCF_964188315.1. NCBI lineage: Eukaryota > Metazoa > Chordata > Lepidosauria > Squamata > Lacertidae > Podarcis > Podarcis muralis. The sequence goes on along the minus strand of NC_135659.1, from coordinate 85,233,430 downwards.
CAAACAACTGCACACACCTGTGCACACTCGCTATTTTGAAATAGGCTTCTGGGAGAGTACAGCTGGGGAGGGGGGACTTGACCTTTCTACTCCAGCTGTAATCTCCAAGAAGGTGGTCTCTTTCCCCCACTGCCCACCTTGTATAACTATTAGGCTTGGGAAAGCCTTTTATTGGAGCCAATGGAAGACTCCTTTCAAGCCTGATTTCAGCAGGGAGATGGGCAGGGCAGGGGACGCTGTAGGTGTGGACAGCCCATGGTGCAGAGGGAGTGATGGAGTGTCTGTGAGTCAGCTGTGTTCAGAAGAAGTGACCCCTCCCCAAATGCACACACCCACCACATCCAGTTTTTCACCAGCACCTCCCCACATCACTTCTCTGGAGAGCCGTATCCATTCACTTCTCTGGTGGGTGGGCTTGGAAGCAGTTTTCTACCAACCCCCCCAAAAAAACCACATTTCTTCTCCTTTATTTCCATGCCGATGTTATCTGCAAGTAGGCAGAAGGAAAACAGAAAGAAAGCAAGGGAGTATTTTAATTTCTGGAATGCATGAGTCAGGCTGAGATCAAGCCAAGTCAGGTGACACGTTAAAGAGAAATGTCTGGATAATGAGTGCCACAGAGGGTGGAATAAACCTCAAGCAAATAAAGGAAAATGAATATCCACCAGGGCAAATACGGCAGGGCAAAGCCCAGAGGAGGACATCCTGCTTACCGCAGGCAAGTTATGGACTGGTCTTATTAAAAGGAGACAATGTGTATGGACCCAAGCACCTGGGCATTATAGAGTCAGCGGTGTTTCTCAGGCATCTAGTAAGAACAGAAACATATTTGCCAGTAATGAACTGAAACAAGTGAGGTCTATCATCAGCAAAGTTTACAAAAACAAGGTTTGGTTGGATGGCATCCAGTGCACTTGCTTGGCATCCAAACCCATTCCTGATCCCCTCCCCTAACTTAAGCAGGGGTGGGGAACTTTGTTCAGCTTAAGGGCCACACTGGCCCTTGGACAGCCTTTCAGGGGCCACATGTCAGTGGTAGAAGAAGAAGAAGAGTTTGGATTTGATATCCTGCTTTATCACTACCCGAAGGAGTCTCGAAGCGGCTAACAATCTCCTTTCCCTTCCTCCCCCACAACAAACACTCTGTGAGGTGAGTGGGGCTGAGAAGAAGAAGAGTTTGGATTTGATATCCCGCCTTTCACTCCCTTTAAGGAGTCTCAAAGCGGCTAACATTCTCCTTTCCCTTCCTCCCCCACAACAAACACTCTGTGAGGTGAGTGGGGCTGAGAGACTTCAGAGAAGTGTGACTATCCCAAGGTCACCCAGCAGCTGCATGTGGAGGAGCGGAGACGCGAACCCGGTTCCCCAGATTACGAGTCTACTGCTCTTAATCACTACACCACACTGGCTCTCTGGTGGGTCCTGGTGGGACCAGGGCTTTTTTTCAGCCAGAGCTTGGCTCCAGCATCTCTGGTGGGCAACACTGCCATTCTAAGAGAACAAGGGAGAAGTTCACGGTGAGCTCCAGCACCTCTTTTTCTAGAAAAATAGCACTGGGCAGGACCATAAATTGAAGCTGGTGGTGCAACGGATGTGATGCTTTGTACCATAGGCTACATTCCAGCCGTGCAATAAGCAGAGGTTCCACATTCCTCTCTATCCAGGCAAGCAAGAGGAATGATCCAAAACAAGCTTTCAGCCCACGTTAAAGATGCATGTAGCTGGTTCTTTGTGGTTGCTGCCTTCCCAGAAGAATGGTTGCCAGTTATCTCATGCTGGCGCTGTGGGTAAAAGCCTCAGCGCCTAGGACTTGCCGATCGCATGGTCGGCGGTTCGAATCCCCGCGGCGGGGTGCGCTCCTGTCGTTCGGTCCCAGCGCCTGCCAACCTAGCAGTTCGAAAGCACCCCCGGGTGCAAGTAGATAAATAGGGACCGCTTACTAGCGGAAAGGTAAACGGCGTTCCGTGTGCTGCGCTGGCTCGCCAGATGCAGCTTGTCACGCTGGCCACGTGACCCGGAAGTGTCTGCGGACAGCGCTGGCTCCCGGCCTATAGAGTGAGATGGGCGCACAACCCTAGAGTCTGGCAAGACTGGCCCGTACGGGCAGGGGTACCTTTACCTTTACCTTTACCTTTACCTTAGCTGGTTCTTTGTGGTTGCTGCCTTTCCAGAAGAATGGTCGCCAGTTATCACATGCTAACAGTATTGTACCCAGCATTGCTCAGGAAGTCTAAGACACCAAAACAACAGAGCAGTTTTAAAAGGTTTGGCCCGCCATCTTGATTCAAAATGGTGGCCTATTGTATGCAAACAAGCTGCTCCTTGATATCAGGAACCACCATGGAAAATTTGGTTACAATACCTTAAGAGCTGTCCCAATTCATGATGAACAAACAAACCACTTTCCAAAATATATGGTTGATGAAGATTCAGCAAAAAACAGAGGAAAATTGTCACATCTAAATATTTATTTTGCAGTGCCGAAGGGGGGGAGGGAAGAAATGAAAACAGTTCTGTGATTGTAATCTTTGCTGATCTTCAGTGTCCATTATTATTTATGACTTGAAGTGTACAAGAAACGCTAGTTATTGCCCTTTATAAAGATAATGTTTTATTACACTGGTTTGCCTATGAAAACATTGCTCATTATTCCTAATAATTCCTGGAGATCCAGGATGGCCTAAACCATGGGTAGGCAAACTAAGGCCCGGGGCCGGATCCAGCCCAATAGCCTTCTAAATCTGGCCTGCGGACGGTCCGGGAATCGGCATGTTTTTATATGGGTAGAATGTGTTCTTTTATTTAAAATGCATTTCTGGGTTATTTGTGGGGCATAGGAATTCATTCATTCTTTTTTTCAAAATATAGTCCGGCCCCCCACAAGATCTGAGGGACAGTGAACTGGCACCCTGCTGAAAAAGTTTGCTGACCCCTGGAAACACTGTGGGCCAAAGGCGGCTCTCCATGTTTCCCTTGGGACTCTCCTCAGCAATACCCCGTGTGTGTGTGTGTGTATGTGTGTGTGTGTGTGTGTGTAACCCTTAACTTTTTATATCCTGCTTCCCTTTTACCCTTTCCACCTTTATCTTATGGACATGGAACTAAGTGTGATTTACATGCAAAATGTTCAAATTGGTTATTCTCAAAAGTCCTGAAGCTTTCCTCTTAGGGATAATAGGGACGGAGGTTCCGAAAAAGATGGTTAAACTATTTACGTAAGCAATAACAGCAGCCAGAATCCTGTATGCACAGAAATGGAAAGAATGATAAGTACTAACCAAGGAGGAATGGCTTCAAAAGTTAATGGACTATGTGGAAATGGAGAAATTAACAGCAAAAATAAGAGATAAAAGAGTTGAACTATTCATGGAACTGTTCATGGAAAATGACATTTTCCATTTTTGGACTATTTGAAGAGCTGCTACAGTCAAATGAAAATGTGGACAGGGTTCAAATTATGAACAGCAGGATGAAAGCAATGGTAAGTGAAATACAGTGGTACCTCGGGTTAAGAACTTAATTCGTTCCGGAGGTCCGTTCTTAACCTGAAACTGTTCTTAACCTGAGGTACCACTGTAGCTAATGGGGCCTCCCGCTGCTGCCGTGCCACCACCGCGCAATTTCTGTTCTCATCCTGAAGCAAAGTTCTTAACCCGAGGTACTATTTCTGGGTTAGCGGAGTCTGTAACCTGAAACGTCTGTAACCTGAAGCGTCTGTAACCCGAGGTACCACTGTAGAGGATAATTGTATTAGATAAAAGTATGTTATATAAAGCGGGAATAAAAACATCACAGAGATAAGGGTGGGAAGTCAAAATACAGTGGTACCTCGGGTTACATACGCTTCAGGTTACAGATTCCGCTAACCCAGAAATAGTACTTCGGGTTAAGAACTTTGCTTCAGGCTGAGAACAGAAATTGTGCTCTGGCGGTGTGGCGGCAGCAGGAGGCCCCATTAGCTAAAGTGGTGCTTCAGGTAAATAACAGTTTCAGGTTAAGAACGGACCTCCGGAACAAATTAAGTACTTAACCCGAGGTACCACTGTATTAGAAAAAACATATATTGAAATTTAAGTAAATTTGTAAAGCTTGTGGAAATCAATAAGAATAAACCTTTTTTTAAAAAGGAACTTGGTGTGATTTACCTCTGCACAAACATCTCCTTAAATTGCATTCAGCGTACAAGGAGTGCATGATACCTGACTGTGGAGACTTTTATTTTACTCACACGGAGTTAACAGGCATCATCAACTCCAGAAAAGGACGCTTGTAACTGAACAGGTTTGGGTGGCCCTGGAAGCCAGGAAGCAAAAATACTTGAGCAGGGGCTCCACCCTCTCCATATGTGGCTAACCCAGTGTTTGCGCTATTTCGTACGGAAGATTGCCCAAGGCACAGCAAGGCACCTGTTGGCCTCTGGGAAGGACTTTTGTAAACTGCAGCACCTCTTCCTGAACAGCTCCGAGAGAACTACGCAGCAGTGCCAGGGTCTTGGCGGAAAAGCATCCAGGGTAAGCTGTCCTTTTCTTTTTGTTGCTATGGTCTTCTCAGAGCTTTCAGGCTTGGAGCATTTCCTCCTCCTCCTCCTCTCTCCCCTGCCCCAAGGCATTTAGAAAGCTGAAGGATGGCCCTTCCTATGGGATTTTGCCAGTTTCTGGAGCTGCAAAACAGTGTTGTTTTGTTTGCCTGTCAACATGGCAGTGTGTGTGTGTGTGTGTGTGTGTGTGTGTGTGTGTGCTGTTCCTTCTTGCTTCTGCCTTAGAGCAGAATCATTCCTCCTGCCCTTGTTGAAATCAGATCTCTGATAGGGGATAAGGCCAGCTCAACTCCACAAGCAATCTCAGATTTCTTAAGGGTCGCAGAAGGAAGGTGGATAAAACTCAAGAGGTGTGCTTAAGGGTCCCTTGCAAAGTCACAGAGGATCCAAAGTGGCAATGCTTTAGCTTAGGGCAGGCTACTTCATTCTCACAACAACCCTGCGAGGCAGATTAGGAGGATGATGGGCTCAGGGGTCACTCTGTGAACTGAGATTCAAGCCTAGGACTCCCCAAGTCAGTTCCAACACTCTAGTTGCCTCATCACACTGCTTCTCAGTGGGATATTGATGTGATCCTCAGGCATGGAAGATCACTTTGCCCAGTTACTGTCTCCAGGCTAATCTACCTCACAGGGTTGTTGTAAGGAAAAAATGGACTATGCTTCTTGCTTGGAGCCCCTTGGTGGAAGGTTGGGGTAAATGAAAATACAACAGGAGAGCTGTATACAGTTTGAAGTGACTTATATAGAACTGTAGCTGTATCTTCCTTCTCGTTTTGGTATAGTCTCTGCATCTAAACATACTATAGTAAGTTTTAACATGATGATGCAGCCAGGAATCCAATACATTGGAGTATTTCTGCCCATTATCATCTGAGCTTTGGACATGACTACCAAAGGTGATGGTGGTATTATATTTGTTATCGTTGTTTTAATTATGTTTATTACATACCCTTAACCAGAAGGTCTCCGGTTAGGTCACAGCAAAATAAAAAAAAAGCATTAAAGACAGTGTAAAAAAATAGTAGTGGCAGCAGTTGTTCCTCTAGTTGTTTACTTACACTGTGTGTAGCTTAGCTGGTGTAAGGTGTCATCTTTTTTAAAAAAGCATTTTCTTAATCATTTTCGCAACACTCTTCTAAGGTTGATTACTATCATTCCCATTTTATAAAAGGAAACTGAGGCAGAGAGAGAGAGAGAGAGAGAGAGAGAGAGAGAGAGAGAGAGAGAGAGAGATTTCAAACAGAGTGAGTCCAGATTGAGAGATGTTCCACGCTTTATAATGAGACAGGGATAGGAACCTCACACACACCTTTTCACACTTTTGGAGTTTGCACAACTTGAGCATTATGCTGTCGACAAGAGAATGCAGCTTGCATACTTCACCCTTTGCACAATACTCAGAAGTGTTGACAGAGGTTGCACAAATGATTTTGCACATCTCCTCTTGCCAGTGTATTGTAATGCACAAATCAACCCTGAATTCGGAATTGCTTTGATTTCTTTCATTGAAAAGTACTTCGTGGGAAAGGTGGGCTCTGTGGAGGAATGTAGTGCATTCTCATGAATTATATAAATACATTGGTTAAGTATGCCATATTTGGAACCAATTCACATGTTACAACTGGCTGCAAATTTCCTTTTTCTTCTCTCCTCCGGCTCATATTAGCAGCCACGGGTGGCACCAGCAGCCAGAATCCTTGGGCAGCTGCCAGGGCTCCACTTGCCCATTTACTACCTCTGGTGTAGTGTTGCTCCCAGGGCATTGTGGGAGATTAAAATGACAGATCACATTGCCCAGCTAGGTCAGGCCTGACCCTATGACCAGCAATCTACTATCTGATGTCTCACACAGTTATGGTGCAACAGTGCAGCAGATGCATTATGGGAGATTATATTGGCACCTCACCAGCGGCGTAGCATGGGTTGTCAGCACCCGGGGCAAGGCAAGTAATTTGCGCCCCCTAACCCGTGGATTTGCGCCCCCTAACCTGTGGATTTGCGCCCCCTAACCCATGGATTTGCCCTAACCTCAGATGTTGCGCCCGGTGCGGCCGGCCCCCCCTGCACCCCCCACGCTACGCCACTGCACCTCACTCCCTACATCCAAGTGCTGCCTCTGCGAGGTAAGCCAGACATTGGGCCCCAGGGATGCATGGGAATTCTGCTAGAGGGCATTTCAGCAATTGCCTGGCACTGACCCTGCTTGCAACCTCTATGAATTTGCAATGTTGTGAATAGGCCAGGAAATTCCAGAGCATTGCAGCAGCAGTGTTCGTGACACATGGCGCTTCCAGATTACCTCCTTACTGAGCGTTCACCCTGATTTGTGTAAAATAAATGTTGTCCACACTTTACATTGTGTTTGCCCATCATTTTTCATATATCAAAAAAAGTCTGATTTGGGGGAGGCAGGTTTGTTGCACGAGATCACCAAATCTTTGTGCAACCTGAATTTGCTGGTAATGATTGAATCCCATCTGAAAATAGCAACAGTTTGGAGGTGCCTACAGTATTTTTGACTTGCACATTACACTGGTCAGCCAAGTAAATCCTGCATACAAGGAAGCAAGGAACAGAGGCAAGCAGGGGCAATGAACATTATTACGTTAACAAGGCCTGATCCTTGCTTTTTCTGAAGAAAATGAGGTTTGACTAGAGATGTAGCAGGTGAAGAGGGGTTGCTTAACCCTTTCCACTGCCAGTCGTTTTTCTGCTCTAAATCGCCCTCCCCTGATCCATTTCATCCCTTTCAAAGTTCCCAGGACCTGTTTGCCTGTGGAGTCCATTGTGTGAGTTTCCCCTGTTAGGAGAATTCAACACAGGGAATGAGCAATCTGGAGGCTTGCCTTCAAGGCCAAGCAGAAATCGCAGAGGCTTCAAATAGGACGTGAGCTCAGCTGGGTGCCTGTTTGAATTGTTCAAGGGTGGTTCTTGTTTACTCCGAGTGACTAATCCCAGTCCCTTCCCTTAGCGGTCGGCTCTGAAGCAGAGAAATTGCTTTCAACACAGAGTAGAGACAGATAGAAAACTTTGCCCTCCAAATTTGTGGTGGGCACCACTTGGCACACATTTCCTGGGACCAGCAGGACAATTGCAGAAATGCCAAACCAGCGTTTCTACAGGTTGCCAACCCTTCTTTCCCCTCGGGTGTGTACACAGGCAGTAGCATCCGTCTACTGAGTGCCACTGCTGGCTGTGCAGCCGGATATTTGCTTAGCAATAAGTCATGTGTCTGACATATTTCACATGTTCCACATTTTTCCCCACCCGTGTCTTTTGCCGTAGGCAGGTTGGCACCTAAGGCTTCTAGGCTCATGATCCAAACTTCATATTCCTGAATTTGGTGACAAAACTTCCTGCCTTTTACATTCTATTAGATATTGTATACATCATGCAGGGTTGTCCATTGCTAAGCAAACTTTGGGCAGCTGACTAACTCTAGTTTGCTTTGTAATGTTATGTACTTAAGCCTAGATTTTTGTTTTTTGTTTTTTTATGATTGAATTTATTCTGCGTTTGCCCAATTGTTGATTTTTGTCATTCTTGAATTTACTGACATGTTCTGCATTTTGTATATATTTGTATTTCCAATGTTATGTATTTTTATGATTTGAATGATTGCTGTAAGCCCCTTTGGGCACCGTTCACTGTGGAAAAGCGTCATATAAATAAACTTGTCCAATCAATTAATCAAAGTGGATGATACTTGATGGTAACAGTCTCACGCTTTTGCATGTAGGTCTGCCCCAATCATGTGCAAAGGCAGTGCAAATTAAAATACAAAAGTGAACAGTTTGGTGTGGGGTATTAAATTTTCCTGCCTGACTTTCAGGTACTTTTTGAATTATTGTGGAAATCCCTTCCAAGTGAGATCTGCTTAAGGGACCACACAATGTCTCTCTTGTTCGCTTCATTTTTAGTGAGTAGTTTGACTTGATTTATTGGGTGCTATCTTTCTTCCTTTGCATTTTCATAATGCTGTAACAGCTAGGCTCCAACAAGTCCCAGGTAGAGTCTGTGGAATTTCTGGGAAAGATTCAGTCAGTGTAGGCAGTATTGAGTTAGACATACCAATGTCATAAGGCAGTTTTCTATGCCAGTGGTAAAATACATGCTGTACATTAGGAGTGAGAGACCTCAGCCCTCCTGTCCTCTGTCCAGCTATTGGGGCTTTCCAGGCCACATGCCCATACCAGCCCTGCTCTGCACATCCTCAAGGGATTTTGCTTGGCTCTAGTCTTGCTTGCAGGCTTCTCATAGGCATCTGGTTGGTCCCTGTGAGAACAGGATGCTGGAGAAGATGAGCATTTGGTCTGATTCACCAGGACTCTCCTTATTCCTTATGTTGTGAACATAATTTGCATGATGGACGGCAGAGGTGTCATGCCTTGTCTCTACCACATGAGCAACAGATCTGGGTAATGGTGTCAGAAGTACTGCTGGAGACTTCCTTAATGGGACATTTATTGTTAGGAGAACTGCAGATTAATGGCTAGGGATTTACATGTGATGTTGATTCCATGGGACTAAATTGTTGAACAATTGCTTATTGATAAAGCATCTGTAGTTTTTCAAATAGGAAGGGCAACACCTTCCCCACCCCAGCTAAGGATGTTGTGATCTAGGTTTTTGTGTGTGAAAAGCGCAATACTACATTTTGAAATAGGTGATGAGACAGAGCTGAGTTTGGGCTCTGTGAGCTAACAGCATCTTGAGGTGCAGCCTGCCTCTCTCAAGAGGTCCTATGTGGGTGCAGTGGATTGTACAGGGGTAGAATAGATGCCCCTTTGGGTCCCTTCCAGGCCTACAATTCTATGAACCTATGGTTCTATGACTTTCACTGTCTGGCGGAGTATTTGTAAGTTAAGCTGTGCTTCCACCTGTGCTCTGCCCGTACATTTGTTAATACATGTAAATACTGCCTAATACCACTAAGCCTCCAGTAACCACCTCCCAAAGGTAATTTAAAACTGGGCAAACAGATGCATCTGAAACTTCTCAATGACTCAGAGAATGGTGGTGTATGTGAGAATACGATCTACAGTTTAGTATCTCTCACATCCCCATAGGGTCCTTCAAATACATCCCTGCTCTGAAGTGTGGCTAAAGGCTGCTCAGTCAACCCCATGTTTCCTAAATTCTGTATTTTCTCAAACACAGCATCCACTATGGGAAACACAATGTCCATGCAAAGGGAACCTGAAGACGACGAACCTGTTCACATAACAGCATATTCAGAGGTAAAAATCTGTAGATTTCTTTGTTCTGCTTCGTCTGGTCAAATTGTATTGAAAATGTACAAGCCAGGGGTCAGCAAACTTTTTCAGCAGGGGGCTGGTCCACTGTCCCTCAGACCTTGTGGGGGGGCCGGACTATATTTTTTTTTTGGGGGGGGGGGAATATGAATGAATTCCTATGCCCCACTAACTCATGTACAAACACCAGGCAGGCCCCACAAATAACCCAGAGATGAATTTTAAATAAAAGGGCACATTCTATTCATGTAAGAACACACTTATTCCCGGACCGTCTGTGGGCCAGATTGAGAAGGCAATTGGGCCGGATCCGGCCCCTGGGCCTTGGTTTGCCTACCCATGGCACAAACTGTGTCTCTGGCAGCCCCACACTACGCTTGTTGGGCTGAAAGAAATGCAGTCTGTATTTAGAGACTGGGAGGAGATGGAGACCCAGCTATGCAGCATTTAAATGTTGCTTTTGTGTTTTGTACAGTGTTGGGAAATTGCAGGGATATGTGCATGCCTGGATGGATGCCTCTACCTATAAAAATGGCACATGTAAGGAAAAGGCTCCAGGATGGGGGTAGGGATGGGATACATCAAGCAAGGACTGTGAAGGGCAGCAGTGAACAGGGTGGCTCTCTAGCTAAACGATGATTAGGTAAGCAAATAGAACACCAACCAGGGATAGACAAAGCTTTGCAGCTCAGAAGGGCCAAGTCCCATGCTATTTGTTTGTCGAAATACCCAAATACAAATGGGAGTGATCCAAGTACAAAAGTAAATTTAAGAATTCCACAGCTGAGTCTCCTCCACCCACACATCTCCTCCCAGGATGCATATACACTATACATTTAAAGCACATTTGAAGCACATTCTTTCCCTCAAAGCACTCTGGGCATTGTACAGTGGTAACTTGCTTCTCAAATGTAATCCATTCCAGAAGTCTGTTTGACTCCCAAAACGTTTGAAAACCAAGGTGCTGCTTCTGATTGGCTGCAGCAGCTTCCTGCAGTCAAGCAGAACCTGTGTCTGATGTTCGGCTTCCAAAAAAGTTTGAAAACCGGAACACTTCTGGGTTTTTGGTGTTCGGGAACTGATTTGTTTGTCAATTAAGCTGTTCGAGAACCAAGGTTCCACTGTAATTTGTTAAGGGTTGCCAGGAATTGTAACTTGTTAAGGGGTGAACTCCAGTGCCCAGAATTCTTTCATGCTTGCACATCTTAGGCTACCTTCCTCTTCCTTCCTCTACTTGCATTTTCTCATTCTTTCCCTGACTTCTAGTTTAATGGCAAGCCATGGTTTGTTGTTACACACCTGAGCCTGGAAAACTGGTTTGAGCAAAACATAGTTTGCCCAGTTCTGATGTAAAGGGCATGATGGGAACAGGGAGAGGAAAGAGGGAATGCATAAGCCCAAGTTAATCATGACCCACTCTTTTCTGAACTGAGTCAGGGTTTATTACTGCAGTGTTCAAAATTGTGCAAATGTTTTTGACCAAGCAGTTTCAACGACTAACCTTCAGTCTGATGCTCTAGGTTTCATCTGAACCTCCTGAAAACCTTAAGAATGGACCTATCACAATCCCGACTGTACAGACTGTTCCTTCTGCAAATGGTGATGCAGGTATGTTCAGAGAAGGAAAGGCTGTCATGCCCATTTCTGGATTGGCCCTCCAACTCCAGCTGATTTAAATAAGCCCCCTGTGCAAAGAGAAATCCACTCGCAAACATTTATGCAAATGTTCACATCCTGGGTATAAAAACGTGCAAGATTTTAGGGGACAGTTGTTATGTAATCTGATATGAGAATGTGCCTTTGTGATGCACATTAGTGGGTCAACCTCTGCTAATCTAGGTGTTCTGCTAATCTAGGTGTTCACTGGTAGAGAGCCAGTGTGGTGTAGTGGTTAAGAGTGATAGACTTGTAATCTGGGGAACTGGGTTCGCGTCTCCGCTCCTCCACATGCAGCTGCTGGGTGACCTTGGGCCAGTCACACTTCTTTGAAGTCTCTCAGCCCCACTCACCTCACAGAGTGTTTGTTGTGGGGGAGGAAGGGAAAGGAGAATGTTAGCCGCTTTGAGACTCCTTAGGGTAGTGATAAAGCGGGATATCAAATCCAAACTCCTCTTCTTCTTCTGTTCAAACTCTTTGCTAGCTGCAATGGATAGAGTGTTCAGGACAGCTCTACGTGATTGCTACATATAATCCAGCCCTTATTCTTGGACACATATGGGGACAATGGGTGTTTCTTAGTTATTTCACCCAGATCATTGTCTAGAAACAAAATACTTTTTATTCTGTGTCACTCATCAGTTTGCCTCTTCCTATACTGATTGCAGTTCAGACCAATAAAAGATACGATCTCTTTGGCATTTCTCTCTGGCATTCCTTTTCACAGGAGACGTATGTAAATCATACAAATTAAGCAGACATTAATCATATTGGTATACAGTCCACACTATATGCTATAGTATATTATAGGCAAAGGCTGGGAGCCAGAAACAATGAGAAGCCAGGAAGCTTTTATAAAACATGCATGAGATAAAACCATGTAAGACAAAACCACATCATTTATCACACCCCCGAGGAAACACCTGCCTCCTCAGTACGAGCTGTGTGGCTTCTGCATGGCTAGTTTGCTGCATTTATGAAAATGTGTGTTTAGGATCAAGGTATGGGAATCTATTTGCAAAACAGAGAGCTGCATATGTGTCATGCAGTGAATATTAATGCAGCTGGCCCTTAATGTGATCAAGTGATTCCACTTGGGGTCTGTAATGACTCACTTCCCAAAATGAGTGCAACTTAAATCTAAAATCATCAGGAAAAGTGATAGGGGAAGAGAGAGGGACATGTTGCAAAACATAAAGTTAGACATGATTTGAGGGAAAGTCGATCATTGCCAGCAGACCAGAAAGGAGGGGTCTGGCCTAGCTGGTTTTGTTTTCCTTTGAAACCGTTTAATAGAAAAACAAGGCAAATTTTGAATTCTTCCAAACTCCTAGCCTATAAAGGGTTTGGATGCTTTTTGCTGTGGGCTTTAGGACAATCTTCCAATGTAACGATTGGGATGGGGAATGCAGGGCTTCCTGGGTGTGTCTGTGAACAGGTTACTAGATTATTACTGGATCCCATGAACAGACAAATTTGTGTGGACTAATTCTGCATAACATTCCCACAAACAGACCTCCAGGGGATTGTTTCAAAATGGCTGTCCATATTCTGATGGCACCAATCTACAAATGAACCCTATTCTCCATAGCCCTGCATATATTTGATTTATTTATTGGTCACTTGACTCTTCTCTGTGTACAGTACATAGGTGGAGGTTCAGGCGCAGCACAAAAAGCAGATATGTCAATATCATATATAAGTTGTGGGTGTTAACTCAGAGTGATTAATGGTATTTGACTTCTTTCTCTGACTCATTCAAAAGTTGGCTTGTCTGCCAGACCATGCTCTCTGCAAAAGAGGACATTTGTCCTTGCTTATGTCTGCCCATCTTGTGTGTATGCACACTCAAGGACAATGGGAGTCTTCTTCAACTTGTAACACAGAGGTCACCAACATGGTGCCCTTGAAGTCTTCCCCTGGTGTGTTTGAAACCTCTGAGCCCCTATGCCCTGGTCATAAAGTGGTGGTAGAGAGTGTTCTTGAGTTTGAGTCTTGTTCATGGGTTTCCTGCAGACATCTGGGTGGTCACTTTGGGAACAGGATGCTGGACTAGATGGGCTACTGAACTGATCCTGCAGGGCTCTCCTTATGTTCTGATGACAATGCCTATACTCTCCCCCCCCCCCCCTTGGAGAGATATGAAGTGTTGAAGAAGGAAATCAGAAGAGTGCTGTTCTTTCTCACTTCCCATTTTACTCTATATGCTTTTCAGTGTGGTGTAGTGGTTAAGAGCGGTGGACTCATAATCTGGTGAACCGGGTTCACATCTCCGCTCCTCCACAAGCAGCTGCTGGGTGACCTTGGGCTGGTCACACTTCTGTGAAGTCTCTCAGCCCCACTCACCTCACAGAGTGTTTGTTGTTGGGGAGGAAGGGAAAGGAGAATGTTAGCCGCTTTGAGACTCCTTCGGGTAGTGATAAAGTGGGATATCAAATCCAAAACTCTTCTCTTCTTCTCTTCTTCAAAGCTTAGATTAATTTTACTAAATCCGACTGAATCCTACTGAGTGCACAGCACTCCCTCAAAAATCCAAATCTGCCCATGGGCCCAAAAAGTTTGGTGACCCCAGTTGTGTAGCACAACAAGCAGAAACAGCCCAACGCCTGGGGGTTGATAAGCCTCCTGTTTTTGTTTTCTGCTGGGACTGTAAAACAGGAAAGGCAAAAAAGCAAAAAACAAAACAGGAGGGGATGTCAAGCAATTGTCAGAATACAGACAACAGGTGTGCAGGCTTGGTGTCATTTAACTTGTTTTGTGTAACAACCTGAACAAGTGCAGCTGTTCACATAAAGCTTCTCTGAAGATAGTAACGCTTGTTTTAATGGCAATCTTGATTAAAAAGATAAGCACGTACTTCCCTCTGCCCCATGTCTGTATTAAATCAGAAGCATTTCTTTCATTAAGCAGCATGTTTTTGCAGCTGTTTGCTGTCTGTCTTATGGTGCCACATCCAGCACACATCGTTCTGATGCATCAAATTTTAGCTGAACCCCATTCTCAACAAGACACTTTGCTTATGTGGATAGTTGCTTCCAAGTTGTTGGGTCCCACACGGCATTCAAAACTGTGCATCTCTCAAGGCCTTCCTGTTATTTAACATCATAGCACAGGAAGTATTTTTACACACCTGCCCTATATGCAGTAAAATAATTCTCTATTGTTTCACACAAACACAAGGAGATGTCAGCAATATAGCAGTCACACTTTATCCATGTTTGTATCTAGCCTTGCCCACAAATGAAAGTGGGGGGGAAGTTCTGCACTCCCTTTCTCAAAGGCAGTGGTGTGATATTTGGAGCTGCACCTTTGTTCAAGGTTCATGAAACCATTTATATGCCTCTTAACATGTAGTCATGGCTGAAGGCACAATTGTGTATTCAAAGCCCTAATTTGAGATGTTGGCCTAAATGCCATGGATTAATAACCCTTCCTGCCAGGGCAAATAAGTGAAGCCCTTTCTCTCAAAAAACAAGCCTGGTCTTTCTGAAAAACAGGCACTTGTTTACTGCACTGGCATGCATAATTTAAGAAAACCATAAATCATTGCAAGATA
Organism: Podarcis muralis; assembly: GCF_964188315.1. Classification (NCBI taxonomy): domain Eukaryota; kingdom Metazoa; phylum Chordata; class Lepidosauria; order Squamata; family Lacertidae; genus Podarcis; species Podarcis muralis. The sequence continues at coordinate 85,218,424 of NC_135659.1, read as the reverse complement.
ATCTGAAATGTGCTAGATCTTGATTTTCAAGAAATGTTGCATTACTCTGTTAAGCTACTTACAAACTAAAAACAGGTGCTGGTTAAGAGTCAAACAACAAGAACCCTGCTGAGAAAGTTAAGGTGTAGCTATATGTGTCTATAAATAGATATTGATAGCTTCTATACCAGTGTTTCCCAACCGGTGTTCCGCGGCACACTAGTGTGCCGCGAGATGTTGCCTGGTGTGCCGCGAGATGTTGCCTGGAGGGAGGCGGGCGAGGGCGTTTGTTTCCCGGAGGACGGAGCGAGGGCGCCCCCTGCTGGGCCGGGGCTCGCTCTCCCCAGAGGGTAAATCTGGATCAAATGGGGCGAGGGGCGGGCAGAATTCTGGGGGCCACTGATGCCCTACAGACCCCCCCCAAGTCCTCCGGGGCGCGCGCTCTGCTGGGCTCTTTTCGGTCGTCGTGCTTGTGGGAAGCCGCCCCTTCCCTGGGCGACGCGCCGCCTCGTGACTCCGGAGTCAGTCCCGCGGGCTCTCGGAGGGACTCGCGAGCGACGGTGCGGCGGCTCCGGGGCGCGCTCAGCCGGGCCGCCGCGCGCCCCCGCGCAGCCCCTGCTGCAGCTGCCCGGCGTGGAGCGCGACGTGGAGCCGGCCGGGCTTGGAGGCGCCCAGGTAGGGCCGAGCCGGGCGGGGGCGGGGAGGTCTCGGTCTGCTGCGGGCGCAGGAGGGCGAGCGGGAGAGGGGGAGCCGTCGGGTCTCCTGGAAGGAAGCGAGGCGGCGGCTGAGGGGGATGCAGCCCCGTCCCCAGCAACAGGCGCTCCTCGAAGTGAGGCCACAAGTCGGGGCTCGGACAGGGCCTGGAAGCAGCGGCTCCGGCTCTTGGGAGCGGAGAAGGGGACTTCGAAAGCGGCCTGGAGGAGAAAAGCCCCGATGCAGCGAGAGCGGGGAGCGTGCTGCCTTGTCCAGGCCTCCTCGCTTTGTGCCGTCCGCTGCCGGGAGCAGGACACGGGGGCTCCTCGTTCGCATGCTTTCCCGGGTGATCGGTGAGGGTTAGGGTTAGGGTCCCTCAGTCCCTCGCTTTGCTGCCTCCTCCCCCCCCCACCCCCAAAGCTTGGAGGTTCCCCGGCAAGGGGGAGGGGAAAAAATTGAAAGTTACACTTTCGTGCGTCCCTCCTGGCGTGACGCTGCGCACTGACGTCACGGGGCTGTAATGGTGGTGTGCCTCGATATTTTTTTCATCAAACAAGTGTGCCTTTGCCCAAAAAAGGTTGGGAAACACTGTTCTATACTGAGGTCTTTAGGAACCTCAAAGTTTTTTCCATGAGGCTCCCAGGAAGTCTCCTCTGCAGGTAAGGGGCATCAAATGGGTGAGTTGGTGGGTAAGAAAGATGATGTCTTACTCTTACTCCCACTCCCCACACCATGCAAAGGAAAATTATATGGAGCAAACATAACCAGTCCCAGTTCACAATTACTCCATACACATTTATACCATTTGGAGATCAAGACCAATAAGCGGCCAAGCTCCAGTGAAGCTTTCTAGATCCTCCTCATGAGCAAGAGAATGAAGTATTCATAAATTAAGTGCCCCATCATAAAGTGCTAAAGAATAATGTATCTTAGTGATGCCGAAGGAGACTATAGAGAAACAAAGACATCATGCAGCACGATCAAATTTGCAATTTCTGATTCTTTCTCTGTATCTTTCATCTTGTTGATACTTTCCCAGACTTCATAGCACCCTGGCTTGTGTGTATTTAGCAGCATATTTAGTAAATGGGTGGCAGTAAGTTTACCAATCTGCTAAAATAACAAAAGCAACCCAGATAGTCAATGTGTCCAAGCTATTCCTGTGTTCTGGTGGAGCTCCAGAGCCTGAAAAGTTGCCCTCTTCATCTGTCGACCCAGTGGAGTCTACCTGCTTTGTTATATGGCCTGATTCTGCAGCTAAAATACCCAGCTTGTCATTATTATTTATTAAATTTGTATACCACCCTTCATCCATGGTTCTCAGGGCAGTTCACATTATTATAATAGAAGTTGGGTCATATGAATAGGCTGAGAGCTATGTCTAGACCAGGGGTGGCTAACTTGGGAGTTTCCAGATGTTGTTAACTCCCATCATTTATCATACTGGCTGGGGCTGATGTGAGCCGGATGCCTCTTAGAGGTGGAACTGTATGTGTTCAGTGAAGATGCATTTCTAGCTAGATTCTGCCACACAGATGTGAATGGGGAGGAAAGCCAATATCTGTGATTCTCGTGGGGCAGTTAATTAGCTGGGTTTATTAGCCGACCCTGGATTGTTTGGACCAGCTGCAGAATATGCATCAAACATAAGTACTACTTGGTGAAATTCAACCTTGGTGGGTCACAAGCTGTGCAGACCTGTTCGTGCAACAGAGCTTGAAATGGAAAGTGGTGACTGTTAAATATCATGTGAATATTGCTCACGATCACTTTCTTTTCCATTTTGCTGATGGTTCTAGACACCCTGAAATAAGCACCATTCCTATCATGCTTTGCTAGTTCACAGCTGCAAAGGCATCATCACAGTGGGATCTTTCCATTTTCCTGCTTTGTCTTGTACACTTGGCTCATGTCTTTCCACAGCTGTTTAAGAAACGCGTTTAGAAATGATTTTCATGTCTGTCTTGCCTCGGTGTAGTTTCTGAAATCAAAGGTATGTCAATCGACCGTGGCAGGCTTTTATCTTTGTGCTTGATTTCACTTGTGTGAGTGAAAGGACGCCATTTTCAGGCTAGATCCTGCTGCCTTGTACATGCTGATTAATGAGAGCTTATGGCAGGTTTTTTGATCCATTGCTCTAGAACCAGAGTTCTCAAATTAAAGTCTCTCTAAGGAGGTTCAGGGATAGGACAACAGTGACTCAAGGGAGCTTGAGGGTTGCAGGGATGGCCCCAGACCAAGGACAAGGTGCTATTAAGGACAACAGAGTGGTAGGAAGTCATGGTTCAGCCCTACCCAGCCCGGGAATCAAGGCTCTCTCTCTCCTTGGAGAAGGAGGAGAAAGAGTGCGATCCCTCAGCAGATCTCTGCACCACTAACGGCCCTGAGGACATTCACAATCTGGCCCCAGGACTGCTTGGGTTCTTGGCTGGCCCTTGGATCTTCCCTTATCACCCACCCCCAGGTTTACAAGGGCAGAAAAGAAAGTCCAGCTAGCTCAGGATTTCCCAAATTTGGGTCTCCAGTTGTTTTGGAACCACAATTCCCATTATCCCTGACCACTGGTCCTGCTAGCTAGGCATGATGGGAATTGTAGTCCAAGAACAGTTGGAGACCCAAGTTTGAGGAACACCAAGCTAGCTGCATGTGAGCTGCTTGGGAGGAGGGTGAAGCACATGTAACACCTCAAATCAGGACCTGGGCTAAGTGCTAGGAAAGGATGGAGCCTCCAGCAAATATGGCATGTTCCACTGCTGGCAGAGCAGGGCAGGTGTGGCTGTGTTGCTGTCCTGACGGTCCAACTGGGAGAGTGGGTGGGCCAAGGCAGCAGAGAGTTTGGCACAGTGCGGGCCTGGTAGCAGGAGCATCAAATTCGCTCTGCCACCAGGCCTGTACCTGCCAAGCTCCCTGCTGCCTTGCCACCCACCCACCCTCCTTCCTTGTAAGCGTCCATGATGCACAGTGTTGGGAAGTCAGAAGAGCAACACAGCCACACCTGCACCACCCGAATGCTGCTGCTGAAGTGGCAGTTCCAAGCTCTAGAGCAAGAGACAGTGGACTTCAGGTTAGCAGTAGGCTACTTTAGGGGGTTAATGATATGCTGGTTGGCACACTCAGCTCTGCCATTCAAGGGAGGGGAATAGCCAAAGGTAGGGCTGGCTCTGATTTAAAGGCAGCATTGGAATAGTCACAGCAAATAAGAACACAGATTCCTTCAGCTATTGTGCTTTGACGGGAGTTAACAATTAGATTATTCATTCTGCAATAAAAGAACAGGTTTTGTTGCATTTCCACATTGTTAATTCTCCGAAACTGTACCTTGAAACCTCACAACTTTCCTTTGCCTTTGAGGACAATTTTACACTGTTTTTGGCAAGGGGAATCTTGCCTTTACTTCTAGAAATCTCATCTTTCTCACAACAATGCAAATACTTATCAGATTTCTAAAGATTTCTAGCTACACTCAACTCAAAGCATGCTCTGCTTTTGAATTCTCCAGCATGCAGTTCCTTATGTGGTTTCAGTTTCAACAAAGAACGATAACTGGGAAGCTACACTTTTGTAACTTTTGTCTTTAAAAACAAAATAATAATTGTGCCCATTAACACACAGGGCATGCAGAGACAAAGCCTTTGACAAATCCAAACTGCTGCAAATGATTAACAGTAGGTTCCTTCTAACCCTGTCATTCTATGCCATCATCAGGGAGACCCCTGCATCTAGCAGGCTTGAATCCTCAACACATCAGCTGGTGAGCGGAGAGTTCTATCCTGCTCAATTGGCTTTATCTACCTGTCCCCCTACTGTGAGCAAACATACAAAGCCAAAATACAGTGCTGGGCTATTTAAAAGCCCTTTTGCAAACAGCCCCATGTTGCTCTTTAAACATCTGGGTTTAGGACATTCAAAGTGCAGCATGGAGCTGTTTGCAAAAGAGTTTTCAAACAACCTCCATGTTGCACTTTGAAGTCCCAACAGTTTGGGCTTCAAAGCACAGCATCACCTGCTGTTTCTAGGACACTCACCTTTCCAATTTAGTTCTCCAGAGGTAGGGAGATCTGGCCAGCTGGCCAGAAAGAGTTCCTCACCCTTGCCCTATAGCTTAAGAGAGCATTCCAGTGTCATCAAAGTGTGGGCCATAAATAGTCAACAATGACAATACAGTGGGCTTCAGCAACCCATATTCCATGTGTAAGCGGATAGGCCAAAGCTCACACTTTGTAACGAGAATGGCACGTACACACTGTGCTTGTTTAGCCATTGCAGTTTACAATCAGTCCATTAAATACACAGGCAGCTATGATTAATAGTGCATCTTTCCTGTCATGATGGATAATTGCTGTTTTCTTGTTTGTACTTGTAGTGGATGCAAGAGTGAGTGTTGTCCAGGATAATGTGGCCGTTTCTTCCCAGAAGACAATGGAGCTCAGCTCCAGCTCCGAGGCCAGTGGAAATAATCTTGGGAAGGAGGCCAAGGCGGCCCCACCAGCTGCCAAATCTCGTTTTGTCTTTGCATTTTCACGGCCTGTACCAGGACGTACCGAAGAGAAAGCAGCAAATGCATCGGCTGGATCGGCTCAGCTTGATGTCAGCTCAGAAGCACCCCAAGCGAACAAAGCCTTGAGTGAGAATGTGGACCTTCCTGCTGCAGCTGCGACAGAGGAAGCTTCAGATAAAAACCTAAGGGAAGAATCTCTCAGTGAAATTGAACTCACAGCACCGGGGAAGGCAGAGGAGGAGGATGCCGCTTTGTCCAAGCCCAAAGAGATAAGCTTTTTCGACAGACTCTTCAAAGTGGAAAGGGGGAAAGACAAGATCAAAGCACAAGACCAAAGCCAAGGGGAGGTGAAGGAAGAGAATCCAGGTGTCATCATCACAGCAGAAGGAACTGCAGGATTACAAAGCACGCCAGAGAATGTCTTGCAGGGGAAGGCAAGTAAACAAAACAGGACGGTATAATTTGTTTCTAATTAAGTCTGTCTGGAGGTGTTTTTGTTTTTTTTAATGGGACAAGATAGCATCACACTGTACAATGTGATAAGAAGCTAAATCCCCGTTGAGTGACATTGGTGGAACAGCCACCTGTTGGAGAGAAATAATAATCCACTGTAGCTGCAATGTTAGCTCTGCAGCACAAATTTGGCCCATTGAGCATCATTGCCTGCTCCCTGCCACAGTCTCACTGAATGGTAATTAAGGTGTGGTGAGAATTTCAACTACCTGAAATATTTCTATCATAAGAAAAGTTGTGAAAATTGGAGACATTTCTACCAATGCTTTTCTTATGTTTTTGTGTTCTTATCTTCCTTGGGTTTGGTGTTCAAGATTCAGCCATTGGTCAACTTGTGGTGACCTTAGTGTGAGGCAGGTGCCACCAAATTTATGTATAGAGTTTCACCATGAAACTATATACACGCAGAAGGCAAGGTGAAACCAACGTAGACTTCTTTCACTTTCCTAGAGCAATTTCTGGATAATACTCTTGAGATTACAACCATTTCTAGAGCTTAAATTCAGCCATGCATTTTGTACTAACCTCATCCCCTGCTTGTAAAGAAGTAAACTCTATTTATTGTGCAGGTTGTTCTTTAAAATAAAAGGTGGAATTACTACTAATAGGATTCTGTGAATCGGGGGGGGGGGGAGTTTTTAAAATAATCTCTCTTGTACCCCACCTTTTTATTTTTATGTTGGGTTTTGAGTTTGCCTGCAGTTGAATTTTGAGCGTAAAGACCCAATAGCTTTTATTTCTAACAACATATATTTTGGATACTTCATACATAACCCCCAAACATTCTGATGGCTTAAAAAAAACAAAAACTTCTGGGTAATGAGAATCCTATGTGGCTTATTCCATTACTGAGAGTTACAGGGCTTCATTTATTGTTGTTACATTTAGCTCAAGACTATCCACCCTGTCTGGCAGTAGCTCTCCAAAGTCTCATGCCCTTCTATCAAAGATCAAACTAAATAAGATGTGAATGATTAGCTATCCCAACTTTTTTTTTCTTTTTTAAAGCACACACAAACCAAACTAGATTTGGCTAAGGTTGATTACATTTTTCTTATAGCCATCTTATCCCAACTCAGAACATTGATCCATCCAGCCTGGTATTGTCTACTCTGACTCACAGCAGTCATTTAGAATCTCAGACGTCTTTCTATCACCAGGTCTTTTCCTAACCAGAGATGCCAGGACTGAACCTTGGATCTTCTGTGTTTAATGTCAGTGATAGGACATAAGTACTTGTGTGTTTTCCATGGTTAGGCAAGTAGCGCTTTCAGGGAAGCAGCTGAGATTGGGAAAATGTTTCCCCCAGCTATGGCCTTGGCGCAATTCACACCACCCAAGCATATCTGCAATTGCAGGGGGTTGGACTAGATGACCCTCAGGGTCCCTTCCAACTCTACAATTCTATGAATCTGGAGAGAGAGGGAAGTTACATCCCCTCTATGTTGGCCCTTAACCTCTGCAGAAAATTTAACAGATTACTCTCCTTTGTCTTCTTGGCATTTCTCAGTTCTCTAGTTTGGCTGTTTACTGACATATAACTACATCACACTTTTGTCACCGTGCTATGGGACATGGTAATTCACTGCGCAAGAAAACTGCAAAGACCTAACCAGGCCACACTAGACAAAATTCACTACTGTGTACAGCAAGAGGAGACAACGCGGTGTCCTCCAGATGTTGTTGGACTACAACTTCCATCAATATTGGCCATGCTGGCAGGAGCTGATGAGAGTTGTAGTCCAACAAAAATCTATACCACAGTGACTACCCCTATTGATTGGACGAAACAGCATTGGTAGTGGTTCATCCCATGGTTTGGGTTCGCAGTTAAGTTTTTTATTGGTCCAGTTGTTAAAGTCAAGTTTTGTGGATTGAAGTGAGGCAGGTGGTTCAAGCAACAGATGTTAGGCAGCAGGAAGGGTTGGCAATGTTTTGGAGCTCAGAACTGCATCCTCAAAGCTACCCTGAAGCCCTCTGGTGCAGTGAGTGAAGTTTTTCTGTCACTTGTATTGAAGTAAGATTCAGCTGCCAGTCTAGTCAAATTCTTTTCCTGGAATGAGAGGGATGCCATATTGCCCTGTGCTTCAGACAGCAAAATGTCCTGGGCATTCCTATAGCTCCTATTTACATATACCAAACCATAGATTTTAACTGCATTCATGCAATTAATGTTTGCGTTTTACTTCGGTCCTTAGAGCACTAAAATTATAAGAAGGCATACAAAAGAGCAAAAGATAGCAACAGTGAATGATATCCAACATGAGCCATGTTCACAATGGGCCCGTTGACATAGCTAGATATCACCCAATTATTTTCCATGGATGCATTCCAGAAAACAGCAATATTTATTGGTAACTAGAAGCAGTTGGAGCATAATGTGCTTACTGCCAGGATACGGTTATTGAGATAATGTATAGGAAGCAGGGTTTGTTTGTTTGTTTGTTTGTTTGTTGAGATTCTATTTAAAAAAACTGTGTGTAGAACTTGAAATGCCACGTATTATGAAATGCTAATGATTTTTATTTTGTCATCAAGCTATAAGCTTTATAAGGCAGATCTTTACTTTTCCAGACATATCTTCTGAAATAAATGCAATCTGCAGCTCTTATTTGACTTCCCATTAATTCCGAAGTGGTTTATTTATACAAGTGTTCAGGTGGGCAGAATTAGGCTCAAATAAAAAGCTCAGTGGTAATCAACACACTTTCGATAAAATTGGTATCTTTGGCCTCTGACAGACGGCAGAAAGCCGAACGTCTGATTACTGTATACAGATGAGATATTTATGCTGGAAGTCTAAATATTTGATTTAATCGTAATTTTCCAAATTTTGCTTCAGGCACACTTCACTCTTTAAGTAAGCCATGACTGATAGCTTCTGTGGGAGCTTAATCACTTCAAAGCTTTTTCCGCATGTCACAATGCCAACAAACAACAACTAACATTGCTGAGAGAGAGGGAAAGAGAGAGAGAGGGAGAGATGCCTCCATTTTAGATTCCAGTCCAGGAACTACACAGGCATTCTGTGTTTGGCTGAACCATGGCCTTATTTTCAAGCGCCACAAAACTACATTCAGGAAGCTGCATAATTAAAACAAGGGCAGGATTCATGAACCGATGAAGCGTTCGCTATTCAAGCCAAGGTAAATTATGTGACTGAAATGTTTCACTGAGTGAGCCGTGCTCTTCATGGGAACAAAAAGGGGCTTGGCAAGAATACAAGCTTTTCATATAGCTTCTCATTATACCCACCCAAAATGGCAGAGCTGGTGCTAACACATACACATTTTATAATAACCAGAATATTATGTATGTACAAAAAAATTAAATGGGTAGTGCTAACTCCCCCCCCCCCCCCCGTACTACAGATTTTATTACCCCCCCCCAAAAAACCCATGGATATAGATGATATAAAGGTAAAAGTAAAGGACCCCTGACATTTAAGTCCAGTTGCGAACGACTCTGGGGTTGCGGCGCTCATCTCACTTTACTGGCCGAGGGAGCCAGTGTTTGTCCGCAGACATTTTTTCTGGGTCGTGTGGCCAGCATGACTAAGCTGCTTCTGGCGAAACCAGAGCAGCGCACAGAAATGCCATTTATGGATGATATAGATATAGCTATATTACTGCAGGGCCAGACCATTAAGCAGAGAGACATGGCAGCTTCAGGGCGCAGACACTGGAGGATGGGGATTGGTGGTGAGGTTTTGAAGGATGGAGCTGTATGAGCTATGTGGCCTGTTATGCACCCTCTAGATTTTTCAAAGAGGGCCAGATTTGATGAACTGAACATGCATGAGGGCCGATCAAACTTGTTGAGCTTTTAGCCCAGGACATATACTGCCACGGGGGCCGGATTAAATTGGCCGGCTGGCCGGATTAGGCCCCAGAAACAGACTTTGGACATGCCTGCTCCAAATGAACCCTCAGGTGTGGTGAAGGAGGATGCTCTGTTGCCAGTGCTGAAGTAAGGTTCAGCAGCCAATATGGTTGGATTTTTGTAACTGGGAGAGGTAGCCATCTTGTCTTTTGCCACAGGCATCAAAATGTTTCAGAAGCTATGATAGGACAAATAGTGAAATGACCATCCTCAGAATAGCCATCTCTCTCTCTCTCTCTCTCTCTCTCTCTCTCTCTCTCTCTCTCTGCGTGTTCCCATATCACCTGTTTGTTCAGCATTCATCCTGATTTGTTTGCAGGTAGATGAGACATTGCTGGTTGTTTACTGAGCATTCATTCTGATTTGCTTGTGGGGAGGTTAGATGGCACTGAATCGAAGCAAGTGTTCTCCCACACTTTCTAGTTCATTTCTCCATCACTTTCCTTACTGCAGAAACTCTGGTCTTTGGGAGAAGCGGGTTTGTCACACGAGCTCTCCCAACCAACCATTGTTGCGCAACCAGAATTTGCCAGTATGTGACTGAATCCCACTCTGTTGCATAGCTCTGTGGCCTTTCTCCAGCAGTTCAGCCAGGAAATTTATTTATCAGAAATGCTTATGAAACCAACAGATGTCTTATTTGTCATCTGCTTACCCCCAAAAGCCCAACCCACTCAGCACACAAATCTAAGCCTTTCTGTTCATAACTCTTTTAGGCCCCTGTTGTGTCAAAGTTACCACACACAGAGAGATGTACAAACAAGCTTTTAGGCTTCCAGAATGCTCTCTGGCTTTCAGGGACAGCCTCTTTCCCCACATACATCTCCACTTAGGGGCTGTCTTTAGAGAGGTATGCAGACTTTATATTATATATCTAGCCTTCTTCAGGCATTGTTAGCCTAGCGCTAAACATGCGAGGGAAGGACCAGTGTGTATGAGTGTGTCACCTCTACCGCTCGTTGCCATACTTGCGCCTTCCAATTCATGGAAGGCAACTGAAACCACAATGGAGGGTGTCAGTGGAGCAAGGACACTGCCTTTGCTACTAGGCTAATGCTTTGCTTGAAGAGGGCTCTTGTCTGTCTGTCTGTCTAATAAGGAGTTCCACATTCTCTGTGTGTCAATTTCCCTAAATAGTCTCCATTGCTAAGGATGCGTACAAATGTTCATCCCTATGAGAACCAGTGTGTGAGGGGGGTTTCCTCTTCCTCTTCTACTTACCTACTTCCCGATTGGTAGGAGGGCTATGGATCAGCAGCGAGCTCACCATGAGCACTTCTGAAGACACCCTAAGACGTAGGGCTATGCAGATGATGGATTAAGGATACAGAAAGAGAAATTGGCTCGGTTCTGATCGACTCCCATTGAGAGATGGCAATACTTGCTTCTCACTACAACCTCTAGTAGGATCTCTGAGCTAGATTTACTTAACTATACAAGCAATAGCGGGGGGGGGGACATGTGCACAACCCCTGAGCTCCTTGGAAAAATGGACTACAAATTTAATACAGTGGTACCTCGGGTTACATACGCTTCAGGTTACATACGCTTCAGGTTACACACTCCGCTAACCCAGAAATAGTGCTTCAGGTTAAGAGCTTTGCTTCAGGATAAGGACAGAAATTGGGCTCCGGCAGCACGGCAGAAGCAGGAGGCCCCATTAGCTAAAGTGGTGCTTCAGGTTAAGAACAGTTTCAGGTTAAGAATGGACCTCCGGAATGAATTAAGTACTTAACCCGAGGTACCACTGTAGTAAGAATAACTCTATGTACTTACCTCTACCTTCCCTGGCCTGGCCTGGAAGTTTAATGTTTATTTATCTAATTAATCAAAATAAAGGAGGGAGATTTCTTCCTACATGAAAGGAAAAGGAGAATGTCAAAGTGACGCTAAAATGCTTGCTTTCCAATAAAGGTGCTACCAAACAAACAATTATTTCTCTTGCAAAGCCACAGTTTTATTAGCTGACTCTTGCTAAATATTCATTTATATCACAATATCACACTTTGATTCGCATCAAGTGCGGCACAATGACTGTAGGCTTTGCTTGCCTCATTTATATCTTTATCATTATTGTTACGATGACGAAGAATGGTAAAAAATGTGCACATTCTATACGGCACATTATTTTTTCTTGGAAAGCCTTCGCACTACTTTTGGCAGCTGCTCTTGACCGCTGCATTAAGTTTCTTATTACACGACATTTCTAAACAACGTATTAGGACATTCCAAGCCAACTGATCTGTGTAACTTTTTGAGGTCAGCTTGCAAAATGGTAGGCGGGAGAGATTAAGCAGGCATTATCTTGTGCTTTTGCCTTATAAAACAGATTCGTTTAACACATTGGATGCCAGCCGGAGAATGGGCCCTTTCTCCATGAACTTTCCATGAAGCTAAGAAGAACTTTTGTTATACTGCAATTCCATGCATGCAAAATTTCACACATATCAAGAATCTCTGTCCCCAACCCACAGCTGACCCACTCAGATGTATGTTTCCCTCTTAATAATATGTAAACCATTCTCTATAAATTCTTTATAAGAAGGGGAGGGAAGGAGAGAAGGCAGAACAGACTCAGCAATGTACCAAAGCAATATTACCTTTTTATTATTTTACAAATACTAAATAGATTCATAGTAGATTTGGCTTTATTATATACCCCCTGCAATGCCTGAAATTGCTCTTATATAGGGGCAAACATCCAAGCACACAAAAATAAAATAAAGTGTAAATATTTGGGATGTAGCAGTTGGATGCCATCATTTGCAACAAGAATTAACAAGAAATAAAAGTTACACAAATATTACACAAATACAAAGCTGGTTTTATCTAACTACTGGGTACCCTAAAGAGAAGCTTAGGAACAAACTAAAAATATGCATATTTCAAAAGGCCATCTGAACATTATCATGATTTTGAAGGCATTATGATGTTTCTTAGTGCCAAACTATCTGTGAATAAAATCTCCCACATCTTTAAAAGAGTTGGGCTGCATTCAGACAGCACTTAATTCCCTTTGATGTTTCCTTACCTGATAGTTTCCACATTTTATGTGATCTTTCACATGATGTAATGACTGCTCCCCACATAAAACGGGGGGCTCCCTTTGCATGGACGCGCGCAGCCCCTGGATCTGGAGCGGCTCCATCAACACAGGCTTGGCTTCGCCTTCTCTCAGGTGGGATACCTGGAGGTCTCCGCCTACCTTAGTCAGTTGTCCAATCCCGCCTGGGGGAAGCGTTGCCAAGGAGACCAGGCCAGGTAGGGGAGGAACTACCTGCCCACACAATAGGGGGAGGATCTTACCCAGGAATCCTCACTTGGCTCCAGAGCTTCACATGGTGTAAAAACAACTTGGAATCTAGTGGCTGTTTAGCATGTTGTTTGCATGTTAATTGTTTCCAGAGACAAAGAAAAATAAGTTAGCAACCTCATTATTAACTCAGAAAATTACAGGAAAGTTGCACTGTAATTTTCTGAGGTGAAATTTGGGGCGGTATCCTAGCATTTAGAATTTAGCACGACATGGAGGTATATCCATCAAAAGGCCGCAGTTCCATAATGCAACAGGTGCCGCAGTTTAAAAGGAACACTGGAAACTATGTCAGAAGCACTAGCATTATAACCAGGAGAACCAACCCAGTAATACCCACATCTGACTATAGCCTTGATAGCGGCCTAGTAGCCCACGTTCTGAGGGCACGTGATGGTTCCAAATTAAAGTTTACCTGGCTAGTACGATGGTCATATATGCAAAAGAGGACAAGGCTGTGCACTTCTAATAGTTGGGTAGAAAAGGGAAAATTTGGCAGGTGTAGCTACACCTGCTTAAATTCCCTCTCCTACACAACTATCAAAAGCACGGGAGTCTTGTCCTCTCGGCTAGTAGAACATAGGTAGAACATAGACATGTTCCTAGGGCTACCAGGTCCTTGTCGTCGTCGTCGTCTTCTTCTTCTTCTTCTTCTTCTTCTTCTTCTTCTTCTTCTTCTTCTTCTTCTTCTTCTTCTTATCTCTTTATTGCTTAAAGATTTAATTTTAACATAACATGCAGGTACAACGAGAAAAAGAAGGCCCGTCGCCCCATAACGGAGCTGGCAACAATGCCAGCAAAATACATTCTTCCACAAGTGAACATGTGCATTTGGCAGGTTCCAGATGTCTTGGTTGCAGTTAAAAAAGGTTATGAATGGATGCCCGGTCTTTGTCTTGAGATGGTACTTGCTCCTTTAAGTGCACCGAGCCTATATCCATGCTGTTTGTTTGTTTTTGCTCCCTTGATCCTCAACTCCTCTTGTCTGTCCTGGAAGAGATCATCAGGGGGGTTGGGCTGGGTGTTCATCAGTATGCGGATGATACCCAGCTCTACCTCTCTTTCAAATCAGAGCCAGTGAAGGCGGTGAAGGTGCTGTGTGAGTGTCTGGAGGCGGTTGGAGGATGGATGGCAGCTAAGAGACTGAAGTTGAATCCTGACAAGACAGAAGTACTGTTTTGGGGGGATAGGGGGCGGGCAGGTGTGGAGGACTCCCTGGTCCTGAATGGGGTAACTGTGTCCCTGAAGACCAGGTGTGCAGCCTGGGAGTCATTTTGGGCTTGAAGCTGTCCATGGAGGCGCAGGTCAATTCTGTGTCCAGGGCAGCTGTTTACCAGCTCCATCTGGTATGCAGGCTGAGACCCTATCTGCCCGTGGACTGTCTCGCCAGAGTGGTACATGCTCTGGTTATCTCCCACTTGGACTACTGCAATACATGCTATGTCACCTTTGAAGGTGACCCGGAAACTACAACTAATACAGAATGTGGCAGCTAGACTGGTGACTGGGAGCAGCCGCCAAGACCACATAACACTGGCCTTGAAAGACCTACATTGGTTCCCGGTACATTTCCGGGCACAATTCAAAGTGTTGGTGCTGACCTTTAGAGCCCTAAAAGGCCTTGGTCCAGTATACCTGAAGGAGCGTCTCCACTCCCCATCGTTCTGCCTCGACACTGAGGTCCAGCGCGAGGGCCTTCTGGTGGTTCCCTTGCTACGAGAAGCCAAGTTACAGGGAACCAGGCAGAGGGCCTACTCGGTAGTGGCACCCGCCCTATGGAATGCCCTCCCAGATGTCAAAGAGAAAAGCAACTACCAGACTTTCAGAAGACATCTGAAGGCAGCCCTGTTTAGGGAAGCTTTTGTTTGATGGTCTATTGTATTTTAATATTTTGTTGGAAGCCACCCAGAGTGGCTGGGGAAACCCAGCCAGATGGGCAGGGTATAAATAATAATAATAATAATAATAATAATAATAATAATAATAATAATAATAATAATAATTCCTCTCTTGCTGTGACCACCAGAAGCATGGAACCAAGTGTGGGGAGCCATGGGTGCCAACCTCCCTAATTTTCAATTAGAGGGTATGCCCCCCAAAAAACTTGTTTGCCAGCCATGCGCTTATGCTGCGGGGCGTCCACACACAGACCAGCATGTAGCATGCACATGCAACATCAGCATGCCGTAGTGTATGCCAACGTCATGCGCAAATGCCTTAATGATGTCGCACAGCCCTGGACCCCCTCAGTCACAGAGGTAAGGTGGTGCATATGAGCAGAAGTCTAAGTCCCTGTCCCCACACAGTAGGTGTAGGAGGGGTCTGGCAGTGCTTCTGGAGGATATTAAAGGGTTTGTGAGTATGTGTAGAGTAGAGCATCTGCCTTGCAAGTAGAAGGTCCAAGATTTAATCTCCAGCATTTCCAGGTAGGGCTGGAAAAACCTCCCTGCCTGAATCCCTGGAGAGCCGCTGCCAGTCTGTGTAGACATTATTGGGATGAATGGACCAAACGGTCTGACTCAGTACAAGGTAGATTTTAGCAATGTTCAGTAGTGCATGTTACAAGCAGGCAAGAGAGCCCCTTTCCTCATCTCTGAACGGCTGGAAGGTATGAAATCAATTCAGAGTTGTCAGAAGGAGGAGGAGTGGGTGGATGCATAGCAGGTGCCAAAACTGAACTTTGGACCGTGACTTGGCTTCTGTGCATCATGCCAATCGGCTGTACATTTCTTTGCACATCAGTGTCTTTGGCACCATTTGAAAGCAAGCTGCAATAAAACAGGGTTGACCCCCAGCCAAAACTGCCACTCTCCCTCCAGCCTACAGTTAGAGACAGAAGACGGTGCTTAAAGAAAACAAACGTTTAAGGCCTGAGAAAATGTAATATCGTTTCTCCATGCTTATATACTAGAGGAAACCTCATTTAAAAATAATAATAACATATTTGCCACAGGTTGTTTGGACTTCTTTGGTCAAGCATATATCTGCAGAGGTTGCACTTAATGGATGATTAAACTGCCTATGCATCCCATTAATTATATACTGAAAATACTCAAACAGCTTTCTCGGCTGTTCAGTTCTGTTCTTCTGAGAGCATTAGGGGAGACAGTTTTTGTACGCACTCTAAGGAAGCAAGTTCCTCCCATAACAAGGATCCTAAGATGAGCTTTATTCATTGACAATGCATTGTGTCTAAACAGATGTAAGCACCATTTAGCTCAATGGGACTTAATCCCAAGAACCTGTTCTTAGGATCACAGCATTAGGGTACAATCCTATGCATGGGGAAGGACCACAGCTCAGTGGTGAGGTTCTTGTTATGCATGCAGAGGGTCCCAGGTTCAATCCTCAATATCTCCATGTAGGGCTGAGAACGTCTCCTTTTTGCTAATCAACATGGACAATAAGAAGCTAGATAGACCAATGACTTGGCACAGGCATCTCCTTGTGTTCCTATGGAAATCCCGAGTAATCATGTTTAAGACTGTACTGCATGTCTGCTGGGATGAGGACAAGGATTTTGAAGAGAGCAACATTTTGATCACTCCCTGTATTTCCAAAGTAGTGTTTTGTGAACGTTCTTATGGCCTGTAGGCACATGAGACCACCACTTTACTGAAGCTAGGTAGGTTTGATCTGTGTATGTGGGCCACTTTGGGTTCCATAGTGGAAGAAAAATGGCATTAAAATATAAGGAAATGCATTTGGGATGCTCTACCACTGTGTATATCTGATATATATATATATATATATATAGAGAGAGAGAGAGAGAGAGAGAGAGAGAGAGAGAGAGAGAGAGAGAATTATATTTACTTTAAATAAACAAAGTAAATAAATAATTTAAATAAATAAAAATCTCAGTATTGTCTACACTAACTGACAGCAGCTCTCCAGAATTTCAGTCAGGAGACTTTACCTGGAGATGCTAGGGTTGTACCTGAGACCTTCTTCATGCAAGGCAGATGCTCTGCTACTGAGCTACGGTGTTCCACTTTGAAGGTACATTCCCCTGAGCTCATCCACTAATGGACATCACCAGAGATATAGAACCCTTGTCCTCTGATTCAAACTCAAGCGTGTCCCTCTCCTCAAGCAAGCAACATTGATTTTTTTAGCTGGATTTAAACAGATAAGCCAACAAACCTGAACTTGCAGTGTGTGTGTGTGTGTGTGTGTGTGTGTGTGTGTGTGTGTGTGTGCCTTGCTGGAAAAGGATAGTAAACTGAGCACGAGTAAACTGTATGTGGTGTGAACTGACAGTAAAGAATTCAGAGATCAAAGCCGCAGACATGTGTTGCTTGCTATTCAGTGTTCAGCTACACTGAACAGAAACGGAGATTGCGTGCCATATGCAACCTGGCTTCTTGTATTTGCTATTCTCTCTGGTTCGGAACAATGTTCCCCGGGCCAACGGCAAATGCTGCATATATTAGACAGGGCTTGCATAAATGCCCAATTGTTCTGGATATGTAGGCTGAAGAAATATGGATGGAATTAGGATTGTGGCTCAGAGAGCAACATGATGCAAGTGGCAAACAGGCTACTTTTACAATCTTCTACTGGGCATTCAACAAGCGAGGAACTGACCGAATTGTGCTCCCTTTTTATACAGGACGTAATAGATGAGTGCAATCAAAACTCTCTGCAGCCGGATTCAGCAGGTGTCAATTGTTTGGCTGCTGAGGATCTTGCTCAAGGAGACGTAAAGCCGGAGAACGTTAAGACAGCAGCAGCTGGGACAGACTATAACAACTCTGACTCTGTCATCATGAGTTTCTTTAAAACCTTGGTAAGATTTTTTCCATACTTTATCAGAATGGAATTGGTGTATGTATGAATTGTTGTAAGATAAAATTGCTGCCCCGCGGTTACAGAGAGAAATTTAGGAGGGAAGAGGTGCTTTGCATCACATGGGCAGCACAAACTAACCCAGTCAAAGCTGCAAAGGTTCAGTACAATGTGAAATGATTGCAAACAATATATGTGGGGTGGGGGATTCAATTTAGTGTGCATTTAAAGGCAAATTTATTTCATTTGCACATTGGAAAACACTACATGAATCAAACTGTCCTTTGACAGTTGCACTTCTCTGAATTTTGCAAGGCAGTTCTTTCTCCAAACAATGTGTACAAAAATGCATACGGCAGTGAAAATACAAAAAATGCTTTGCAGACATGGGTATATTGGGCACAATTGCATGCAAAAAGTGCAAATGGAGGGGAGGGGGTCACAAAACACAAACAAAACTGCAAACTGAGGTAGAAACGTGGAGAACTGAACTTAAGACTAGAAAAACAAGAAAGTGAGAAAAACCAGAAAAAACTAGAAAAACAAGAAAGTGAGAAAAACAAAAACTGATATATTCAATAGAATGAGTATCAGGTGTTGTTGACCGAGGCAGAAAGCAATTTATTTGTCATGTAGCTAGATGCAAAAAATGATGGTAATTCAGCACTTTTAATAGATGTATAGGAGAGCGCATTTCTGTGGGTGTAGCTTATTATGCAAGGTACACCTGTTGAAACTCCTACTTCTACATACCCAAGAAACAGGAGCCCTGCCCTCTTTTGCATTTAGCTACTCTACCTGAATTTTGAAATGTCATTTAACTAGAAAAAATATATCTTAAGTGTGTATGGGGATGTTTTATTCATTAGCTGTGAAGGTCAGATTAAAACCATTTGTTATTTTCTACTCAAGCATTTCCATCTAGGCACAACTAAAAGCTTATCTACACTTCCCTTTGCCCCACTGCTTCCCCCCGAGAAAATCCATGCTCTTTAGCACTGAAAACCTGCTCTTTAGCACTGAATCAGAACAAATGGCAATTGGATTTTCTGCAGATTGCCATTTGTTCTGATTTAGTGCTAAAGAGCAGGTTTTCCAGGGGAAAGCAGTAGAGCAAAGGCAAAACCACTCTGAACAGTGTCTAGAAAGCATGGTACAGATGGAAAACTACTTGGACCTGTGCTTTCAAGGCACGGGAAAAGTGGAAGTGTGGACGACGCCTTGGAGAATTGTTCTGCTGTTGTGGAAGGAGAAGGAAAGCTACATTAAAAGAGGAATCACAGGCATCTTTATTCGGAGAGAAGGTCCACTGAGCTCAATGGAACTTGTTTCCATTTATGGAGGACTAGGGGACTTGTTTAGGAATAAAAATGCATAGGGTTGTGTGATAAATCTAATAAAATATCTCTGCAATATGACGGGAAATGTTACCAAGGAACTTAAACTTTTCTAACATGCACTTTGTCTTTGTCTGCTGTTTAAGTATTAATCAATTTAGTTGGATTTGCCACAAAAATATTGTGTTCAAAGTAGCGCACTGGTTCACCATGGGGTGGCCAGATGCAAAAGCAGATAGGGCTCTTAACACACCAAGAAGCTGGCCTGGCTATTCCAACAATTGAATCCTTGCTGGATCCAAAAATTAGAAGGGACTTGGGCATACGGCCTAACCCCGTCCCTTCAAAACTCACAACAGTATGTTAATTTAGACATAAGTCCCATTGAGTTCTGTGGGGCTTACTCCAAGGTCAGCAAGCAAAGGATTGCTATCAAATTTGGTCTAGGAAATCACTGTTGCCTGTGATTGCTTAACTGCTGGTGAAACAAGCTTTGCAATCTTTTTTTTAAAGCCTAACTAAATATACATGGCTAGAGGCAATGGAAAACTCGAAGTATTGTGTACAGTTATGGCCACTACAGCACTAAAAGAAGATCATCAAGCTAGAAAAGGACAACTAAAATGATCGAGGGGCTGGAGCAGCTGCAAGGGTACAACATTTGGGGCTATGCAGTTTTAGCAGGCAAAATGTGGTTAAGAGGGGACCTGATAGAGGTGTATAGCATTACACAAGGTGTGGCGAGAGTGGACAGATAAGTTTTTCTCCCTTTCTCACGATACTAGAATTTGGGGGCCAATCATTGAAGCTGAATGGTGATGGGGGAATCAGAGCAGGCGAGAGAGAACACAACACATAGTTAAGACTATGGAATCGGATGTAGTGACGGCGGTCAATTTGGATGGCTTTAAAAGGGGATTAGACAAATTCAGGGAGAATACAGTAAGGCTATCAGTGGCTACTAGACAATCCATTGCCTCTAGTAACAGGGGCAGCATACCTCTAAATCCTAGTTGCTGGGGAGAGTTCTGTTGCACTCCTGCCTTGCCTTGCCCTGCTTGCAGGCTTGCAGAACCATCAGATTGGCTGCCGAGGAAACACTGAGCCAGACTAGCAGGCAGGCTTTGGCCTGACCCAACAGAGCACTTCTTATGTTCTTGCATTCTTGGAACAGTATAATGGGAAAGAAGAGGGGGCACACTACAAGCCATGATGGCTCTATCGTTTACAGCTGGGATTCTGTAACTGGGATTCCTGCATTGTAGAGAGCTGAGCTACAAAACTCTTTGGGTCCCTTCCAACTTTACAATCCTATGTGTCAGGTGCTGGTGTGGTTACTCGAGAGCAAACAGGCAAGACTCCAACCTGTCTTTTCCAGGCTTTATTCTTAGTGCAAACTATTTACAGTGAAGAGCATCATAAGTTCATGTCTGGCTCAATCGCTAGCAGAATCTGGGAGTGGTCGGTCCTTGTACCTCCCCCAGCATAACAGTTGTGTGACCCCCAACCTTCTCCTCCCCTCCCTGCGCCGAAACCTACTGCACAGAATGGGTGCTGGCAAAGGAGTACTTCCCTCCTCTCCGGTTTGCTCAGGCTCGGTGTTCAGGCTCTCCCTAGCATCCCCTGGTCCCACCACCTCCTCTCCACTGGAGGTGGGGCTTTCCTCCTCGCCAGAGGAGGAACTGCTTCACAAGATTTTCGGAGGTTCCCTATAGCACAACTGCCCTTCCACCTCACGCCTCTGAGCTGATGGCAGTTCCCTGACGCTATGGTTCCATCTTACCCCTTTCAGCTTTCTATGGGGGGAGAGTGCTCTACAATCTTGTCTTCATGCTGACAGATGCCCATTTAATTTGCCTTTGAAGAATACTTCATAATCTCCCAAGGTAGCTTGTTCTAGCTTTGAATTACTTTTACAATTAGGCTGTTCTTTCCAGTGCTTAACACGAGTCTGTCTCTGCATTTGAACACCATTGGCCTTTGTCCAATCCTCCTCCATAGAATTAGAAGGAACCACCAGGGTCATACAGCCCAACCCCCAGCAATGCAGGAATCTTTCTCCTAGCATGAGGCTCAACCTCATGACCCTGAGATTAGGAATCTCATGTGCTGAGCTATCCCAATTTAAAATTTGCACACTTTATGTTTCTCTTCCAGCTAAAGTCTTGTTCAATTCATATCAAGAGTTTAGTCTGGTTTTGAATATTGCACATTTCATGGATTGTTTTCTTTTCTTGAATTGAAAGGTATCTCCAAGCAAAGCAGATTCCAAGGGTGACACTGAGGACAAGGTGAGTGATTGGATCCTGGCAATATAAGTTCAATATAGACCCCACCTCCCTTTTCTTGGGATATTTTTCTAAACTGGCTTAATGTGTACTTTGGGACTGGTTCACACATGCATGCAAAACCCAACCTACATTGCAAATAATTGCGTTCGATTTGATGTCAGGCAATATTAAAGACCTGTGTTATTGGTTACTGCAATTTATTTATCTGACTTATTGCTTTCCATGCCACCTTTATTTCAAGGTACTCTGGGTAGCATACCAAATCACTGCCATGTTTTATCTCTACAACAACCTTGTCATGTAGCTCACACTGAGATACAGTGACTAGCCCAAGGTTAACCAGATTCCTAGCTGAGTGGGGTTGCTACATTTTAAGGACTATACCTAGGCAGAGGGTATTTAGGTGCATGCCAATAATGTAAATTGGCAAAAATATATTTGAGAGTACCTGTTTCATATAGGTGCATGCGTGAGAAAACTAAGCTGTGCTGCAACTCCCTGTTGCAGAGGGGTGTGTGTCTGGGGAGTTGCTTTTTTCTGTTCAGTGTATGAAATGGCCCTTAGAACTACTGTATTTTTCGCTCTATAAGATGCATCAGACCACAAGACGCGCCTAGTTTTTGGAGGAGGAAAACAAGGAAAAAAATATTCTGAATCTCAGAAGCCAGAACAGCAAGAGGGATCGCTGCGCAGTGAAAGCAGCAATCCCTCTTGCTGTTCTGGCTTCTGGGATAGCTGCGCAGCCTGCATTTGCTCCATAAGATGCACACACATTTCCCCTTACCTTTTAGGAGGGAAAAAGTGAGTCTTATAGAGCAAAAAATACGGTAGTTTGTTGTTCGCCTGTTTCAGCACTTCTCTTACCAAGCTGGAGCCCCAGCCTATTAAGAACCCAGACACTGATATTAAATATTTCTTTGGCAATTTGACACATTTGTGCAATTGGTTTTGAAAGCGTTCATTGACGGCAGAAAACTAAATTCTGCATATAATGGTGCATTTTTGCAATATATCAATTTACCTTTTTATGTATAATGTTGTGCCTGAGCACATGCTTAATAACTGGGAGGTCTTTACCACTAGGTGGCACCAACTTTATTAGGAAGCTGGCTGTTCTTGGCCCCTAGATCATTTTCTGGAGAGTACAGTGGCCCACAAGACATCTGTCTTCTAGACTTCCTAAGCAGGAAGTTAAACAGACTAAAGAAAAATCAGAAAGCTCCCTATAGCATATGACTATCCTTGGCAGAAGGACCAGTTTGCATAAGCAGCAGGAGACTCCCAATTATAGTATATTGCTTCCGAGCAGCCATTCTTGAGGAGCGTCATGATACCGGTGGCAAGTTCTCAGTTGTTTTGGGGCTGCAGGACTTGGGACCTTATGTAGGAAAAGGAAGCATCTTTGTGTGTCTGCCACCTTCTTGACCCTGCATGATGAGAAGTAGTGGCTCAGGAACATAGCTGTCAATGTTTCCCCTTTTTTTAAGGGAAATTCCCTTATTACGAATAGGTTTCCTCACAAGAAAAGGGAAACATTGACAGCTATGCTCAGGAGTGCAGCACACATCATTCAAAACACGTATTCTAAGTTGCGTTCATCCAGGACTGCTGCAAAGCTCAGCATGTACCTTTTATGCCTTTGCCAAATGTTCTGCGACACCCCAAAGATGTAGGTGTTTCTCAGCAGATGAATCAATATTTGAAAGGGTTCCATGAAGGCTGAAGGTTTGACTAGCGCACAGAATGGTGTGCTTATGCAGTACTGCATATAATAGTGATTTTTCTCCTGCTGTATGATTTAACTTAACACAAGGGTAGGGGACATTTTTAATCCTAAAGGCCACATTCCTTCATGGGCAGCCTTCTGGGAAACACATGACACTTGTATGTGGGGCCCAATGTAATGAAATAATAAAAAAGTAGGCCAATAGATGTAACTCTTGACCTTATTCAGTGGGCTGCATTCCAGCCACACCAAAGCCAGACGTTTCTTCAGAAATTCATCTCTCTCTGTTTTCCACCCAGGCAAACAAGAAACACTATCACAGTTCAAGGACACATTCCAGTCAGGCAAAAGCGCTCAAGAGCAGGGCTGCTAAGGGGGGTGACAGGGAGGGGGCTGTAATAGAGGCTCCCAGCCCAGCCTCAAGAATGTTTTGGGGGAGAGACAGTGAGATAGTTCTTAAATAAGTGAAACGCAGAGTCCTCTTCACTGGAGAGATGTGTAGATATGGGTACTATTTTATGACATTCTAGTGCATATAATTCTTCTCATGCATAGGCACATTTACAAGTGTCACAAAAGATTTGTTCTGCACTTGTAAGCAATTGATTTTTGAGTGTGCAGAACCTATTTTCTTGAACTCCCTGCCTGTTAATATTTGGCTAGGTTGTACTCAACACTGCTAAAAAGCTTTTTTCATTAGTGTGAGCTCCCGTTGCTCAGTCCCTGCTCCTGCCAACCTAGCAGTTCGACAGCACATCAAAGTGCAAGTAGATAAATAGGTACCGCTCCAGCGGGAAGGTAAACGGCGTTTCCATGCGTTGCTCTGGTTCACCAGAAGTGGCTTATTTATGCTGGCCACATGACCTGGAAGCTGTACGCCGGCTCCCTTGGCCAAT
Source organism: Podarcis muralis (assembly GCF_964188315.1). Lineage (NCBI taxonomy): Eukaryota > Metazoa > Chordata > Lepidosauria > Squamata > Lacertidae > Podarcis > Podarcis muralis. The sequence continues at coordinate 85,194,508 of NC_135659.1, read as the reverse complement.
AAAGTGAGATGAGCGCTGCAACCCCAGAGTTGGCCACAACTGGACCTAATGGTCAGGGGTCCCTTTACCTTTTTAACAGGATGTGTGATTGTATTATGTATATTTGGGTTTTTTAAAAAAAGAGAGCTGCTGATTTTTATCCATATTTTATACTGTTGTCACCTGCCCTTTTTAAAGGCTTTTTAAAATGAGTATTTTACGCTGTTCTGCAAACCTCTGCCATAGAGAGATTTCTTTAATTAAGCGGTATATATATCTTGCTAAGTAAATAAATGTTGTGAGCGAAAGGACAACAGAGCCTGCAGTGGAGACTCAGCCTTGAATGATGTCGCCCAAAAGGGATCTCAAACAGGCCTTGGCGGGCAGCTTTCTGAGAAGACGGCGGCTGATTCCCATGTGAAAGGCACCAAGAAAAAGAAGCCAGACAGCCCCAGATTAGGACACAGTACATTTAGCAAACTGTTTAGGCATAAGGTTGGTATTGGAGACTAACAAAAATGGAACCCTGAATGGCAGCAGATGAGTCTTCGCTTTGTTGACGCAGAATGAAAAACTGCAAGGATCAGACTCCCTGAAGGGCAAAATCCGGCTTAGTGGGGAGGGAGAAAGAAGACGTCTTGAGCGTTTTAGAGTATGGAAATCTACCCCTTAAGCAACATCTGTGAATTCAGGGTTCAGGAAGGAAAACCCTCTAACCAATTCATAATGACCATTTCCCAAGTTGTGTTAATAACTCCCTCTCACTAACAATGCCCTGGCTGCCTTTAACCTGAGGTTCGATCTGACAAACAATGAAGTCAAAAAGAGACTGTTAAAATTACACCTACCTGCATGTAAAGCGTTCAGAGAAGTTCACGTGTCATTATGTTAACGATCCTACAACAGGTAGGTGGCACAGTGGTTGTGCTATTTGCAGTGGCGTAGCGTGGGTTGTCAGCACCCGGGGCAAGGCAAGTAATTTGCGCCCCCTAACCCATGGATTTGCGCCCCCTAACCCGTGGATTTGCGCTCCCTAACCTGTGGATTTGCCCTAACCCCAGATGTTGCGCCCGGTGCGGCCGGCCCCCCCTGCACCCCCCACGCTACGCCACTGGCTATTTGTGGTGTCTCTTTCTAGCAGTCTTGAAGCTCCAGAAAGCTACTGAACCAGCACTGTAAAACTGTAAAACTGAAATATAGAATAACAGAATTCTATATAACTCCCATCAGTGAAAGGGGGAGATTTGAATGTGCTCTCCACTCGTAAGAAGCATTCCACACCATAGCGGCCACTTGCGCCTCCAGTGACAATGGCGGATCCAAGAGTACCCTCAAGCTACAATCTTGCTCCTTTAGGATAACTCTTCAGATAACTGTAGACAGCTGGTTCCCTGCAACTCCCTCACACTTGTAAAGCAAAGCAGTAGCCACAATTCAGCAGTAAAGACCCAGAATGAATGCATGGCTAATTTTGAAGAATCGTAGGATTTGTATTAGTACAGAATCGTAGCCAAAACCACGTCAACGTATTATTATTCAATATTAAGTATCAATATTTTTGTTTGGAGGAAAAGAATGGGAGCATTCTATCCTGAGGAATGCATATAGACAAAGACCCTTGAGCTGTGGATGGAAAATGAAGTTAATTTCTGAGTGCAGAAATTCCACTCAGACACCCACATGGAATTTTTGGGAGTAGAGGGGATTACATAATAAGTGCATTGATTTGGAATAGAATGGTACTAGGAAAGGCACTTAGGCTGCTCTGAAACGAAAGTATCGTATCGGTTGCTGTATTTGAAAAGGAAAGATCCACACATTCACCTGAAGAGGGATGAGCTATAGAAGTTGTAACTACAAGATCCTATTTAGGGTCAAGAGAAAAGTTTTGAGGCTCCAGCCCTAACCGTGCTTAAAAAGAAATAAATATCAGGTAGTTCAGGGGTAAGTATGTCTGAGTAGACACGAGGATCAAGCTGGGGAAAGGCTGCTTCATAGTACGTTTTGCTAATTAAATATATGCATTGATAGATGCACGCTCACACTTCAGCAAGACGTGCGTCTTGTCCCAGAGGGAGATGTGCAAACTTCACGCTGAAATTTATAAAGTGGCACAGTGAACAGGAGCTGCCAGTCTTGCTTCCTGTTGTCCCCGTACCTCATATCTTCTGAAGCCAGCACATTCTTCCTCAAAACCATGGTCACCTTCTGAACCAGGGAAACATTGTTTTTCAGGTCTTAATGTTAATACTAATTTCAACCAAAAGTATGTTTTCTAAAAAAAACAACCGAAATAACATAAATACTAATAGCTGGATACAGGTTCATTGGTGCATTGGGATTACATGAGGAGGTCATTATTGTATACAGTGGTACCTCGGGTTAAGTACTTAATTCGTTCCAGAGGTCTGTTCTTAACCTGAAACTGTTCTTAACCTGAAGCACCACTTTAGCTAATGGGGCCTCCTGCTGCTGCCGTGCCATCGGAGCACGATTTCTGTTCTCATCCTGAATCAAAGTTCTTAACCCGAGGTATTATTTCTGGCTTAGCCAAGTCTGTAACCTGAAGCGTATGTAACTCGAGGTACCACTGTATGAGAAATTTACAATGGAAGTTATGAATGCATACTATGTTTTCAAAAATGGTCACTTTCACAAGGAATTTATGGTGGAACAGGAACAGTTGCAATGACTGTCACTTTGAACAACAACAAAATATCTAGGCACACTTTTTAATAACAAGAATACAAAGCTGAAAATGAAAGAACTGCAGTTAAAATATGATGTTCATTTTTCACATGGTCTAGTCCTTCCCCTGCCCACCCCCCTAATATTCTTAAAAGGGTCTCTTCTTCAGTCTTCAGAGAGTAGCTGGAAGTGGGGAGGCAGAAAAAGGTCCTCCTTTCCTTCCACTCTGCAGTTTTAATCTGACATAGCCCCAAGTGACTTGTGTTGTGTATTTCCTCTTCTTTTAGGCAAAGAAAGATGCCCAGCAGGCAGCAAATACCAAAGTGAGTAACATTGTTGAAAAGCATTCATGAGTTTCCAGTTGCAAAGAACATTTCTACAAGTTTCAGATTAATAGAGAGCTAACAGCCTCGTACCTGGCATTGCTCAGGAATTCAAAAAAAAATATCAGTGCCATTTTGAAACTAGTGGTTAAAATCAGTGCAGAACAGCTCTTGATTCAAAATGGCATCCAGTTGTATCAAAATAGACAAAAACGTGCTCTTTGATCTCAGGATCCACCATGTAGAATTTGTTTACAATATCTTAAGTGTCCAAATGTATAGAGAGCCATCATGTGCCTAAAATGTGACTTTAACAGTCATTTCCTACAAAAGTCATTTCCTCTTCGCCCATGCTATAACCCAGCCTTCCACAACTGGTACTCTCCAGATGTTTTGTACTACAGCTCTCAGCAGTATCAGCCAGTGCTGCCATGCTGGGAATTGTAATCCAAAACATCTTTGTTGTTTAGTCGTTTAGTCGTGTCCGACTCTTCATGACCCCATGGACCAGAGCACGCCAGGCACTCCTGTCTTCCACTGCCTCCCGCAGTTTGGTCAAACTCATGCTCGTAGCTTCGAGAACACTGTCCAACCATCTCGTCCTCTCTCGTCCCCTTCTCCTTGTGCCCTCCATCTTTCCCAACATCAGGGTCTTTTCCAGGGAGTCTTCTCTTCTCATGAGGTGGCCAAAGTATTGGAGCCTCAGCTTCAGGATCTGTCCTTCCAGTGAGCACTCAGGGCTGATTTCCTTAAGAATGGATACGTTTGATCTTCTTGCAGTCCATGGGACTCTCAAGAGTCTCCTCCAGCACCATAATTCAAAAGCATCAATTCTTCGGCGATCAGCCTTCTTTATGGTCCAGCTTTCACTTCCATACATCACTACTGGGAAAACCATAGCTTTTAGAGGGCACTAAATTGGGGAAGGCTGCCATAATGCACAGGGTATGCATAAAAATGTAGGAATGGATGCTCTTTCATAAGCTATTGTTGTGTCATGTTATCTTGTCTCTTTCCCCCATCCTTATTATTCCCCCCACTTTGTGAAAACACATTCAGCACACATTACTCTCCCCGTCCAAGAATCCTGAGAACTGCAGTTTCTCCCTCACAGAACTACAGTTCCCAGCACCGTTAAGAAACTACTGTTCCCACGGTTCTTTGGAGGAAGCCGTGTGCTTTAAATGTGTGTTGAGCTTCAGCTTAATGTCTGTCGTGGGCCAACACCGCCCCATTCTGCAAATCTTTAAATGGCCCTTTGTCTATTTACAAATTCTTGTGTATGTTTCCAGATTGCTGAGCAGCCTGTAATCACTGCTACCGTGGCATCAGAAGCAAACGTCGCTCCACCACAGGAGAGTCCAGCCGCAAAGCAGAACACAAGGGCTCCTGACGCTCCTGCACCACAACCAGCCACAGCGACAGTGATTGTCACCAACGAAACTCCAAAAGAAATAATAATAACAAAGGAGAGATCTTCTTCTACTCCTACACCCCTAAGTAAATTCTTTCGAAAAAAGGTACGTGTGGATTTTCTGGATAGCCATTTTCCTTTCTGGCTAGATTTATTTATAGGAGTTTTTTTCATATACCTCACGATAGGTCCTGGGTTGACCCAGCGTTGAAAGGCTTCTTAGAATGGATGATGCCACAGCAAAGCCAGATTAAATGCAGGTTTTCCATGGGAGAGTCTTTATTTATTTACTTGTACATGTCAATGACTTCAAAAATCCAAAAATTGCTCATTGGGCAGCACAGCTAAAGAAAATAACCGCTCATTTGTCTTATATGCATGTCCATTTCTCAAAAGCTCAAAGCAACCTGCAATATAATAGCAACTTGAAACATCAAACGTCGCTTTTATTTGTGCTAGATTTAATTACAGGCAATTGCTTCAAACATACCTCTATTAACACATCAGCTGAGGTATCCCTATCAACAAAAGTAACTGTCATCAGCAAATGAGAGCCAAATCAGTAGCAGGGGTACCATCAATAAAACATTATGTTTTTGGTAAGCCATAAAATAGCCAGTCATTTAGGCTTCCTGGGTGACTGGATATTTTCCTTGAACCCAGACGTGCCTGGAATTTCCTCCCAGGATACAACTGTTATCACTAGTGAAACTAAACCCACTGCATCAACATAGCATGAGAGACAGAACGCATTTGGGCTACAGCTGTAGCAGCACTGGCTGAAATATGATCCCACACTATACTGTTTTTAAAAAAAACCAAGTCCCAGGAGATTGCTTCTGCTCTGCCTTATTGAGAATGTATTCTGCTTTGGGAAGAGAACAAACTCCTATAGCTAGATAACTGGTTACATCTGGTGAGCTGGAAGACCAAATATAACTGCCAATGGCATCAGTGCAACAGCTAATGCCATATGCTAATAAAATTTGCATCAATGGGGATGCAGTTTGACAAGCACCACACCAATATTTGTTGTTTTGGAGTGCTTAAAAGGCTTTCTTTGAACGGTGCCATTGGATTTTAATGTCCATACTGTATTTTATTTCATAGCTGTGATTTAAGGTATTCTGTCTTTCTGTTGGGTCATCTTTTGTTGCAATATAGCAATGCTGCATTACATTTTATACTAAGAGTAAAATAAAAGTTGAAGATGACATGGTGACCATATCACAGCCACTAATAATGGTGCTGGTTCTTTTTAAGGTTGTGTATTTTGTTGATTCCTGGTTTATTATTTGTTCTAACTGTCTTGTCAGTAAACTCAGAACCCCTCCAGACATCCATTTTATGTGAATTCATGATTGTTTGTGCTGATGGTGGTATCGGGGCGATTATTTGCAATCCTGCTTTCAGTGGGGAAAACATACTGATGCATTTCCAAACACTGCATCTCCCCAACTTCCTCCTGATACCCTGTAACATTCCATACCACAAATGTTCACTGGTCATAATTTGCTGTGCCATAGCACAAGAGTGCCCCTTCAGACTCCTTCCCAACATTTCAGCGGCATCTCCCAACAACTAATAAAGCGGACTGTCTGGTATAAATCTACCACTAATGAACACCCACAAATTTTCTGGAGGGGTCCTCAACTGATGCAATTTCTATTACTACTGTTAATAACACCACAGGCTAAGTAGCTAATAGTTACTTCACTCTTGAATTTAAGCGTGAAACTGCACATTGTGATGCAAACAATGGGTTGCTGGCAAGAAAAAGCAGCTCTGTGTTCAGTTTTCTCCTTTTTCCTTGTGACTATTTTGCTAATCTTGCCCACATGCTTGACAACACAGCTTTATGGGTTTCTCCAACTCTGCTCCACATAACTGACTGCCCCCTGGTCAGCAGCAGGGTAGCACATTATGTTGGTCAATACCGTGGGAAATTTCACTTCACGCTACCAAGGAGAAACAGACTGGATCACAGACTGCCACCTTTCAGCAGCAACTCTCTGCTGCCTAACATTCAGTTCCTCCCCAACATCTAAACAGGCAATAGGGATTTCATAGCCTACCTCCTTGGCACTTTGTTAACCACAGTGTTGCAGAAATTCCACCATTGCCATGCCAAAAGTGGACTGAGCAGTGATATTTACAGATACCATGGGCATGTGAATGTGAGCTTTATCCATACATACAATGAAATCACTTGTACTCTTGCTATACTATACCAGTTCATGCTGCAGGTAGGCGGGATGGCATGTCTGAAGTTTCCCTCACATAAAAATAAATGCCATGCATGTAGAAATGTAGCATGCCAGGGGAAAAGGTTCTAACCTAATTTTCCACCTGGCATGCTAATTTTCTTTGGGAAGGGATCTGATGGTCTGTTTGTTTAAGTCATTTGTGGACTATCAACAGATCTCAAAGTAGTTTACATCATTGAAGCAATTTGTTAGCTTTTATAAGCAGCTAAATATACTCAGGAAGTTACTAGAAAGGATTTTCTCCAAGGAAACTCTAAAATCCAGTTGTGTTTCACAGAAGGTGGGAGTGGCATCCAGGGTGCAAAAATCCAACCTGTTTCCTATAAAATCGGTCTCTTTAAGTTTGAAATAAATGTTCATCCTTCTGAGATGATGGCTCTTATTCCCGTAAGTGATTCTGAATTTCTAAAGTAGTCCATCTTAATTTATCTAAATGCATTCCACTGTCCCTTAACATTTGTTACAAATAACCTGCAGACTCCAACAGATGACATCGAGGTGATAAACACGGAGAGGATCGAAGCATCTCCCCAAGCCCCAGCTAAAGTCGAAAGCAGAAGTCAGGGAGCAGCGGAAGTAAAGTCCAAAGGAGAAGAGAAGCCCAGCAAAACTAAGGATCTGAGGAAATTATTTAAATTGGTAAGAAGGGTATTTTTGAATCTGTATGGGAGGAGGTATAAAGTATGACCTAGAAGGGATTAATTTGTAAAGTATTTGAAATAGCCAAACAGAGTAGTTAGAGTACCGCAACATTTGTTGGTGGCCTATGGTGGAGCAACTCCTCTCATGATCTCACCATCTCACCTCCCTTCCTTACTCCCACCCCCTGCAACAGGGACCATATTAGAAACAGCCAGACCTATAAATTCACCACCTCCATAAGTCATACAACTGATAATGGGCACTTAGAAGTTCCAGACAGGTGTGTGTTGTGGAATCAAAACTCTTCATACATGCAAGTTTCTTGACACTGCAAGCATCAAAATGCCAATGTACAATTTTCTCCCATTTAATCCCCATTTACCTTGATTTCTGGAGAACCTTAAGGCCATTCCCTCTTCTAAATGTTTGTTGATTTTTCACCCCACACACTCAGTCAAACAGCACCCACCAGTGAACTCTAACAGCACCTGCCCAAAGTTGTTGCCTGCCTTCAAAATTGCAGCAAGCCTATAAAGAACACCCGAGGAAATGAGAAGTCTCCACATTTGCCCTAAATTGACATACCGTATTTAAGGGGCTCCGTAGATTGGAAAGAGGGAGGTATGCATTATCTGGATTGGATTCATTTGAAAAAAGTTCACAAGTGTAAAAACAAGGTTAGGGGCTAAGGAATCTAGCTAGCATTGCCTGTTAAAGTCCTCTGTAACCCCAGCACTACAGAAACATGGCAAGAAGAAATGCATCTAACCCTTTGTTATTCTAGCCAGTCAGAGGTGACGCAGTAGTAGTTGCTCCAGAAGAGGTAAATGGGCAAGCCCCTGATGCCCAAGTAAGTGTATGGATTCGATTTTCTCTTGGTGATGGGTTCAGCTGGTATCTACTTCCGGAGTCTTACTTTGCTGTTCTTCTTTCATGACAGCAAAACTCATCTGTCCATTGAGCATGTTTTGTTCAGCCTCTGACCAATTGTGTTCCATGCTTTACTTCCTTCATTTTTTGCAGCTGAATTTGGGACTGTTGGGTTTAAAAACTGTCACTATCGCCTTTGGAAACAAATCTCTGTATCCATAATTGCAATCAAAACTAAAATTAATAAATTGTTTGGGTTTTTAAATGACCAGATTTATGAAAAGCACTGCAAGCATATATCCAATAGTTCATAGGTGTATGGATTTTATACATTTCAAAATTTTATACATTTTGTTTCCTGCTTGGCAGGGGGTTGGACTCGATGGCCCTTGTGGTCTATTCCAACTCTATGATTCTATGATTCTAAAGAACCTCTAACATCATTTTAAGCTATCAGATCTTTACAAAAATTCAACGTAAAGATAAATAAAGACAATTCCGTCTTATCTGTATGTTTGTTCTCAAGTTTGTCTTAAAACCCTCCCTGTGTTCTTATTTTTATGTGTAGTGCATGTCAGTCTGGCATCTGTGTAAAGTTCTTAATACTGTATCAACTCCATTCACTTCATATTAACTTAGTTTGCTATTTCTTCTACACTAGTGAAATAATACATTTAAAGTTAATGCGAGTGTATCCAACACCGCTGTTCTGCTCACACAGAACTTCAGAACTTCTCCCTCTTCTCCTTTCAGTCCCTGATCACCCTCAATAACTGTTCCAGAGGGTTGGGGGACTTTCCAGAGCAGATTTGGGGTGGAGGGTGTCACAGGAAGAGAAGAGGAAGGTCCTATCTTGCAAGTGGAACTCATGTTCCATTGCAAAAGTGAACTTCCAACTAGTATATTAATTTACTGTACTTAATTAAAGGTTAGCTCTTTATCTTGCAACCAGTGATTATAAGTACCTTTGCTTCTTTTTCCCAGTTATGTGCTGTTAAAACCTTTGCCACCATTAATACATAATGAAGTAGAAATGGCTGTACTGCAGTCTTCATATACTGGATCAATTGATTTGAGATTTAGTACCTGATGTGGACAGTACAGGCAGCGGACTGATTGCTTTCATTTGTGAAATCTGGAAACTCCTTGCTGTCCATTGTGAACCACAAAACACAGGCCTATTGCTGAAGCCTGTGAGCTAGCCGAAGCTTATCTTTTGGGGGCTCAGGGGTCCCACTGGCCCATTGCAACCCCTCCAGGGGCAACATGAAATTGGAAGATGCACCCAGTGTGTGGGGTGTGTAAGCTCTCTGGATGAAGGACTGACTGCCCATGAACCATATATAAGCCACTGTGAGCTCTTTGCAGGAAAAGTCAGCAATAAGTGTAACAAATAAACATCCCTTCTCAGTTTGCACTGGGTAAATAGGGGACACTTACTTTTCTTTACGATGTTTGGTGTTGGGCATTGCACTGGTTGTTATCAATTCATTTAGCCAGTGTGGTGTAGTGGTTAAGAGCGGTAGTCATGTAATCTGGGGAACCGGGTTCGCGTCTCCGCTCCTCCACATGCAGCTGCTGGGTGACCTTGGGCCAGTCACACTTCTCTGAAGTATCTCAGCCCCACTCACCTCACAGAGTGTTTGTTGTGGGGGAGGAAGGGAAAGGAGAATGTTAGCCGCTTTGAGACTCCTGAAGGGGAGTGAAAGGCGGGATATCAAATCCAAACTCTTCTTCTTCTTCTTCTAGCCGACCGTCCCTTTCAGTAAGCCTTGAGGCCTTACGTTATAACACTGTACATATGCAATGTGCCTACAACACTTCACCGTTGCTAAGGGAACAGTTCCCAATCAGCTCCGTTTAACTTCATGGTGGTGGCAACAGTATAGAGCCCTGGAAGAAGAGGGGAGAGGTCACCGCACAGCAAAAAACGTGCAGAAGCAGACTGTTTGCTGCACCACTCTGGAGCACTGCCAGTGCAAGGGCCCATTTGTCCTCTGATGGGGGCATCCCCTCCTTGGACGCTCTGCTATCCCTTTCCTGATCTTTACCGAAATGCAGTCCACCAAAGGTTGAAGAGTTTGATTGATTCAGGTCTCGAGTCAATTAAAATCTCTGGGGCAGACGTGAGTAGAATTCGTCAGGAAAACTATGATCCCGTTAATCTGGTTTTCCTTTCTCAAGAAATGCTAGCTGCCTACAAGCTGAGACAGATTGTTGGGTCTGGATCAGCTGTTAGGAAGGGGAGTGATACAGTTCATTATTTACAGCTTTCCTTTTTTCTATTTCCCTGTGTTCTTTCCTTCAACATTAAAATGTGCCAAATTTGCTGCTTTGAAACATGCTGATATTCTGCCTGATTCAAAGATAAGATGATATCCTGAACATGCTCTTTCCACTTAGCTCAAGGGTAACCTTTTCTTGACACCACCATTTGTTCTTCACAGTCAGCTGAAACTTGTGAAGAGAAGGAATGGGATGATCTTAGAAATCACAGGGTGGTTGCAGTGGGGCTGCATTGTAAAAAACGCAGAGCTCCTGTGTTCTTAACAGTTTCACGGCAGGTGGAAACGGGGTGGGGGGGACCAATTCTTTCCTCATAACTGTACATCCTTAGCAATTTCTAGAGGGTCACGTACTTCCTTTAGTGCTTCCCCAACCCACCTTTCCCTTATGTCAGTCCCTCAGCTTTTAATTCAAGCCAGCCATGAATAGTTTGTGTAGACACAATGGCCCAGTCTGCATGGGACACTAAACCAGATCATGGCTTAGTGCGAATGAGCAGGCATGTGGGTTCCTGGAGAGAACTGCTTTGCTTCTTTTCTGGTCCTGCTGCTGCCCTGCTGCAGAGAGCCAAGCCATGGTTTGGCTTAGTGTTACATCCTAACCCAGGCTCATTGTTTAACTAGCAGACAAACCAGGAACTGAAGCCAAAGTTTGTTCCACGGCTTACTGCTCATAGTTTGCTTGTTTGCATTAAGCCATGGTTCAGTCAGCCATCCCTAGCCTTTAGTCATGGTTTGTTGTAACCATGGTGGACAATGATGCACCTAAGCTAACCTTTGTTTCAAATACTGGGCTTGTGTTATCACATTGGTTAACGGTGTGGCTGATAAAAACTGTAGGTATTGGGAGAAACTGAAGAGCTACAGGGAGAAGAAGGGAAGAGTTACAGTGAGGGCAGGAGTGCCAGTATGGCCCCACAACCATGGTTGCCTGGGGCCACTGGTGCCACGCAGTGTGCATGACCATGGCACCAAAATTTGTAGGTGCCCGGCCCCTTCATGGGGAATTTTGTGGGTGCTCCCAGGGTCCCAGGGAGTTGGCAACTATGAGTGAGGGTCTCTGCAATCAAGCAGCCCACACCTACATCTCTTAATTGTGGTTTGAGTCTTGAGCAAGGCACTGCTTGTGCACTAGCCTAGACAATAAAGTAGGGATGTTTGAAAAGAAACAGCATGGGAACTTTCTTCATGCAGACTCCAGAAGCTGATTCTGCAAACTGTAAATGTTATTATGCCAGAGGTATGGATTCAGAGGTTTCATACACCAAGGCATGCTGCCCGAGCAAATTAAATTCAGAATGTTTTTTTTTTAAATAATAATTAAAACTTAAGAGTTTTATGTTAACCCACAGGTTGCCTATAAACCCTGAAAATATCATGACCTGTGACTTTCAGCCACCTTTAAAGCATGTGTGTGGCTTCCAGATGTATAGCTTGGGCATAACATCCCAGATGCACAATAATGGCAGGGAAAGGGGTGCATATTATTTTGTTTCACTTTGTAATCTAACATTGCTGTTCACTTCCTCTTTCTTTTAAACAAACTGTAGCAATTTGTTGTGAACCTTTTTGAACTTTGTCCATATCCTGTTCTTATTTCATTCCCTTTGCTATAGTGAACTGTCTTGTAATAGTTGTTACTTCGGAAACAAAAACAATAATATTTTAAAAATGAATGGATGTAAGAAGGTCATGTTTTCTCCATTTGCAATTCCATGCAGAATTTTCTATGGCATTGGACTACCTTGACCAAATCATGGCTTGTCAATCTTCTGGTGGAGTATTGTAATTTTACACTGTGGAAATTTGTCTGTACAATCTTTCTCTTCTGTAGCCCAGTGTCATTTATCTGTTATCTTGATTTTTCAAATCTTTCTCTGTTTCTGTCTCCCATCTTTTGGTTTCATGCTTCATGGCTTGGGAAGAGAACACTGTTACTGCTTTGTTGTAATGTGTTGTTGTTGCATGCATGCATGAGAAAACATTGTGTCTCTAGGGTTGTGTTTAGATGGTAACTTCCTAGGCTCCAGATTATAGATCCTATTATTATGAAAATTATACCTGCTGACATTTCCTCCTCTGCATAACTATGAAAGGTGCAGGAGCCCAGGTCTCCTTTGCATCTAGCCAGCCCAGCTGCCAACATGAGAAACTGCATTGTACCAAGTCAAGCCAGCAATCTATATAGTTCAGTACTGACTACACTGATTGACAGTGGCTCTGCAGGATTTGAGAAAGGGGTTCTCCAAGCCTCACCTGGAGATGCCAGGGATTTAACTAGGGCCTTCTGCATGCAAATAAAGTGGTCCCATTAGGGATTCCAAATTTTAGGGTTTGTAGTTCATGTAAAGTACAAACCCTGTCTTTGATGTATCAATTACTCATTTTGTGGGGTGCTGCAAAATGTGGGGTTTTCGCTGCAAAACAACTGCAGAGGTTTGGCACAGGTTTGGAGGGGATTCCCAATTTGGGGGTTCATAGTTCATGTCCAGTACAAACCCTGTGTTTGATGTATCAATTACTCAGTTTGTGGGGCGCTGCAAAACACAGGGTTTTCGCTGCAAAACAACTGCATAACTTTGGCACAGGTTTGGAGGGGATCCTAAATTTTGGGGTTCATAGTTTCGAAAAGAAAGTGCTCTGTCACAAAAAGGGGAATACCTTTTTGGTTTAGGAAACTGTGGCGGTTATTGCAGTGTTAAGCAGTACACCATGCAAATCCCACGTTCATCTGCAGCTGGTTCCAGTCAATTGGGTGAGCGGCATTGATTTAAACAGCCCATGTGTCTTGCCATGTGGTTCAAATATTGCCGCAGCCTTGAAGTCACTAAGCAGCCTTCAGCAAACTGCTACCTCTTAGCCTCAGAACTCCATCTATACTATGGGAGTGGCAGTCACCCTGGACTGCTTTAGAGGATTGTTGTAACTACTACCAAGGTTATATTTGTGGCGTGCTTTGGACACTCTCTAAAAACATGTTAGGAAATGCTGTTTGTGGGATGCCTGAATAAGATCCATCTAGACATGGCCCTAACTTAAATGCTTTTCCTCAATTTTTTATTATGCATGGAGACGTGTAAAAAGAAATGCCTTGCAGAAAGCCACTTGTGCATTTTCCTCCACGAGAGTAGTCCCACAACTGTAAAAAGGGCAACTTGGGGGGGGGGGAGGGTGGCAGGCTGAACATACTGGTATTATGATGTGCAGCCCGATCCTATGCATGTGCAGGGAGAAGTAAGCCCTACCATGGCTCTTATTTCCTCATTAAGTGTGCATGGGATTGCAGCAAATAGATTTTCCACCATTTGGGTTGCATGTGCATTGGAGGCGAGGTAGCTTTAATTTTAAATAAACTGGGGGGCCTCCTGCCAAATGCATTTCTTTCTTTCTTTCTTTCTTTCTTTCTTTAAAAAATAACTGCTGTTTGAAACTGCTTTAGACACTGGACTTCAAAGACAGGCCCTTGACCCAGGCTGAGAACAGAGAACCTGTGGCTGAGAGGAGCCAAGAGAGTTCAACAGAGAACCAGCAAGGAAACAAACAGGAAGCCAAAGACCAGCCGGACTCCACAGAGCAACAAAGAGCCGAGACAGACTCCCTTCAGAACGGAGGGGAAGCTGCGAAGGAAAACACTGTGAAGAGGATAGAGAAGAGACAGTCATTCGGAGGGTTTTTTAAGGGCCTTGTACGTTACCTTTCATTTTTCTTTAGCAATCCTGGTGTAGCCACCATTCTGGGAAGCTTTTGTGTATAAGCATGTTGGGTCTTAACCTCCGAATCTGTTCCCAGGAGCAGTGGCGTAGCGTGGGGGGTGCAGGGGGGGCCGGCCGCACCGGGCGCAACATCTGGGGTTAGGGCAAATGCATGGGTTAGGGGGCGCAAATCCACAGGTTAGGGGGCGCAAATCCACGGGTTAGGGGGCACAAATTACTTGCCTTGCCCCGGGTGCTGACAACCCACGCTACGCCACTGCCCAGGAGTTCACTTGTATGCCACAATTTGTCAATTGGGGTTGTAATGCGTTTGGTAAAGAGCAGGGCCGGTGCTAAATTTGAGAGGGGCTGGGCAAGGAACCTTCTGCTTAGGCACGGACAAATCTCTCAATTTTGGTTTCTCATTTTTCCAAACTTACATTCAGTTCTCCATGTTTCCATAGCAGTTTTCAACTTTTTCTTTTTTAAGTCCTCTGCAAAAAAAAACACCTGGGTTTTCTCCTGATCTATACACTTTCGTGTGCGATTTTGCCTTATATACACATTTTTGCAACCAATTTTCCTACTATGATGCATTGTTGCATGGTGTTTCTGCCTTTTAGTACACATTCCCCTTTTTATACATTTTTGTAAACAATTTTTGGTTGGAGAACTGAATTGCAAAATTCAGAAAAGTCTGGATTTTGATGGGTAATTGTGTTATGGTTCATGCATTGTTTGGGGACATACAAATTAGATATTTTTGCACTAAAATTGCATTAAAATGCAAGTAGGGTAAATTTCTCCCTACTACTCCTTTCTCCTTCCACCCCTGGTGGTCCCGTAACCTTGTCCGGTGGCAACAGAAGTGGGGTGGCACTTAGTCCAGTACTGAAAAGAGAAACACGGGGTAAAAAGGCTGATTCAACAGCCGCCGCCATCATACATTTCCTGTGAATCTTGGACTGTGAACCTGACTGCCTGTTTTACATCTTTTCTTCTGCTGGATCAATCCCACTTCTTACCCTTTCCCATCTCCTGTTCATATATGTGTCATGTCTTCTAGATTGTGAGCCTTTGGGCAGGACACTTTGTGCTTTATTTTCCCCCAATTGCTAATCATTTAGCAGGGGGCACTAAATTAACAACAGCAATACATACGTGTATATACTGAAAGCACTTTTACTTCATCTCTTCCAACTGCTTGCTATAAGGAAAGCTAAAGGCATAAGCAGAGACGCCTGGAACTTCTTGGGGCAACTGCTAAGAACACCATTTATTTGAGCCTTCCTTATACATGTGAATGCTAATGGTGATTTTTTTTTAAACAATATATGTACGTAGGGGCCAAACCTTTAATATGTTAGAACTCGCAATTCTACACTGGTCTAAGCTCTTCTTGCCCACCAGATCAGATAAGGCCCCACAACATACTGGCTTTCTGCATGAATAATTCAAACCACATGAAGGTTATCTTATGAATGACATGAAATGCAAAATAAACTTTCCTGAGACATGAGCTTTCAGATGCTACAGCTAGGACTGTATGTTTTCTGTGATTCTGCACAAGCACAGAGAAAGTGCAAAATGGGATCACTGGGTGCATAACCACGTCTTTCTTTTCTTAAAAAACCCAAGTTTCTAGTCCTTTTGCTTACCAACCTTAAGTTGCAAGCATGCAAACAGTCTCTGACTCAAGAGGTGCTGAATAAGATTTCCAGTAGTCTAGGTGTACTATTTCAAAGTCCTGGCTCCTCCCCATAACTTACTGGTTATGGACATATGACAGGTTTTCTTTTGATACTGTTTTTGTTTTACTCAGCATTGTGCAGAATTGTTTTTAAGTGAAAATTTACACGCAGCCTATTTCACTGTCTGTATAACATGGGCTACAAGCTTAGTAAGAATGTAAGTGGAAAACGCCTATGTGACGCTCCAACATAATCAGCTATTTAGCATCTTCATCAATATCTTTACATCTCTCTCTCTCTGTTTTTTCCCCCGTCAACAGAGCCCCAAACGGATGTCCGATGCCGAAGTACAAACAGATCCAGTATCAATTGTGCCTTTTGTGAAACCCAAGTAATGAATACACCGAACCAAGTGACAGATCGTTGGATCTCCGCTATCATTTCCCCTCACCCATGCAGTGTAAAAAAGGAGACTTGATTTGGTTCATTTTTCTTCCCTTCCACCCCCTTGCTTCATATGGTTGTTGTGCTAGGCTCAAGCAAAGACTGGTGTACATTCTGGATTTCTTCAGCAAGTTTTCTTCAAATAGGCTAACTTAAAGGTCACAGAAAAGCAATGGAGAAACTCTTAGAGTTGAGGAGAGCTCAGCTGCTGGGAAGGTTAATGGGAAAGGAAAAGACAAGAGAGTTGTGTCAGTCCAAGTGGTAGGGAGAGCAATATTGACTATGGCCACCAACATAAAAATCCTCACGACATAAAAGCTCACCATTCTTAGGGCAAAGCCAGATGTTACTTTAATAGCTCTATTATCAACCACATCTGTGTATGTGTGCATTTTAAAATTGAATACCAGGGGCATGTGGGGAGGGGAGGTTTATCCCTCCTCCCCAGCTACGATGCTGATTAAAATTAACCAAAGCGAGCGTCTTCTTCCCACTCTGTCAAAGCTAATTGCTGTTAGTGGAGGGCAATTTTTGTCAGGGTTGCATCTGGGAAGAGAATTGTTAAGGTTCCCTTTCCTTCATGCTGCAGTCCCTATGAAAATTGGGGAGGCGGGGCAAGCACGTGCCTGGTCTTGAGTTTTTCAAAACAAGATGTGGTTGCTAATTAGAGCATTAAAGTAATGCTTGGTTTCGACTTGAGACCTCTGCTCCCACATCTGGCCCTGTCATGCCATCTTATGGCAGGGTCCCCCCCCCCATGCTCTGTCTCTGGGCAGCCTCACTGAACCAAGACATACGTCTCTGATGACCAGATCTTAATGTGCATGCCTTTGTCCAGGGCTGAGCCCAGCATATTGATCCACTTCACATCCCCTGCAAGGGGAAAGCAAAATTATGAGAGTCTCTTACTACCCCCAGCTGCAGTAAACATGTTGGGCAGTTTATTAGAGCTGCCAAATTTAGTGCACCCAGTTAGCATATTCATAATTTGTATCTTCATTGCTTTTTTCTTTACACAATATGCAGATTGTGTTTCCCTGGTTTGCGGGCTGATCACAGCCCTAATCGTGCCTTATCCCAAGCCTGTATTCCAAGCTCTCCCTGCATGTGTACATATGCAGATAAGGTCTACTTGTATGTGTACCTATGTGTACCTATGTGCAGATGTCTACTTGTTAACAATCTTTACAGCACATCATACCATTTTAATCTGGACTGATTAGCATAACAGTGAGCACGCAGCAGTGTTGCAGTCAAGTGGTGTAGAATCCTTCCTTGTCATAAGTGTGGAGAATAGTGCAGACTAAGTTGGTCAGGGAGATGGTGTTCAAAGCACAATGTTTGCGTTAGCCAGCAAAACTGCAACCTGAAGATTCATATCTTCCCACTTGCCTATCTCTGAACATGGGGAAGTTATCTTATACTGTGTGAGACCATTCAGCATTGCCTCCTCTAAATGGTCATAGCCCTCTAAGATCTCAGGTCTTTCCTGTCCCAATATGTGAGATTGAATCTGTCACCTACAATATTGCAAAGTATGAGTTCTCTCACTATGCTGTTGTTCCTTTCGATTCCCTGTGGCTACTCTAGGAATCAAAATCAGTTTCAGTTGGGAGTTTTGTAGATGTACAGTCAGGTGAGATAGACAGCCTTTTAAGAGGAGGCAGTCTTCTTACACCTCTCTGTAACCTGGTGCAGATATAATGGGCATGGTTAGCATTTGTTGCTAACCCTGGTTCTATCCTTTGCAGTGAAAAGATCTAGTTTTCCTAGTTATGCTCTATAAACAGTGAATAGTTCAGTTCAGTTAATCATTCTCAGCTTCATAAATATGTAGTTTCATAACCTATGGCTTATGAAGCCTGAAACAATTGTCCAATGTATATAGGGAGAACTTGTTGCCTTAACCGTGGTTTGGTCATTACAGATGCAGTACATAACCACAGCTAATGCAAACTATGGTTTGCAAAAACACTTCAGTCCATAGTTTCCCACCCTATTTTCCAGGCAACTCTTAATGATCATCTAATTAATCAGATGCAGTGCTTAAGCATGGTTAAGAAAGTAAACCACAGTTAAGTGTTATGTCTGCATAGGGTAATGTGGAAGATGGGATGATTATTCTAACAAACAAAGTAAGAAAACATTCTAAGCCTGCAATTCTAAACAAAATACAATTACTCAGAAGTAAGATTTATTGAACAGTAAACATTGCATTGGGTTGCACAGCGTAATAAGGGTCCTGTTTAAAATAATTATAGTTAGATGGAGGTGATAAGAAGGATTCTGTTTTTGTGGCAAAATTATGTGGAGGGTGGAAGAATAAGTATAAAGCTTTTAGAATCATCATTTGATAAATTGAACATTGACAAGATTTTTTTTTTAAAAAAAGTTTGTGGTTATAAGTGCCAAGGTCATATAACTCAACTTTTAAGAGTGTGCTTCAAATTGATTTTCAAGTTATTAATATTGAAAAGGCTGAAATGTACAGGACTTCTAACTCATTCTCATCTATTTTCTTCCTTGATGTAATAAAATGGGGGGAAATTAGCTTTTGAAAAGAAAGTGATTAAAGTATTAACAAAAATGCAGCACAATGGAGCCCTTTATATCACTAACCCAAAGGATGTATTTACTTTTGTTATTAATTTTTTTCTTATCATTAAAGAAAAACACTTCAGTTTTACAGAAACGTTTTTTAGTTTATGCCTGTAACTAAACTTAATTCCTTAAATGAAAACTATACCAGATTATAAGACTGAACAAAATTTTGCCTGCTTCAAAAAGATCATATGAGATGCAAGTTTAATAGTGTTCATGGAAAATTCAGATATGTGTGTTATTGTAAAAGAAAGGAAGAATAAGACTAATAATATAAACTAGCACCTGAATTCTAAATAGTTGTATATTTTGATTTTCTTCTGATTCAATAAACATTCCTGAAGAGAACTCATTTGCATTTTTAGTGTTTCAACTGAAAGTCATCATTCATGGTCACAGTTATTTTAAATCTGATATGGAGTTGATGGAAGAAGATTATACAAT
The DNA here is from genome assembly GCF_964188315.1 of Podarcis muralis. NCBI lineage: Eukaryota > Metazoa > Chordata > Lepidosauria > Squamata > Lacertidae > Podarcis > Podarcis muralis. The sequence continues at coordinate 85,175,168 of NC_135659.1, read as the reverse complement.
ATTATTTAAAATAACCAGTGATCTACTATAACCTTTCCTCTTGGGGGAATAACTCTACCCCCTTTTATCATTTTGGCTTACCTTTTCTGAACTTTTCCCAACTCTACAATATTCTTTTTGAGGTGAGACGACCAGGGCTAGTATAAGCTACTACAAGAACTTCAAACCTAGCCCGGTAGCACACAATTGGTAGCAAAATAATTTTAATACCAAAAGTATGTCTCTAATGGGGAGTGGAATGACCATGTTCTCTGCATTTCGGATGGTTCTTTGTTTTGTTTTTTTGCAGGGGGAGTTGAGAAGTGTGTTGTGCCGTTTCATTTCACTTGTATCCTGTCCTTCCTTCTCCTGCACTAACTGTAGTTGATGTGGTTCCCTTTAAAGCAAGAATCATCTGACTTTGTGAACAGCAATTAACAAGCATTAAGTGAATTGGGAAATGACTCCCAAGCAATTTCTACAGCACTTGAAAGAAGACATGTGTGCTTTCCTTTCACCCTTCATCTCTTCCACACACTGGAGCAATTGCAGGGCAGTTTTTTCCACCTAGTGCATCTTCAGCTCCAGATGTGCTTGAGTGCAACTGAAATCTGAGCCTCGCTTTATAGTGCTACACAATTTGTCGCACCACAGAACATCAGTCAGGCCAGTGGAGTGGGGGAATTCAGTTTTCCATAACAATGAAATAAAATGCTCCTGGCTCTCCCTGTGACCTCTGTGATGTTTCTGAAGGATATCTTCAGTTTTATTAGGTTAGTTCGTGAACTTAAGCACAGATACATGGATGCAAAGTAACTTTTATATCAAGGAGACTGCTTAGAAAAGCGTGACTGCGAACATCTGTCCTAAGAAGGAGGAAGGGACTGCATGAACAATTCAGAATTGGCTCTCGCAAGAGAAGAAGAAGAAGAGTTTGGATTTGATATCCCGCCTTTCACTCCCCTTCAGGAGTCTCAAAGCGGCTAACAATCTCCTTTCCCTCCCTCCCCCACAACAAACACTCTGTGAGGTGAGTGGGGCTGAGAGACTTCAAAGAAGTGTGACTGGCCCAAGGTCACCCAGCAGCTGCATGTGGAGGAGCGGAGACGCGAACCTGGTTCCCCAGATTACAAGACTACCGCTCTTAACCACTACACCACACTGGTGTAGAGAAGGCCGCCAATTTGCATTGCTTTAAAAGATTAGACAAATTCAGGGAGGACAGGGCTTTCAGCAGCTACTAGTTAGAATGGCCATGCGCTGCCACCACTGTGGGAAGTTGTGAATACCAGTTGTTGGGAGAGCACTGGTGCATTCATGTCCTGCTTGCAGGCTTCCCATGGTCATCCTGTTGACCACTGTGAGAAAAAGAATACCGGACTAAATGGGTCTTTGCCAAAAGGAAAGTTGAGGCTTTTGTAGAAAGTAAGATGATTAGAAAGGAAAAGTAGATTGGAAAGAATTTGAGAGGAGATCTTTCAGGTAAGGCAGAGAATACTGTCCAGGAAATGGTGGGAGGGAAATCAGAAGGAAGAAAATGAAAAGGAGCTTTGGCTATCATGACATAAAGCAAAAGAGTGAAAGGAGTGGAGATGCAGGCCAACCTGAAAAAGGGCTGCGCAAGACAGAAAATAATGGAAAGCTTGATTGGGATACAAGATACATTCAGGCTGACGCTGTGCTCAAGTCACTCGTGCACGCTACACTATGTGTCATATGCACGGTGTTCACCTGACACATCAGCAAATCACCCCTCCTTGAACATTTGGGGGGCCCTTGGCTCTTCTGCCCTCCTTAGATGGGACTCCTGCCACAACTGCAGTGATACTTGGGCCCTGTTGCAAAGATTAGGGATGGACAAATTGGTTTCTCTCCATTTCTAATTATTCCAGTCTTAAATTCTGTTGCCCACATTTCTACATCAGTTTGCAATTTCTTTTTTTTTAAGGTTTCATGAAAATTCATCACCCTTTTAGCGCAAATTTCCCCTAAAATACACATTTTTGTATGCCATCTTGCCTAATAGGTGCAATTTTGCAAGCGATTTCCCCCAACAGAGTGCATTCTTGTAAGTAATTTTCACTAACACATATACATTTTTATCCATACTTTCCCCAAATATGTGCATCTTGTACGCATAATTAGGCTGGAAAACTGCATTGTAAAATCTGGTGAAGTGCAAATCTTGAAGGATAGTTGGACATTGGTTTGTGCCTTGTTTTGGTAAATGAGAATTAGGAAGGTCTGCCTTTCAATGAGGACTGAACCAAATGTCTACCCCATCCCTAAAAGACATATACCGTGACACAGGATTGGTTTGCTAGCTGCTATAAATCCCAATACTTCAGCTTAATTAGCTCATGTGTTTGCCTTCAATTGTGTTGGAAATGAATAGAAAAGAACACAAGAATAAATGTTCTCTTCTGTACTTTCTGCTTCTGTTAAAATTCTAACACAAACCTTTTCCCAGATGACTCAGGATGCATTTTTCACTGGAAATTACATTTCTGGCTCCCCCAGATTTTGATTCACAAGAAAGTGGGTGTTCCAATTACATGTAGCTGACTCCAAAAAGTTGTCCGTCTCAATATTTCTGTATGGTATTTGATTGGGTTTCCAGCTCTCCACCTTAAAATGGCTCTCAATGATGTATAATACCAGTCTTGCCCAAACACTTGCAAGAAAGTAAAAAACCCCAGCGAACCTCTAATTCCACTGATAACCAGTGTAACAAAGTAGAAACGTTTTTTGGAATACGGGCAGGAAAGCTCTGGGCTCCTGCTTGAACAGAACTGATGACTAACCATAAATAGAGCAAAAAACATGGCCTAAAGTAACCTCCCCTTCTCACTGCCTTCAGCCCGCAAAGTAGATGCTATCTGATACCACATCTTTGCTCTGTCTTAATGACAACAACAATAAAGAGATGCAGCGATGTTGTTTATGGTGAACATAAGATGCCCACCTGGAATCCTGTTTCCTGCCGTGGCCACCAGATGGCAGAAGTCCACAAGGGGGTTGTTGTTGTTTAGTCGTTTAGTCGTGTCCGACTCTTCCTGACGCCATGGACCAGAGCACGCCCGGCACTCCTGTTTTCCACTGCCTCCCGCAGCTTGGTCAAACTCATGCTGGTAGCTTTGAGAACACTGTCCAACCATCTCGTCCTCTCTTGTCCCCTTCTCCTTGTGCCCTCAAACTTTCCCAACATCAGGGTCTTTTCCAGGGAGTCTTCTCTTCTCATGAGGTGGCCATGAGCCTCAGCTTCAGGATCTGTCCTTCCAGTGAGCAAGTGGGACATGAGGCAATTAGATCAGACACTGAGGGAGAGCTCCTTCCTCTGTCTTTCAGCCAGCCAGCTAGCCAATCCTTCTTTAAGAATACTCCATTCCGTTCGCCTGCAGGATCAGACAATTGGTCCATCTGTGCTAGATGGTTTCTTTCCAGGATCTCAGGAAGGAAGAGGATTTTCCCATCAACTGCAACCTGCAGGTGTCGTCCCCCCCCCCCATAGTACTCACCAACGCAGAGTGCCAGCACCTCTTTCTTTATTTCCAGAGCAACCATGTTGTGCCCCCCACCCTCTTATTAATATATGAGTACCGGCACCTCTTTTTTTAAACCACCACCCCCCAAAAGCACTGGCCACCTGAGATCCTTTTCTCCAGTGTAGTATATTGCACACTGTTGGTAACATAAATTATATTTCCCTAGTAAATTTCTGCCCAGAAGAGCAAGCACCCTTTTTGACTTTAAATCAAAGCAGGGCAGGCTGTTGCAGAGGAAATTAATTCAGCACACAGTTGGTGGGTAAGAAGTTTCAATTGTATTTTCACTCCATTGTGTTTAATTATATTTTTATGATTATATTTAATGTATTGTTTATGTAATCCAGCCACACTACAAATGTGAAATAATGAGATATAAACATTATTTACTTACTGAAGCAATGATTGATACTCAGCATGTATGGGATAGGGTGGAGGGATGATGCTTAGTGTGAGAACAGGTGTGCCACAAGTATACAACAGTATCCTTATTTTCATCTTATCCCTTATGCACGTGCTGCTTGCATACTGGCCAAAGCACTAAAAAAGATAAAGGTAAAGGACCCCTGATGGTTAAAAGGTGACTATGGAGTGCAGTGCTCATCTCGTTTCTCAGGCCGAGGGAGCTGACAGCTTTCCAGGCTGCAGACAGCTTTCCAGGTCATGAGGCCAGCATGACTAAACCGCTTCTAGTGCAACGGAACACTGTGATGAATGCCAGAGTGCACAGAAACGCCGTTTACCTTCCCGCCGCAGCGGCACCTATTTATCTACTTACACTAGTGTGCTTTCGAACTGCTAGGTTGGCAGAAGCTGGGACAGAGCAACGGGAGCTTACCCTGTTGCGGGGATTCGAACCGCTGACCTTCCGGTTGGCAAGCCCAAGAGACTCGGTGGTTTAGACCACAGCACCACCTGCGTCCCAAAGCCAAAGCACTGCAACCATCTGGAGAAGCCTTCCTGACAATCCCAGTTATGTCATATTCATTTACTTTCTTTTAGCACAATGACACCAGTAATTTGGAGTCCCAACAGGGGAAAAGGTGGGGTAAAAATAAACAGAACAACAACAAAATTTGGAGCACTGTTTTACCCACAATCCTGATATTTCACCACCTGCTGAAAATGTATTTGTTTCACCAAGCATTGGCCTGATTCCATATTGGTCTTTTGTTCTGTATTTTACGATTTGATAATTTCATGATTTTTGATAAGCTTATGGTATTTAATGATTTTATTGTGCAACAACTTGAATCTTTTGTATGCTCTTATAAACAAATAAAATATATCGGTGGAATTTTGGGGAATACACTGTTGCTTTCTGCTGCTTGAAGGGATCCTTTTTCTTCTGCAGATGCAGATTTTTGAAAACTTTGTCCAGACATACAATTATGTCTTCATGACACAGAAAGATAAACACAAAAAGAAAAGATAGTCATGTTGCTCATAAGAAAAATGTCTTAACTCCACATTAGGGGTAAACAGTTATCAGCCCAACCAAAGTGTTATAAAACTCTGCTCATAATAGCCTTTTCCTCCTCATTACAGTCATGGATCCTGGTATATAAGAGCCAGCATCCATAAAATATGCATGGGCTGCCTATGACTATCTCACAATGTCTTGCGACAAAGCACATTTTCTCCTCTTCCCTTTGATTAAAAAAACCCCTGCTCCTGCTCTATGAACTTTAAACTATAATACATCAATTGTACACGCCTCTCTCTCTCATTGTTTTGGCTCAAGGAGTGGCTGACAAGGGCATTGTAAACCAGCTGGTGCTTAGTGTTTCCATTTAAATAGGTTTCAGAGTGAGCTGCCAAAACTGTAAAGACGTTCTGCTTTGTGCGGAGGAAAAGAAAGCAACTTGGACGATATCTCAGTTCCATTTTTCTGGTAACTTCTGTCTCACCATCTTTAAATGTACAGAGAGAAAGAGAGAGGCGTTAGCACAAGGCCTGCTAACAATAGTCCTCACTAATGCTGCGATTAGAAGTTGCCTGGTTTTGCCCGGTTTCATTAACAAAGATCCTTCAACAATTGCTTCACATCACTTCCACCCTCCAGTTTCTGCCTGATTTCCCCACACACAGAGACTCCCAGAGTTTTAACCTTCCATGACCAGTAGAGGGGGCCTTGCTCTAATTTCTGGAGACCTTGATCAATAATAGCTCTTTTTCTCTCTCTTTTCCAGAAAACATGCAGGAACGCTGTGGAAATGCACTCCTTGTGTCTTCGTCAGATAGTTTCCCTTCCAGAAACAAGCTCAATGCAACTTCTTTTTTTGGTCAGTTTGCTGCAAAAGCCAGTACACAACCTTTTCTTCTTTCTTTCTTTTTGGCCAATTTGCAGCAGAGGCAAAAAAAACCGTAAGACGAGAGAGCTGAGGGAGCCCTATCAGCAGTGAGTCCCTGACCGCAGATAAGCAGCACACAGGTCACCTGATTAGTTTCACCAGCTGTAGTAGTGGTTCGCAAACTTTTTTCTCTGGGCCATACTTTCAGAATAAAAATTTGCTTGCGTCACACTGAAATTTTTTTATTGATAAGAAATACATTGGAAATATATTAGAAAACAAAAAGAAACAGTTCTCATCAGTGTTTGATTTATAATATAGGACACAACTACTTTATAATATGATCATGAGACATCCAGAAAGTATATAACAACGCAGCTACATAAGAACATGAATCATTTCCAAAATACAATTATAAACGAGCCTCTTACATATGTCCCTTAAATATATATACAAACTCAAAGAGAGGTGAGTTGGCTTTTGCTGGGTCCCCTCGTTTATATTAGGTTTAATTTGAGAACAAACTCCCATCTCCTCATCAACACAAAGAAGCCTTTCTCTTTTCTGATCTTTCATATTTGTCATAGTAGAAAATCCCCATTCACTACAATAAGTCGTGGAAAGCTGTAGAATAGCCAGTGCTCTTGAATATCTATCCATATCCTGCAAATAAATATACTGATACGATACTATACTATACCGAAACGTTTAAATGTTTCTCTGATTGTCCTTGAATCTTCCTGCCACACTTGCCATTCTCTCCTGCCATGCCGAGAACCACTGTGCTATATTGCGATGTACTCTGTTTTCTGCTTAAATCATGGCAATTAGTTATAATCTAGACAAACATATTAACACACATAGATTTTATGCAAACCAGTATCTTCTTTTTCTTTTCTTTGTTGGAGAATGCATTTCCTACTTGTTTTGGTGATACTTATGTGGATGGCGCTGTGGGTTAAACCACAGAGCCTAGGACTTGCCGATCAGAAGGTCAGCGGTTCGAATCCCCGTGATGGGGTGAGCTCCCATTGCTCGGTCCCTGCTCCTGCCAACCTAGCAGTTTGAAAGCATGTCAAAGTGCAAGTACAGTGGTACCTCGGGTTAAGTACTTAATTCGTTCCGGAGGTATGTTCTTAACCTGAAACTGTTCTTAACCTGAAGCACCACTTTAGCTAATGGGGCCTCCCACTGCCGCCGTGCCGCCGGAGCACGATTTCTGTTCTCATCCTGAAGCAAAGTTCTTAACCTGAACTTTGTTCTGGGTTAGCGGTGTCTGTAACCTGAAGCGTATGTAACCTGAAGCATATGTAACCCAAGGTACCACTGTAGATAAATAGGTACCGCTCTGGCGGGAAGGTAAAAGGTGTTTCCATGCACTACTCTGGTTCGCCAGAAGAGGCTTAGTCATGCTGGCCACATGACCTGGAAGCTGTACGCCGGCTCCCTCAGCCAATAAAGCGAGATGAGCGCCGCAACCCCAGAGTCAGTCACGACTGGACCCAATGGTCAGGGTGTTAGAAGATCTGCCATATCTCCTCTTCTCGGGAGAAACTGGCCACTCTCCAGGCACCCGGCATGATCTCCTGGTGACCTCCCTGTCTGCATTCCCTGGCAGATGCAGGCAAGGCCTTGATCGGCGATCCTCCTCAAACGTGAGAAGAACACACCGCTCTTCCCTGCCCTCCCCCAGCAGGGGAAAGAGAGAGACAGAAATGTATTTACATGCCTTTATTTCTGTCTTTGCAGCGTTACAGAGAAACACGTCTGCTCTCCTCAGAGTCCATCACAAGAGAGACTAAACTCCACCTCCTGTACTTCCTGTACAGGTCACTCTGAGCTATTTCCAGTGCTTTGCACTGAAAACAGACTCTCCCTCTGTTCCCACGGAACAGTTCCAACATTCCCATTATGTTTTGCTTTCAAGCCACCTGCTGCTCGCGGTTGCATTGCATCCATATCGTAACACAGGGGTCCCTTTACCTTTACCTTTTATGTGGCCACTCTATCCTTGGCTGGCTTCTGTGAGTCCACCCCTGTGGAACCAACTGGCTTGGACCCCCTTTGCTGGTAATCCCAAGGAGTGCTGAGCAGCCCCCATTGCAAGAATCCAATATATGGAGTTTACTAGCTGACTTGGATGAAACAGGCTGATGGAGTTTGTTAGAGTGGCCCATGCCAACCCTCCACTCCCATTTTAGAACCACTCCTACCACCTCCACCCCCAGAGTGCCTTTTTTATTATCTTACAAAAATCACGGGATGAATGTACATTTAATGGAATAAATATAGAGATGGGCAGGTTACTTAATGCTTTAAGTTCCATGAATAAGGTGCCTTAAACTGAAAAGCAAGGAAAAGGGGGACGCTAACCTAAAACATGGTTGATGACCAAATCGCAGTCTTATTGGTTGGTATTTACGTCTGTCTCTCAGAGTAAAGTTGGGGGCAGCTGGGCTTGTTCTCTGAAATGAAAAACACATAGTCCCTTGTTTTTCTAGCAAGAAAAGCAGTTTCTCACTCTGCAATAAAGCACTCTGTGGTTTGCACCTCATGGTAGGCCAAACTATGGCTTAGTGGGACTTCGCAAATGTCCACTTTACTCCTTCCTGGTCCTTTTAGCTCACTAGCTAAGCCAAGGTTAGTGTGTCGTCCAAAGCGGGGATCGTGGTTAAGCTCTTTCCTTCTTAACCATGAACTGTAGCCAAGAACAAACATTAGCTGTAGCCTCTGTAGCTATAGGAATCTCCAGCTGCTTCAATGTTACTGCTAAGGCCTTGGAAAGACTATTTAGGTTACAATGTAATGTTGCCAAATCCTTTGATCCCGATAAAAGTAAAGGGGGAAGAGACGAGAGGGAGTGGGGAAAGGAAGTTCTATCTGTGGAGGCAGGAAATACCAGCCTTTCTTTGTTTATGGGTTTTGCCACACCGTTTTTGAAAAATTACAACAGAGAGACTTTCACTATGATGCCTTTCCTGGAAATCAGTTTAGGTTTTGTTGCAAGTAGTTACATGACTATGTACTATTTTCACGGAAGTTGCCCAGTGGGGAAAAAAAAATCTTCTGGGTAATTTCCTCCAGCTGATAAATTCTCCCCCCCCCCCATTGGTAGGGTGGCAAGTTACACAAAAATGTGGAAATGCATCACCAAAAAAAAAAAAGAAGAGAAAGCAGACTTGCCTAAAATTAGCAGTTGCTAATGTACAGGTGCAGAATTAGAAGCCATTACTAAAATTCAAACAGAAATGCAATAGTGGGAAAGACTGTGGCCAGGTGTGCTGTGTGGCTGCTCAGTCTGCTGCCCAGGTGATAACAGCTGAAGGCCAACTCCAAGGCCCTTCCTGTTCTTATTTCTCAGGGTTATTTGTCTTTAACCCCCATTGTCTCCACCCCCATCGTTCTACCCGGACACTGAGGTCCAGCTCCGAGGGCCTTCTGGCGGTTCCCTCACTGTGAGAAGCCAAGTTACAGGGAACCAGGCAGAGGGCCTTCTCGGTAGTGGCGCCCGCCGTGTGGAACACCCTCCCACCAGATGTCAAAGAGAACAACAACTACCAGGCTTTTAGAAGACATCTGAAGGCAGCCCTATTTCGGGAAGCTTTTAATGTTTGATGTATTATAGTATTTTAATATTCTTTTGGAAGCAGCCCAGAGTGGCTGGGGAGGCCCAGCCAGATGGGCGGGGTATAAATAATAAATTATTATTATTATTATTATTATTATTATTATTATTATTATTATTATTATATTATTATTATTTAAAAATAGACACGTGCCTCATCCACACAACACATTTGAAGAACTCTTATACCACTTTTGACACTCATGGCTCCCCCCGCAAAAATCCTGGGAACTGTAGTTTGTTTAAGGTTGCTGGGAATTGTAGCTCTGTGAAGGGGGTCTCCTAACAACTCTCAGCACCCTTTACAAACCACACTTCCCAGGATTTTTTTAGGGGTGGGGGGAAGCCATGAGTGTGAAAGTGACATAATGGCACTTTAAATATGGAGTGGGTATGGTCTTGGACTTGGCAGTTCTTCAAACACAGCCCTTTTCAGGGCTCCTTCCAGAGCAGCAGCCAGCCATGCTGTACAAGAAGGAATAATGGAAGACCATTCCATTGGCCTGCTTTGACTTAGTTGCATTGCTTGTATTCAGTTTTGGAAAAGAAAGGAGGCAACCTATATACTAATTGTAAACTTAAATTCCTCAAGCGTTGATCTATTTGTTGTTGTTGTTGTTGTAGTAGTAGTAGTAGTAGTAATAATAATTCATTATTTATACCCTGCCCATCTGGCTGGGTTTCCCTAGCCACTCTGGGTGGCTCCCAACTGAATAATAATAATAATAATAATAATAATAATGTGACAAAACATAAAAAACCCTTCCCTAAACAGGGCTGCCTTCAGATGTCTTCAAAAAGTTAGATAGTTATTTATTTCCTTGAGATCTGATGGGTGTTCCACAGGGCAGGCGCCACTACCGAGAAGGCCCTCTGTCTGGTTCCCTGTAGCTTCACTTCTCACAGTGAGGGAACCGCCAGAAGGCCCTCAGAACTGGACCTCAGTGTCTGGGCTGAACGATGGGGATGGAGACACTCTACCGACATGCAAGAGAGTGGTGTCAGCAAGCTGCATGGAATTCCAAGATTTAAAAAATCATAGAACTGTAGAGTTTGAAGGGCCCCAAGGGGTATTCTGGTCCAACCCCCTGAAATGCAGTAGAACAATGCTTTAGACATAAAATCCGTAAGTGCAGCAAAAAACAACAACCCAAAAACCCAACCCAGTAAGGACTGAGAATGATAGTGGCTGTGGAATGCAGATGGAATGTTGTGGGAAGAGGGAGGGGAGAATGGATCATCCCCGAAGATGGCATCTCTGGAAGCTGGAAGGGAAGCTGGAAGGGAAGCACCCTGCACTGATACTGATACTTTTTATTCTGCATATTGTTCCCACACCCCCTTTCTCTCACCCTGGGCTCTGAGACTTAGTTGAGAGGGGATGGAGAAGGCCTGGTGGTCAGGGAGAGGAAATGGAGGGTGAAGGAAGGGTTCACTTTTACAGATATTTGGAAATGTGCACATGAAGGTCAGTGTCTGTTATGTTCACATAATGTAGTTCTCTTGCTAAAAATAGTCTATAGGGTTTCTGGTTAGTGTGGAATTCCCACGGTTAAGGTGCTTGCTGAGAGCGCAAAATGCCAATTCTAGCTATTCCCTTCCAGCTTTCTTTCTTTTAATCTTGTGGGACCTTGCCAAGGTGCTGTTTCAAACGTGTACAGTGGTACCTCGAGTTACATCCGCTTCAGGTTACATCCGCTTCAGGTTACAGACTCCACTAACCCAGAATTATTACCTCGGGTTAAGAACTTTGCTTCAGGATGAGAACAGAAATCGTGCTCCGGCAGCGCAGCGGCAGCAGGAGGCCCCATTAGCTAAAGTGGTGCTTCAGGTTAAGAATGGACCTCCAGAACGAATTAAGTTCTTAACCCGAGGTACTACTGTAAAGCCTTACATGGACCAAGCTTTCTACCTGCACCATTCAGTCCATGAACTGGGCCCTACTGTGTCTCTCACCACCTGTAAAAGTGTTAAGGTAGGTAAAGGTACCCCTGCCCGTACGGGCCAGTCTTGACAGACTCTAGGGTTGTGCGCCCATCTCACTCAAGAGGCCGAGGGCCAGCGCTGTCCGGAGACACTTCCGGGTCACGTGGCCAGCGTGACAAAGCTGCATCTGGTGAGCCAGCGCAGCACACGGAAACGCCGTTTACCTTCCAGCTAGTAAGCGGTCCCTATTTATCTACTTGCACCCAGGGGTGCTTTCGAACTGCTAGGTTGGCAGGCGCTGGGACCGAGCAACGGGAGCGCACCCCGCCACGGGGATTTGAACCGCCGACCTTTCGATCGGCAAGCCCTAGGCGCTGAGGCTTTTAGGACACAGGTATTGCCAGTTTGCTTCCAGAGATTCAAGGAAATCACACGAGTGTTTAAAACCCTAAACAGCTTAGCTCCCCTGAAAGACCACATCCTTTCCTACAGACCCTCCTGAGTACTAAGATCAGCAGAGGGGGCTCTCTGGGTGGTCCTGCCACCCTCGGAAGTTCACAGAGTGGTGGCTCAGAAGAAGTCATACACTGTGGCAGCACCTAGGCTCTGGAACGCCCTCTTCAGAGGAAGATCTCACAGGCTGTGCTAGTGCTATGTACACACACACACAGAGAGAGAGTTTTATTGATTTTTACCTTTGTATGTGCCATTGATGTTTTAGAATTAGCTTTGATTCCAGGCACATCGTTTTGAAGACCTGGTAGAAAGGTGACTCAGAAATGTATCCATAAAGAAATAAGCCAGCCAGCTGAGGCCTTGTATAATGCTCGAAAATTACAGCCATTGTTTCAGGCTGAAGCCTTCTCAGTGTGTTTAGTGTATAGATCCGAGGACGTGTGCAACATGGTTTGTGTCATGAAAGATGGGAGAAGATGAAAAGGAAAAGGAGTGGAGATGTTGACAATAGATATCAAAAGAGTCTTGAAACAAAAGCCAGAAGAACAATCAGAGCCTTTCTCCCTGCCGCGGGAGGTATTCCTCTATTGTTGAAGTATCACCTTGAAAGCATTCCATTACCAGCACACGCCTAAATGCATAGAGGCAGACACGGGCGATCCTTCCAACATGACATTTTATGGGTTGTTTCTTGCCATGAGTCACCCCGGGTAAGTTCACCGGTTTTAGCTGTTTGTACCACACCTGTGGTTTTTATTTACCATTGCTAAATTTGCGGCAAGTATCGCTGTCACTACCTGATAAGCTGTTAAAGGGTTTGCTACATCATTTGCAGAGGTTATGCAAGTAGAACTTGTGAGCTGGCATTTGAGCGTGGTTGATCCAATTTGGCTGCTGGGATGGTGTATCCAAATGTACTTGCCTCATGCAATGAGGATGGATGCAGGCAGTTATCCATTGGTGACTCAGCTTGGTAGACAAACATACGGAGAAGTGCTGAGCTAATCGTCTGCCCACCTACGTGGAAGAGAAGAATTTTACCACTATCCTGCCTCCAATAACATATGTTAGGGTGCAGCCAAGGTCACCTCCTCGAAAAGGAAGCTGCCTTATAAGGAATCGGACCATTGCTTCATCCAGCTCAGCATCGTCTCCACCGACTAAGAGTGGCTTTCCAGGATTTCAGACAGAGGTCTCTTCCAGCCCATTGAGCCTGAGACCTTCTGCATGCAAAGCAGATTCTCTACCAGTGAACTACAGTTCAAAGACAGTGTTCCCAAGTGTGTGCATGCATGCATGCAGTGTTAGCAAGTGGTCAGCTGGCGTGCCTCTACTCCTGCAGCAAAACAAGTCTTACATGACTCAGATTTCTTCCACTTCTGTTACCAAACACTTACACAGCACAAGATCAACCCACTTTATACTTTGGTTCGTTTCCTCTCCATTTGCATTACTCATCCCCCTCCTGGATGCTTAAACCCTAAATACTTCTGGATAGTCCTCATATCCTCTCTTAGTCACTGTGTCATCAGTTTATATGACCCCAATTCCAGCCACTGTGCTTGCAAATCAAATCCCAGAGGTATAAATTTGCTTCTGCTTTCCAAATCATCCACCACCACTCTGTTTACCAGTAGAGACATTTGGTTTTCTGGTCCTGTAAGGCAAGTAAATGCATTTTGGTGAGTGGGCAGGAAGATCAGAGCAAAGATGGAGAGGAACTTTTTGCAGCATCAAGTCTACATTCCCTCATGGGCAACCGTCCACAAGCTGCATGCCAGTGGTGGGTGGGGCCAAATGCAAAAGTGGGCAGGGCTAAAGTCAAAAGAGGGTGGAGCAAAGGCTCTTGCTACATTCGGGCCATGCATAAGTTAGAGGTTTCTATACACTCACTCACACCGGTCTCCAGGAAAACAACAAGAGGTAGTATTACTATTTAAAGACACATTCCTGCCAGGCAAACACAGGACCAGTAAGGGGTGTGGACCGAGAACAGGGTTTGTGGCCTAGCAGTGTGGCCACAGTGGGGAACGCATTGTGTGTGCCTACCCAGTCTGCTGTCATGGTTCCAACTATTGATATTTTGACTACTGTGTGTTTTCAGTTTTTTGATAGATTTTATTGTAATTGCATTAAGTATTTCTATTATGTCTGTAGGGGTGCAGGTGGCGCTGTGGGTTAAGCCACAAAGCCTAGGACTTGCCGATGAGAAGGTTGGTGGTTCGAATCCGCGCGACGGGGTTAGCTCCCGTTGCTCGGTCCCTGCTCCTGCCAACCTAGCAGTTCAAAAGCACGTCAAAGTGCAAGTAGATAAATAGGTACCGCTCTGGCGGGAAGGTAAACGGCGTTTCCGTGTGCTGCTCTGGTTTGCCAGAAGCGGCTTAGTCATGCTGGCCACATGACCCAGAAGCTGTACGCCGACTCACTCAGCCAATGAAGCGAGATGAGCGCTGCAACCCCAGAGTCGGCCACGACTAATGGTCAGGGGTCCCTTTACCTTTATTGTGTCTGTAAGTCATTTTTTATGAGTAAAGTGACTAATGAATAATGAGGAAGATGTGCAACCTCAAGCTCCTTGCTTCCCTTTCTTAGGATTCTCTACCTTTCAACAAGACTTGGACCAGGCAGCCTTCAAACAGAGGGCTACCCTCTGTAAAGCAGGAAACTTCGCCACCCCATCAATCCCTGTCTCAAAGGGCCATTCCCCTAAAAAGAGAGAGTTCCTCAAATGGCTGCTTTTCTTAGGATACTTCCTCTCTCTCTGAACCAACTCACTCTGTGGCTATGGAATTGCGGCTTACTTATCTCACCGCAACTGACTGCCAGTGGTTAGATGCATGTGAGAATCAGCTTTGGCAGTGCTAATATGGACCATAAAGATTCAATGCTGACCTCAACCAACAACATGAAAAGAGAAGTCCTCATTCTCACAATGCATTCATCTATTTAGTTACACTTCTATTTCATCTTTTTCTCCAGTGAGGCAGGGTACAAAGGTCTCCCACGCCTCCATTTTATTCTCTGAACATCTATGTGATGAAGGATAGGCCGAAAGGTCACCCAGTGAGGTTCACAACAGAGGGGGGGGATTTGAACTTGAGTTTCCTCAGCTCAGCCCACTGCTCTAACCAGTACACCACACTGTCTGTAGTAGAGAAATGATAAGTGCATGTCTCTGGGTTATTTATTTGATATTATAATGCATATACCAGCCTTCTTCCTAAGGTCGCGGGATGGGTTGCATCAGTAACAACAGAAACAAATTACAAACTCAAAGTCTGGATGCAGCTGTTTTTCCCTGTAGTATATTCAAGACCTGATCCAGTGGATCAGGGGGAGCTTATTTCCCTGTAATTATCACCCCTGCTAGATCAGGGCAATTGCTTGTTAATTACTGGTCTACTTTTTAAAAATATTGCATCACCACTATTGACCACAATTACAAGAAAGCCTGGTATCTTTCCCAGACTGTGAGTCTATAAATTACTGATTACTCTCTCACGGTTTAGCAGAAATAGTAGTGCTTTGTGGGGAGGGCCCCAGGCCCTTAAAAGAGGTTTGAATATTACCAAGCTGGTTTACAGGAAGTCTAGATTTGGGTTGGAACTGCCATGCAAAGAGGAATTTGAAAACAGCCACACACACACACACACACACACACACAGAGAGAGAGAGAGAGAGAGAGAGAGAGAGAGAGAGAGAGGATCAGTCACAAACCTACACTTCTGAAAACCATCTTTGGAAAGATCCTGTTTCCTTCTTCTTCCTTGCAGCTCACTACTTTTCAGTTAACAATTGGTGTTCTCTGCCTGCCTGACCTTCTGCTTTGAAAGATTTAAAGCTAATTTGCTTCGTCCCAAGTCGTTGTTCTACTTGTTAGAAAAGTTATAAAACAGAGAGCCTTCCTTCTTGCATACTCTCCCGTCCGTTCTTATGGATTATGTGCATTCCCACATGGTCCTTGTATACGTGATGTGCAGCCAGCACTGCAATCCGCTCCATGTATAATATTTCAAGAGAGGGACAGCTCTATCAGTGTTAATGAGATTAATGGTTTGCAAGGATCAAAAATATTGTGCTAACTAAATAGGAATGTTGGGTGGATTAGCAAAAAAGTGGGAAGGGAGAAAGCAGGATCAGCTGTGCAATGCAAAAAAGGATGGGATGCACCCCCTCCACACACACACACACCCCAGGGATAGGTCTAAATGTATGGATCCTGTGCGTCTCCCTATTTGCAATTCTGCCCTTTGAACAATACACAAGAGCTGAAACTCCCCCTGCTTCTCTCTCTACCTCGCCTCTTCTAAGCATACTCATTGGATGTTTCCAGACCATGTTTATTGATGGGTGCCTACTCATGCATGCAAATAGTATCAGGATCAAAATCCCAGCCTGCATCCCCCCACTCTGGTTTAATCTAAATATTTTAAAGCATTGGTAAACTGCTTTTAAAAACAAACAAACCAAAACTCTAACAGGTATACAAAAATGCAACATAAACACAATAAAATAGTGTCCTAAACACCAGTTTTTTTAAAAAAAAAAACAGAGATACAACATCAGTTAAACTTGCATTATAAAAATAGGAATTCAGGAATAGTAGTCTAGTCTTATGGGTCATGGAATGCATGGACAATAGAGATGCCCCAAGTAACAGATGGTTGGTGCTTCACTTACGGTAGAGAGAAGGGCAACAGAGAACACAGGGGAACTTGCAGAAAATATCTAGTTTTGAGTCACCAGAATTTACCCTTTCGGGGACAAATCTGGTAAGGTGTTGTTGCTCTTGTTTTTTTAATATCTGTTGCCAGGAACCCATTTGCAAGACTGAGCTCTCATCTAGAAGCACATGCATTTCCTCAGCAACTGCTTCCTGAACACATGAAACTACCTGCAGAAGCAGGTGGAAATTCAGACCATAGCAAAGATGCGCACCCCCAGGAGGTAGAGGGGGGGTAATTCTATACTTGTTGACATAGGCAGGGCTGGCTGGTATGCTTAAACAGTTGGCTTCAGTAGAGCACCACAGATTTAAATTCCTTGTGTTTAGCTCTAGTTCCCCCATGTGTGAGTCTCTGTAGTGCAATACATTATGAGAGGATTGTGGCAAGTTGGTTGCTTTGTTTCTGATTTCCCCAATCTAATAGTTTGGCTGAAGACAGGAACAGAAATGCACAGCGGTCCCTCTCTCAAAAATGCAGCTATTGTCAGCCACAGTGTGAAGCACAGAAGAGGAAATGCAAAGGAGAACCAGCGCACTGAAGTTTTAGAGGGTTTCTAATAGATTTCCAAATGGCAGGAAATTAACAGGCTTTCCATGAACATCTGTTCTACCTCAGGCTCAAAAGGTGGAAGGTAAATGCTATCTTGTTAAATTCAGCAGCAGGCAAGGGTAAGCTTATTCCGCAGCGACCATACAAAGGTTTTCATATTTCACCTATTAGTGACTTGTCATGTTATAGGGCAGCAGAATGCTGCATCCTCTTTTTATTCTTTATTTACTAGTGGTACCGTCTATTAGGGACGCGGGTGGCACTGTGGGTTAAACCACAGAGCCTAGGACTTGCTGATCAGAAGGTTGGCGGTTCGATTCCCCGTGACGGGGTGAGCTCCCGTTGCTCGGTCCCTGCTCCTGCCAACCTAGCAGTTTGAAAGCACATCAAAGTGCAAGTAGATAAATAGGTACCACTCTGGCGGGAAGGTAAACGGCGTTTCCGTGCGCTGCTCTGATTCGTCAGAAGCGGCTTAGTCATGCTGGGCACATGACCCAGAAGCTGTACGCTGGCTCCCTCGGCCAATAAAGCAAGATGAGCACCGCAACCCCAGAGTCGGCCATGACTGAACCTAATGGTCAGGGGTCCCTTTAACTTTACCTTTACCATCTATTAATATACACTGCCAGGGCCAGCCTGGCCATGAGGCTTTGGTAAGGCAGTTGCCTCAGGCGGCAAGCTGGGAGGGGCAGCAGATCTGGGGCCCAAGGAATGTGCCACTCACCATTTCTTGCACTCATTGTCCACCGCCACCAGCAACCACTGCTGCCACCACCTGCTCCTCTCCAACTTCACGTTTTCTCTCCCACCTCCAGCACACCAGGGTTTCCCCAGCGGCAAAGAAGGAATCAGGTGGCACCATTTTTGGATTTGCCTCCAGCAGCAAAATGTCTCAGGTTGGCCCTGTACACTACAGTGGTACCTCGGGTTAAGTACTTAATTCGTTCCGGAGGTCCGTTCTTAACCTGAAACTGTTCTTAACCTGAAGCACCACTTTAGTTAATGGTGCCTGCTGCTGCCGCACCGCCGGAGCACGATTTCTGTTCTCATCCTGAAGCAAAGTTCTTAACCTGAAGCACTATTTCTGGGTTAGCAGAGTTTGTAACCTGAAGCGTCTGTAACCTGAAGCATATGTAACCCGAGGTACCACTGTACTCCAAAGGATGACGAACTGATAGAGGTTGGGAACAACTGCATTAGAGCGTAGAGCAAACGGCTTAAATATCATACATAGATCTGAACAACTACTAGCCACATTTTGGCTACAGGTTTCCAGTTTAAACAGATGATTGTATGCATGTTTATGTCTCTCCCACCTTCAGCACACCAGAACGCAGATCTCTTACGTACAGCAGGGGTACCTCTGGAAATGTGGTGGTGTGGTGCTCCGATTGAAATCAGATCAGAAACGGTAGCCAGCAATTACTGCATGAATGAAGCTTCTCTGCAATCACCGGGAACGGCAAAGCAATTAGTGCACTGCTAATTAACACTAATGTTTTAAAGTATCTAGCCCTTACATCTTATGACAAAAATGCACACATTAACCTTGTAATGAGGTTGTGCATTGTGGCTCTGATAGGATTTGGAAATGGGAATCAAATCACTTACTCCTCCCAGTTATAAAAATGCACATTCTTCTCAGAGGAATAGCTATGTTTAGTGCTTTTTTTTGTACAAAAAACAAATGTTTAGTGGTACTCTCATTTTCCTACTCATATTGAAATACTGCCCCTCAATGAGGCCAAACTTAGATTCATAAAATGTTTAGGGGTATTCGTACCCCTGCATCCCCCCAGAAAAAAGCATTGGCTATGTTAGTCTGTTCCTACAGCAAAAGCAACATTTAAATCTTTTAGCAATTTATAGGCCATCTCCAACTTGGTTTCCTCCAGAGGTTTTGGACTACAACTCCCATCTGCCCACACTGACTTGAGCTCCTTGGAGGAAAGGTATGAATGAATGAATGAATGAATGAATGAATGAATGAATGATGCTGCTGTGTTCTGTCCAGACTGTGGTCTGGACTGAGGTATGGAGGATTCCAGCCGGGTCTGAATTCTGTTAGCTTCTGTGGTTACATAATGCTATCACTGACAATGAGTCAACCAGACTCTGCATTACTACTGAATCATCCTGATACAAGGGGAAATGTTTATATGCAAATACATTACACACTTATTTCCACTCCAAGTAGTAGATTGCATCTCCCTTTGAAAAGGTGCGTGGGGGGGGGGCGGACTGTCATCTCTTTCTTAGGATATGTCAGAGCATACATCCCAACTGGGGCTGGAAGAAATGAAGAAGATCCCAGCTAATCTTCAGCCCCATCAATGTGCCTCAAGGCATCTTCCATCAATGTTCATCTTTTCAACAGGTCCATGGTGCTATGCAGTTGTTACTCTTGCATTGTTGTTACAAGAGAAATGCAACTGATTTTCCATTCTAACAGGCTTTTACACTTCTTTGTGTACAGCCTGCTGTGTGCAATTCACACCACTGGGTGTGATGTAGCTGCTGTGGATGGAGCCATTTGAAGCTGAGAACACATTTGTGATTAATCCTTGTGATGGGTACCATTTTGTGACTCCATTTCTTAAAACGAATCTTTTAATTAGCAGTGATGCAACACACACACATGGCAGAGAGACACACAGAGAGTGCGCATCATAAGACTGTGCTGACATTGTTTTAAGGATCACAATTTGTCACTGTCCGTGTTAAAACCCCACTCTTCTAAAAAGATGAAAGTGTAGCGCTAAAGCATTTACAACTGTGCTGGTTTCACTACTATTTTTCTTGGCAGGGGGAAGGAACTTTCTGCAGTCTAAGAAAAACAGAAGAACTACAAGGAAAATTCTGAATGCTGATGACTGGATGACAGTGAGGGAAGAAAGCACTTTGTTGCTGTTGTGGAAAAGGGTGCGGGAAGCTCTTTCTGTGGATGTTTGTGGGCAACAATTCTTGCCTCTCAGGGGCAGAGCCTGGGTGAGTTGGAGAGTGGGGATGAAAGCTATTAAGCTGCTCAAATGCCACAGAACAGGCATCTGTTGGCACAGAGTGGGGCTTCTCAGAGTGTGAGGGACAAAGTGGGCAGCACCAGGAAAGAGATGGGGAAGTATTCAACTAAGTTTTACTCACCAACCCCGCCTTCCCTCCCACAACCCCCTTCACCAAAGAAACCCTCTTCTTTTACACCTCACCAAAGCCATCTTTCTTGCCAAAGCCACCTACCCCTTTCCTTTAAAAGGTAAAGGGACCCCTGACCATTAGGTCCAGTCGTGACCGACTCTGGGGTTGCGGCGCTCATTTCACTTTACTGGCCGAGGGAGTCATGTGGCCAGCATGACTAAGCCGCTTCTGGCGAACCAGAGCAGCGCACGGAAATGCCATTTACCTTCCCGCCAGAGCGGTACCTATTTATCTACTTGCACTTTGACGTGCTTTCGAACTGCTAGGTTGGCAGGAGCAGGGATTGAGCAATGGGAGCTCACCCCATCACGGGGATTCGAACCGCCGACCTTCTGATGGGCAAGTCCTAGGCTCTGTGGTTTAACCCACAGCGCCACACACGTCCCTTTCCTTTATACCTCGCCAAAGGCACCTCCTCCCCCTAGTCCTTGACCTCTGCAGCTCACCTTAGCTGCCCACAAGCCTGGTTTGCCCAGCCACTTACTCATTTGCCAGGGTGAGCCACTCACTTGCCTGCTTGCATCTCCATTTCCTCTCCTTGTTGGCTTCCCTCACCCTACTTTGACTTGAGTGTGCCGGCACCCTCTCCAGCAGCAGCGTGACAATTACAAATATGGTATGGGCTTATCTGCACTTACCTTTTCCCCAAGGATTTCCATTTGCTCTGATTCAGCTTAAAAGAGCGGGTTTTTTCACTTTTCTGCAGAGAAAAGTAAGAGCGGGTAAGCCCAGAGACAAGTACTTTTAAATCCAGTTTTATGGAACAGCCTACACTGAATTGATTATAATACCAAAATCCTTATATTGTGAGTTGCATTGCATGGTACGATATTTTCCAGACTGTATTTCAGCAAAGTATAGATGCCAATGTAACATGTAGTTGGAAGCTTAATAATTAGGCCAATTTTTGCAAAGGTAAATCAATGTTACGACCAACAGCTCGAGACTGACATTTTAATGAAAGGTCAAAACATTTGTAGATTAATGAAACTATGAAAAGCACAATTTATCATTTTTGGACTGTACATGCTAGGTATTTTCAGTGCAAACTGATATGCAGAGCAAGCACACAAACACAAAAGGCAGGAGACTATCTCATATTAAATATATGAAATAAAGCTGGTACACTGGCTGCCTGGCATTTTATTCTCTGTCATATTTTTTTTTTAAATAGAGGTAATTTTCTTTCAGCATATTATATTCTGACTTCCTAATACATGTATATGTGACTGTTTTAACGATTCTTATTTATTTAGATATTTATAAACCACACTTTCATTTTTTTTAAAAATGCAGCAAGGCAGAGTACATCCTATAATATTACAGTAACAGCAATAAAATGGCAGTAAAGCATCAATGAACACCAGCCGGTAAAAATAACTTCACACTGTAAAACCTGGTCTGAATTACGAACTGCAATTTATGTATGCAATTGTTTTATATACGGTATGTTGTTATTGAATGGCGAGATCGCTTTGAGATGCATCATAGGAAGCAATACATAAATGAAATAAACAAGTGTAAAAATGATAATAATATTATCCACTAAGGCCATGGCCAAGACAAAGGGCTGGATCCAGATTTCACTTTCCGATCATGCTCTAAAAGACTGCAGTGATAAATACGCCTACTTTACTGGGACTTACTCACAAGTAAACAAGCTTAGGATTGTGCTGCATATGACTAAAATAGGAACGACTACAAAAGAGTTAAAACATTTATTACTTATTCGTTTTTTTCGCTTTTTAAAAAGTCTCAAAGCAACTTACAATAGATGGAAATAGATAAAGGTTTTTTATTGATCCAGTAAATACTGAAAAAAGAGGTAGTGTCAATTTTTTTTGGGGGGGGGATGCCCTTTAAAATATGAGCGTTCCAATGTGTGTGTTTTTTAAAAAAATAAATAAGGAGGGTTTTTTCAAGAATATAATTAGTCATTGAATGCATAGTCTAATTAAAGGAAAAAGCAGCTCTTAAACTGCAGATGATTGCACTTGAGTAACTTCACACAAAGGAGGAAGCTGTGGTTGTGTTCAAGAGGATTATTCCAGTGAGTTCACTTGGTGTAACAGCTAAGCTCGAAGTCAACAAACATACTTTTGATTTGCATCTAAGGTGCCTTAAAGATCAGCAGCAATTTGTAAAAACTTCAGTGCGATGAAATATTACATGGATGCTTTCTCACCCCCAGCCCGTCAAAATATCTCTTTGTGTTTTGCAGCTGCGTCCTGATTGCAGGGCTGTCTGCTGGATATTGTTACAGCAGACAGTGGTGTTCCATCAGGGCAATTAGGCCAGATGTCCAGAGCAGCACACAGCAGAATGGGCAGGCGTGGCCTCAATGCAAGAGGGCTGGCTTGCCCCATTTTGAAGCATTGCTGGTCACTGAGTAAGACCATGTCAGAACACCTGTGCTCAGAGATCTAGACGGGATGCTAATTTGCAAGTACAGTGGTACCTCGGGTTAAGTACTTAATTCGTTCCAGGGGTCCGTACTTAACCTGAAACTGTTCTTAATCTGAAACACCACTTTAGCTAATGGGGCCTCCTACTGCCGTCATGCCACTAGAGCACGATTTCTGTTCTCATCCTGAAGCAAAGTTCTTAACCCGAGGTACTATTTCTGGGTTAGCGGAGTCTGTAACCTGAAGCATATGTAACCTGAAGCGTATCTAACCTGAGGTACCACTGTAGGCCCTTAACAGTTTGGGGCCAGTTTCATACCCTCCAACATTTCTCCGATAAAATAGGGACAGCCACTCTGAGCACCTTCGATCATACGCACATAAAAAACATAATAAAACATTAAACATTTAAAAAAAAACACTTCCCTATACAGGGCTGCCTTCAGATGTCTTCTAAGAGCTGTATACAGTGGTACCTCGGGTTACATATGCTTCAGGTTACATACGCTTCAAGTTACACACTCCGCTAACCCAGAAATAGTGCTTCAGGTTAAGAACTTTGCTTCAGGATAAGAACAGAAATCGGGCTCCGGTGGGGCTGCAGCAGCAGGAGGCCCCATTCGCTAAAGTGGTGCTTCAGGTTAAGAACAGTTTCAGGTTAAGAATGGACCTCCAGAACGAATTAAGTACTTAACCTGAGGTATCACTGTAGTTACTTATCTCTTTGGCTCAGGCGCCATGTAACCACTTACCTTCCAACATTTCTCTGATGGTTTCTGTAAATCCAGGACTGTCCCTGGAAAATAGGGACACTTGGAGGGTCTGTAGTTTACCTATGGGATCACCTTACCCCATATAGGCCCACTTGACTGCTTTGACCTGCAAAGCTGGCCACATAATACTTGCTCCATATGTCTAAGAAGTCAGTATTTTAAGGCAGCAGCACCTACACTTTGGAACATCAGGGAGGCGCCATTGCTGTACTCCTTTTGGAGCCTGCATAAAACATGTTTGTTTAGGCAAGCCTGCCTGGACGTGCAGAATGTGCTTTAAGCTATTTTTAACTTACGGTTGATTTTATTTGGCTTTGATTGTTTTTAAACACGTGTTTTAAACAATACCTTATTAATTTAAAAAAATTGTAAAGTGCTTTGAAGTTTTATTGCAATCAAGTGGAATATAAAACTTGTTGCATAAGTACCATCAAAAGAGAGCAAGACATGGAAGACCATTAAGACCAGAACATATAATCATGTAGCTGTGCTAGCGGGGGACATAGGATTCTGTGCAACAACTGATGCTGTATCCCAGGGGTTGTTGACCTGGTCCCTACCACCCACTAGTGGGTGTTTCAGGATTCTAGGTGGATGGTAGGGGGTTCTATAGCACAAGCTGAATCCTCCTTCCATCGAGCACTGGTGTGCAGTAAGGAAATTTTACCATCACTATGTATTAGTGGGTGGTAGGTATAAATTAGAGGGACGCGGGTGGCGCTGTAGTCTAAACCACTGAGCCTCTTGGGCTTGCCAATCAGAAGATCGGCGGTTCGAATCCCTGCGACGGGGTGAGTTCCCATTGCTTGGTCCCAGCTCCTGCCAAACTAGCAGTTCGAAAGCATGCCAAAAATTGCAAGTAGATAAATAGGTACCACTCCGGTGGGAAGGTCAACAGCGTTAACGTGCGCTGCTCTGGTTTCGGTGATCCATTGTGCCAGAAGCAGTTTAGTCATGCTGGTCACCTGACCTGGAAAAATTGTCTGCGGACAAGCGCCGGCTCCCTCGGCCTATAAAGCGAGATGAGCGGCGCAACCCTGAGTCATCTGTGACTGGACTTAATTGTCAGGAGTCCTTTACCTTTATCTTTTAGGTATAAAAAGGTTGACTACCCCTGCTGTATCCAGAGGGAAAGGGATAAACTCTGCACCTTTCTCAACGCAGTGAGAGTAAGCACAAATGCAAAACTGAAGTATCCAATTATAATCTTTCTCCTTAGATAAAATCTATGGTTTGTGCTTCCACCTGATTATGTGTGATGAGCCCCTTAGAACTGGAGCTTCAAATTTCATTAACAACATTGGGTAAAATAAGCTGCTGTCACCTGCTGCTGGCCGAGAGGCTTTCAAATGTACCTCACTTGTGTGCAAGAGGTTTCGGATGCTTAAATGAGCACTGAGCTCTTCATAATCTCTGTGCAGTTTAAGCAGAGGGAGTATTGTGGTTGTTCCAATCTGTCTCAGTCCAGCACTGAATAAAATGATGGCAAACCTAATCTTTTAAATAATAACAAAAAAAGAAAATCGAGATAAACAAATGACATCATTCTGTGTGTGGATGTGGAGCTTATTTATAAGTAGTAAGCGGGGAACAATGCTTTCAGATTCACTATGTATAAGAACATGCTACCTATTCCTCTCTAAAAGAAAGTAAGGAATCTTACTGAATTAGTTTTGGTACAGTGGTACCTCGGGTTAAGAACTTAATTTGTTCCGGAGGTCCGTTCTTAACCTGAAACTGTTCTTAACCTGAAGCACCACTTTAGCTAATGGGGCTTCCCGCTACCACTGCACCACTGCTGCACGATTTCTGTTCTCATCCTGAAGCAAAGTTCCTAACCCGAGGTACTATTTCTGGGTTAGCGGAGTCTCTAACTTGAAGCGTCTGTAACCTGATGCGTATGTAACCCAAGGTACCACTGTACTTCTGCAGGACTGAGATAGAAGCAAGTCCTTAGGTCATTTCAGTTAAGCCTGATCCTATACATGTTTGTGCAAGAAGTAGCTGCCATTGAGTTTAATTATTTTCATGTAAAAGTTTGCAAGCGATTGCAGAATGATTGACTTGTTTCAAGCCAATATTATAATTCTTGGCAAATCCTTGTGAGCAGTAAGGCAGTAAGGGAATAATGGAATAGTATATCTTGGCAGATGGCATAGCTGGCTGGCTGGCTGCAGCACTGTGTTATAGATCCCACATGTTCTTCACTAAACTCAGGTTATTATCAGCTCTTTGTAACCTCAGATCAGCTTGCAACAGTGCAGATTTCTGCTTCTTCATTCAGGAAGTGGGCCGTCGTCTAGAGAGACTCTGTCAGGTTTGGGGTGTGTGTATTTGTGTGTGTGTACCTAAACATGCAAAAAGGAAGTCAGGTTAAACGTCTCTTGGTTTCTCCAGTTCTGCAAACTAGTGTTAAGAAAATGCAACAGGTATTTCTTGTACCGCAACACTTCAGGGCTGAGAACAAAGCTTTAATTCCTCCCATTTACTACTATTTCTAAGCCGCTCTTCAGCACCGTAGCTTTCCCAAGACAGTTTGCATGAATAACAAATCCAGAGTTTTATCAATATCCAACATTAAATAATAATAAATAATAATAATTTTTATTTATACCCTGCCCTCCCCAGCCAAGGCCGGGCTCAGGGCGGCTAACAAGCAATAATAAAAACAAGTTGAATGAATACAACTTAAAAACAAGATTAAAATACAACATTAAAATATTGAAACATTAAAATATTAAAATGCAGCCTCATCACAGGAGGAGAAAGGAAAAAGAAAGAGGGGGAGGGAATCAAATTGGCTCCAAGCCAAAGGCCAGGCGGAACAACTCTGTCTTACAGGCCCTGAGGATGTAGCACCCTGCTTGTGGTTAACGCTTAGCTGGAATGAAATATTCAACGCAGCAATAGAGAAATTAAAATAATAATTTATTTGTCAGACAAATAAATGAGAGGCACAGTGGTATATGGTTACCAAGCTCTGGCCTGGCCTCCTGCCATTATGGCCAGCACTTATATTCCCTTAATCCAGCCCCCTTTGCTCCTCCTTTGGCTGCATCTGTCCAATCAGCCTGGTTGAAATTCCTATTGGCTGCCTGCTATATCCAATCACAAAAGATACACCCACATCCTCCTGTCCTTATATGGAGCACAAAGAGCTATATATTGTTACATCTATAAATGACAAATAAGTAGTAATATATCTTACATGTGTCTCAACAAGGAATATTAATTACCAGCTCACCTCTTGCCCTATTGCCCTCTAAAACAAATGGTTAATCTTAAATTTTTATCTTAAACATATGTCAAGGATCTTGAGTTTCACATCAACATTGAAAGATCTCCTTCATTTTGAAGGTTTCTAAACAAATGTCTGACAACCATATATCAGGAGCGCCCAGATGGCGTCTTCCTGTCTAGCAGGGGGCTAGGCTGGTGACTGACTTAATTTCAGGATAAATACAACTCTTACAACTATATGAAATAAAAATCTAGCATTTCTTAAATCCTTTGCATAATTACATTTAAGCCAATATATTTAAGCTAATATATTTCATACATTATCATAGGTAACCTTTTAAAAGAATAAAGCTTCTCAAAATAGAAAGGAAGGAACTCAGTAAAAAAACAGGTTTTAAAAGGAACCCTTTCAGTTTACCCCCCCTTCAGCCATCTGCTCTCCTCTTTAGCTGTTCCCAATATTTATTGCTCTCTTAACTCTCTCAGTTTAAGAAAGAAACTGCCTTTAAAAAAGACTTCCCAGAAATGCTCTTTTTCTGCCAGCTAGATGCTTCTCCATTGCTCTTGGCCTTAGAAAATACAGCTCAAGGTTTAAGAGAGGCTCATGGTATCATTTTTACTCATTCCTAATTATGTTTATCTCTGCTTTTTTATCTTCTGTAACATGTAGGTCAATGTCCTGCTCTCAGTCTGTAATTCCAGCTTTTACGACTTTGAGAATTGTTTTCTGCTATCAATCAAGGGGCCCCTTGTCTAGGAAGAAAACACTGTCAGTGTTTTCTTAAGCAGCTAGCCTTCTTGCCTGGCGTGAAACTTTTAAAAATCTAAGCCCTCTTTAATATACAAGCCCTGATCAAACATTAATAAAATGCAGGCTTATGCCTGATGCCTCATTCCCCCCTTTCAAGCTCAAGGACCTTCGTCCCAAGTGTCCTTGATAGCTTGACCTTCATCATATTCCTGAGGTAAAGCTCTGTATAGGGCCATGATATGAGGTAGAGTTTCATTTGAAACCATCTTGCTAATTGTACTTCTAAAACATGAAATGATACATGGCATCATACATAAAACCATTACCACTACTGTCAAGAAAAACAAGCAAGACAATAGTATCCCTTTGAGTCCTGTGACATTAGGTAACCAATTGGTGAGCCATCCCATATCCCATCCTTCCCATGTTTGTACTGGGACATGTGCTATATTCTCCATCTTTGTAGCCAACACACGGATTGCCTCACCATTATCAGAAATGTTAAAGCAACAGGCATTCCCTG
The DNA here is from genome assembly GCF_964188315.1 of Podarcis muralis. NCBI lineage: Eukaryota > Metazoa > Chordata > Lepidosauria > Squamata > Lacertidae > Podarcis > Podarcis muralis. Next base: position 85,147,183 of record NC_135659.1, on the reverse strand, counting down.
TCAAGTTCAAGACTCCACATAGGCCTCCCTGCTTGGCAAGTACATAATCCATTCCCATTTTCAGCTGCAAAATGGCGGCTCTACTTTCATCCAACTGTTGTGCAATAAGTCTCAAACTCTGGGCCGTTGCATTGGTTACAAGTTCCACTACTGCTTGCAATCGAATTATTCTGTTTAGATTATAGATAGGATCCCGTGCCCCTTGTATGAGCTCACCAGGATTCCAGGAGGCAGGATCATAATAGGCTATAATGCGCTCTGGTGGCCAATCATCAGTACCGCTCCAACTTTGGGTACTTCCTCCTGCTATATGAGAAATATCAGCGTTTCTTCGTGTACGCTTGGCCAAATTAGTAGGCATAATCCACATTGGTGGTAATACCCATCCCAGGAAACAAGTCCCACTCCATTTGGAAGGGAGTTTCTTGTATGCCCATTCTCCACATATCCACCACAACCATCGGGTCTGAGGTTTTTGGTACGTGGAGTACAGAAGGCGAAATATCAAAAGAGGTAGAGAGTTCACAGTGCAGTATGTTAGATTGCCTTTTTCTGTCACAGTTATGTTCCATACCACTTTCCATGCATGAATAAAAGGAGGTGCACAGGGCAAGGTATTCCGAGTTCGATAGGTAGTACCGTGTGCCCAGGTATGACTATTCTTAAAATAATCCCAAGTATAGTGACAATGAGAAGAGCCTATCATGATAGAATCAGCTGCATCTGATGATTTATGTACACAGAATTCCCCTTGTACAGGTATAACTCGTAATGGTTTAGTTGAGTTCCATCCGTGGAAATTCTGTAATTCTGTTTGGTGTGGTATTTCGCTTACCATACCAATGGCATCTAATGGTATCGGTAATAAGGGCATACCTCCCTCTGAATCATCTGGCCCAAGAGAGCAAACAAGGCAATTGGTCCTATTTGCAACATTGGCTACCATTTCAGCTAAACCTACCCACATATTGTGGTCATGGCGGAATCCATATTTAGTCAATTTGGTCAGATTCAAGGACCCTTCCCCTTCCCAAGGGATCAGGATTAATAATAGAATCATGTTGATGTCTAGCATATGCATTCCTTCCACAGAAGAGTACCTTATTGTGATAGCAAATAAATATTAGTCCCAATATAATTCCCCCAGTGACAGGAATGGGGAACCACCAAGACCAAAACATATATCCCAAGGATCCCCAGTGAGTAATATCTCTGATAATTGTTCCACAAGGGGGGCAGTCAATCAATTGTATAAGAGAATCTTCCCGTTCACAGTCGCTGGTTCAGACGCTCCTCAAGCTTCAGGCGTGCGCAGGTCAGCCAGCTTCCAGGTTGTGGCTGCAGCAGGCCGGTCGTCTAATGTTGCCCGTGACCTAGCCCGTTCCCGGTAGGGCTAGATACAGGGGTTTTTGGAGAGAGTCAGTTTTAAAGGATTAGAGGGGTCACCTTTGCACGTCCAACTGCCTTCGGACTTCTTCAAACGAGAGTGATGAATCCAGGGGGTCACCTCAGCTACCTTCACCGCTGTTGGAGTAGAGAGCAAGACGGTGTAAGGTCCACGCCACTTAGGTGCGAGTGGATCACGTTTCCACTCTTTCACCCATACGCTATCGCCAGCCTGGAACTGATGAATCGGCTCGGCAATGCTGCACGGCGTGCGCTCGAGGACCCACCTGTTAAGAGAAACAAAAACACGGGAGAGAGATTGCACTTGTCCCTGTGTCACATAGTCTCCTATTTGTTTAAGATCAGCTGGAATATCCTGAACAAAGGAGGGCGGTCTCCCATACAGGAGCTCAAAAGGTGACAACTTAAGTCTTTTTGTGGGTGCACACCGAACACGAAACAGTGTTATGGGTAACACATCTACCCATCCCAATCCCGTTTCCTGGGTTAATTTTGCCAATTGGGTTTTCAGAGTCCGATTCATTCTTTCAGTTTTCCCTGAACTCTGAGGCCTATAGGCTGCATGCAGTCTCCATTTCACTTGTAGGACTCGACATACTTCTTGTACTACTTGATCAATGAACGCTGGCCCATTATCACTTCCAATGCATCTAGGTAATCCAAACCTCGGGATCAATTCAGTGAGGAGTCTCTTAGTTACCTCTCGTGCCTTTTCAGTTCGGGTGGGAAAGGCTTCAACCCATCCGGTAAGAGTGTCTACAAACACAAGGAGATACTTGAATCCCTTAGAAGGGACCAGCTCTGTGAAGTCCACAATTAGACTTTCCATGGGGACATATCCCACATGTTGGATTCCAGGAGGTTGTACCGGTCCCTGCCTGGGATTGTTTTTAGCACAAAGAACACATTTCTGTGAAATGCAAGTTGCTAATTGTGATAGGTTAATAATATACAACTTCCGACTGAGACTCTCTCTGGTTGCAGTACCGCCAAGGTGAGTAGATTCATGATAATTTCTTACAATTGTGCCTGCTAGATGATGAGGTACATAAATCCTATTGTCCGGCAGAATCATCCAACCGTCCTTCACAACTGCTCCTTCCTGTTCAGCCCACTTCCTCTCTTCTGGGGTATAGTGAGGTTTAACTTCTTCTGGAGCTACCTCTGGTATGAGGGCTGCTATAAATCCTCCCACAGGCTTTTGGGCTGCCTCTCGGGCTGCTTTGTCAGCCGCATGATTTCCTCTGGTTATTGGATCCCTTCCTCGTCCATGACCTTTGCAATGCATTACAGCAATCTGTTCTGGAGCCCATACTGCTTCTAACAGGATTTCTACTTCAGGTCCATATTTCAAGGCCTTCCCGTGGGCTCCTATTAGACCTCTTTCTTTCCATAGAGCTCCATGTGCATGCAGGGTTAAGAAGGCATATTTAGAATCAGTATAGATGTTTGCCTTACATCCGGCTGCCAATTGCAGAGCTCTAGTTAAACCTATAAGTTCAGCTTTTTGTGCTGAGGTGCCGGCAGGCAAAGCTTCAGCTTCCACAACTTCCTCATTGGTGACCACAGCATATCCTGCTCGTCTGGCACCTTCATGCAGGTAACTGCTACCATCAGTGTAATATACAACATCTGGATTTTTCAATGGTTCATCTTTCAGATCGGGTCTACTGGAATAAACTTCATCCATTACTTGGAGACAATCATGTGATTCCTCATCATCTACCTCTGGTAGGGGCAGCAAAGTCGCTGGATTGAGCATATTCACTACTCGTAGATGAATCCTGGGATTTTCACACAATAGGCCTTGGTACCTAGCCATCCTTGGGTTCGTTAGCCAATAACTACCCTTATATTCCATGAGTGTCAGAACAGCATGAGGTACATTCACATACATCGTCTGGCCGAAGGTAAATTTATCAGCTTCTTTGACAAGGCTTGCAGTGGCCGCTACTGCCCTTAGGCATGGAGGCCATCCTTTTGCTACTGAGTCCAATTGTTTTGACAAATAAGCTACTGGACGGTTCCAACTTCCTAATCTCTGGGTCAGGACTGCCGCTGCAATCCCATTCTGTTCATGTACATACAGCTGAAAGGGTTTTTCCGAATTAGGCAGTCCAAGGGCTGGGGCCTCCATAAGTCGTTGTTTGATAACTAAAAAGGCTTGTTGCTGCTCAGGTCCCCATACGAATGGGTCCTTCTCTGCACCTCGAGTGCTTTCATGTAAGGGCTTGGCCAGACTGCTGAAATCAGGTATCCATAGTCTACAAAACCCTGCTGTTCCCAGGAATCCTCTAAGTTGTTTCCTTGTGGTAGGTTCCTTGATAAGGCAAATAGCTTCTTTCCTCTCTGGTCTCAATGCTCGTTGTTGGTGTGAGATGTCAAAGCCCAAATATTTGACCTTTTCTAAACATAACTGTGCCTTTTTCTGGGAAACTCGGTAGCCAGCTTGCCAGAGCAAGTGGAGCAGTTCCTCTGTCCCTTTTTTACAGGTATCAAAATCCTTTGCTGCTAGTATAAGGTCATCTACATATTGCAGAACCACCTTTTCTCCAGGTATTGAGGGGTAACTTGTTAGATCCTTCGCCAAGGCAGTGCCAAACAAAGTTGGGGAATTTTTAAATCCCTGGGGCAATCTTGTCCAGGTTAGCTGGCCTTTTGTTCCTGTTAAAGGGTCTTCCCACTGGAAGGCAAATATAGGTTGGCTCTGTGGTGCCAGCCGGCAACAGAAGAATGCATCTTTCAAGTCCAATACAGTAAAAAATGTTGCTTCTGGTGGGATCAAACTCAGCAAGGTATATGGGTTTGGTACATTTGGGTGCAAGGTCTCGATAGCCTGGTTTACGAGCCTCAAGTCCTGCACTGGCCTGTATTCATCTGTCCCAGGTTTTCGAACAGGCAAAAGGGGTGTGTTCCATTCTGATTGGCAGGGCTTAAGCAGACCATATTTTAATAGGCGGTCCAAATGTTTCTGGATGCCCTCTGCTGCTCGCCGGGGTAAAGGATATTGCTTTACAGATACAGGGGTAGCCATAGGTTTTAAGGTTACTACAATTGGAGCTATATTCTTGGCCATTCCTGGTGGGCTATTTTCGGCCCATACTCCTGGTGGCACCTGTAGGGTTCGGAGGAGCTTGTTTAATTCTGTATCCAATGTGGGTTGGACTTGCAAGGCTGACATTAGGCGCCATGATTGTTCCTTAGGTACTGAAAGGGTAATTATTCCTGCTGCCTTTGATGGCAGTTTCATTTCTGGACCTCGAGGAGTGAAGGTGATTTGGGCCTGCAGTTTGGACAGCATATCTCTACCTAAGAGAGGTATTGGACACTCAGGTATATACAAAAACTGATGGGTTAAACGATGTCCCCCAATCTGGCATTCCAAAGGTTGGAGGAAAGACCTCTTAGCTGACTGACCAGTGGCACTTTTAATGACTACACTTTTGGATGCCTTTTTCTGCAATAGTTCTGGGAGTACTGAGTATTCAGCCCCAGTATCAATCATAAAGTCTATTAAATGGCTTCCTAATTGAATCGTGACCGTGGGCTCCTGGAAGCCTAACTTTATGGAGTCCGGTCGTTCCTAGTCTTGGGTAAAATCCTCCTCTGCCAGTCCAATGAAATTGTCTCTACTCTGTCCTTGTCCAGGTCTCTGATATCTTCCATTTCGGATCATTCCCCGTCCCCGTCCCTGGTTTCTTGGGCCGGAGCCTGGGCCTGGGCCTGGGCCTGGGCGTACTTCTTCCAACCTCAGGGGTTCAGGACACTCCCGCTTCCAATGACCCTCCTTCTTGCAATTCGCACATTGATTCCTTCCCAGTGGTGGATTCCTTCCCCGCCCTCTTCCTCCATTTAAGGGGCGGTAGTCTTGCTTCACTGCTGTGGCTAGCATTACCATCTTTTCCTTCTGCCACTTCTTCTTCTCTTGCTTCTCAGCCTCATCCCTATTCCGATAAACTCGGCGTGCAATGGCCATAATTTGGCTCATCAGCATCCCTTCCCATCCTTCTGATTTCTGAATTTTCTTACGAATGTCAGAAGCGCACTGGGCCACAAATGTAGCAGTAATCATTCTACTGTTTTCAGGGGCTTCAGGGTCAAAAGGAGTCCATATACGATAGGCTTCCTGCAGCCTCTCTAGAAAGTCTCCCGGACTCTCATTTGGTTTCTGTTCTACTTCTGAGACTTTAGACATATTAGTGGGCTTCTGGCATGCCCTGCGAATACCTTGCACAAGCGTCTGGCGGTAGGTGGTAAGTCTGGCCAGATGAATTGCATTGTTTGGATCCCAATTAGGATCTTCCAAGGGAAAGTTATCTTGGAGATGACGGTCAATATTAAAAATATTTCCCACTCTGGCCTGCTCACGCAAATATATCTGTGCCTTTTCAATTATGTCTCTTCTTTCCTCAGTGGTGAACAGAGTATTCAGAAGCTGGCGACAATCTGTCCAAGTAGGACTATGAGTATTTACTATTGAAGTCACCAAGTCCATCATAGCCTGAGGTTTTTCTGCAAAAGATGGGGTGTGTGTTTTCCAATTCATCAGATCCGTAGTTGTGAATGGAATGTACTGAAGGGTCGAAGTTCGAGGTGGCCTTGGTCCGAGTTGCCCGTTAACCAGCACAGGCTCCTCAAGTGCATCAAATACTCTTCTGAGAGGGGCTACTACGTGATCTTTCTCTTCACTTTGCTCTAGGGGCCTCAAATCATAGGGGATGGTATTTGTCCCAAGGCGTTCTTTTAGCAGCTTAATACGCCTGGCTGTATTGCTTGCTGACCGATTAAGATCTCCCTGTAACTTCTGTAATAATTCTCTAGGACTTGGATGTACAGGGGTTTGGGGTAGGCAATCAGTTGTTCCACTAAAAGAGACTGTAGATGGAGTTCTACTGGGACTCACAGATGGAATAACCACTTCTGCTTGGGCTTCATTATAGGACTCCAATGCCTCCTGAAGATATTTATCATAATCTATCAAGGAGTCAAGTTCTGTGTCTCTACCCCCATTATTCGTTCCACTTTCTTGCCTTGGGGTTACAACTGGTGGAGGGTTTGGATTATGCTCCCTTCGATGTGGAGCATAGGGTGGAGGTGGAAGCACCTCTTCCTCTGGTCCCTCAAAAATGGGTTTGAGTTTATTTGGCAAGATTCCTTTCCTAGCTTCGGCTTTTACAGCCAATAATTTGCATCGTTGGACTTTGCATTCCCTTATCCATGGAGGATTTTTATTTAATGTGCTCAGCCAGGAATCTATATATGAAAATTGTTCTGGGCACCCTCCAGTTTCTTTGGTGATGTTAGACCAAAGTTTGCTTACTAAATTTATATCAAAAGTTCCCTGAGATGGCCATCCAGTATTTTGTTTTGGCCATTCTAGTTCACATAACGTTCTCAAGCGCTCTGGCGTCATTTTGACTCCATATGCCCCTGAGAAGGCTTTCTTAAAATTATTTAACATACATTCAAGAGGTGTATTTCCCCCCTTTGAACCCCCAACTCCCATTGTATGGCCCTGTGAAGTATCCACTCAGTCACTCACACACACGCTTCGTGGGTTTCCTTGCCCAGATGGAGTCGCCTCACTGGGAACCGAAGTACTACCCACTCCACACTCAGGTCAGCTACAGATTGCTCTGTACTTTCTCACACATACAATGCGCAAGATACTTCACCACACTCTACCTCCCAACTTTCCTTTTCCCCCACCAGACCACCATCTGATATACCCAACCACCTAGCGTACTCAGTTCCCACTTACTGAGACGCAGAAGTTTGATCAAGACTTCTCTTCCTCCCAATTAATTGGAGGGCCAAAAATCCCTTTGTGCACTTACCCCTTGGTTGGTTCCGTTTCCCCCCGGTCCGTCGCTGCCAGTGAGCAGGGTATCAGACAGACGAGACTTCTGCGTTCCCCTGGAAAAAATTTTTCCATGCGCGCTGGGTAGGCAGTTTAGAGATCCTCTCTCTTGTACCCTGCTCAGTAGAGCGAAGGGGCTGCGTTCCAGCAGACCACTTATCCGAGTCACGGGAGCACCATAAAATGTAGCACCCTGCTTGTGGTTAACGCTTAGCTGGAATGAAATATTCAACGCAGCAATAGAGAAATTAAAATAATAATTTATTTGTCAGACAAATAAATGAGAGGCACAGTGGTATATGGTTACCAAGCTCTGGCCTGGCCTCCTGCCATTATGGCCAGCACTTATATTCCCTTAATCCAGCCCCCTTTGCTCCTCCTTTGGCTGCATCTGTCCAATCAGCCTGGTTGAAATTCCTATTGGCTGCCTGCTATATCCAATCACAAAAGATACACCCACATCCTCCTGTCCTTATATGGAGCACAAAGAGCTATATATTGTTACATCTATAAATGACAAATAAGTAGTAATATATCTTACATGTGTCTCAACAAGGAATATTAATTACCAGCTCACCTCTTGCCCTATTGCCCTCTAAAACAAATGGTTAATCTTAAATTTTTATCTTAAACATATGTCAAGGATCTTGAGTTTCACATCAACATTGAAAGATCTCCTTCATTTTGAAGGTTTCTAAACAAATGTCTGACAACCATATATCAGGAGCGCCCAGATGGCGTCTTCCTGTCTAGCAGGGGGCTAGGCTGGTGACTGACTTAATTTCAGGATAAATACAACTCTTACAACTATATGAAATAAAAATCTAGCATTTCTTAAATCCTTTGCATAATTACATTTAAGCCAATATATTTAAGCTAATATATTTCATACATTATCATAGGTAACCTTTTAAAAGAATAAAGCTTCTCAAAATAGAAAGGAAGGAACTCAGTAAAAAAACAGGTTTTAAAAGGAACCCTTTCAGTTTACCCCCCCTTCAGCCATCTGCTCTCCTCTTTAGCTGTTCCCAATATTTATTGCTCTCTTAACTCTCTCAGTTTAAGAAAGAAACTGCCTTTAAAAAAGACTTCCCAGAAATGCTCTTTTTCTGCCAGCTAGATGCTTCTCCATTGCTCTTGGCCTTAGAAAATACAGCTCAAGGTTTAAGAGAGGCTCATGGTATCATTTTTACTCATTCCTAATTATGTTTATCTCTGCTTTTTTATCTTCTGTAACATGTAGGTCAATGTCCTGCTCTCAGTCTGTAATTCCAGCTTTTACGACTTTGAGAATTGTTTTCTGCTATCAATCAAGGGGCCCCTTGTCTAGGAAGAAAACACTGTCAGTGTTTTCTTAAGCAGCTAGCCTTCTTGCCTGGCGTGAAACTTTTAAAAATCTAAGCCCTCTTTAATATACAAGCCCTGATCAAACATTAATAAAATGCAGGCTTATGCCTGATGCCTCAAGGAAAGAAATCAGATCCTTCAGGGCCCTGGTCTCATGAGGCAGAGCGTTGCCAGTGCTGAAAAGGCCCTGGCTCTGGTTGAAGCTAATCTAACTTCCTTAGGGCCCGGGACCACTAGGGTGTTGCTATTTATGGACCTTGAGGCTCTCCGTGGGGCATACCGGGAGAGGCGGTCCCGTAGGTACGAGGGTCCTAGGCTGTGAACATTAAAAGCAAACAATTCCATTTACAATAAAATGCACCAATTTCAGTGAGGGCCATATCTAGCATCTTCCAGGTTCATTCTCTGCCATGTCCAGGTTGGCTGGGAATATCCCATGCCTAAAATCCTGGAGACTCAACTGCCTGTTGGTGCAGACCAAGGGTAGAGAACATCAGGTCCAAGGGCCAAATGCATCCCTCTGCCTGGCCTGCGGAACCCTCCTGAGGCCACACCCCCTTTTCTCAGGCCACGCCCTGTCCACCATTGACACGTGGCCATTAGAACGTTGACCAGAAGGGAATATGATTCTTAGGCTGAAAAGACATTCCTCATTCATGATGTGGAAGCACTGAGCTAGGGCCCCTTTTATAGTGAATTCATTATGATTTGTGCACATGATTGTATCAAGGTGGCTATATACATATGTGATCCTATTTGCCCCTGCAAAAGGTTTGGGGCACGTACACCAGTTCATTTACAGTTACTGCATGCCCCATAACTTCCTGCTGAAATCCTGTGTCATATCATAAATGTTGGGCTGGGCTTTTTTGTCCCACTTTTGTCATGCTACAGCACAATTATTCCTTTCTAGGTGGCAATAATGTGGTAACATTGTAGAAGAATTGCATAACAATTAATAAAATGGAATGCTGTGTGGGTGGCCCAGTATAAATCCACTATTATTGTATCAAAATCATACTGCAACTGGGGGAAAGACCTCAGAACAAAAATTTTAAAAAACCACCAGTCTAGTGGTCCCCTAGGTAGACCAATGGTTGATTCCGTATGAGGCACATAGCTGTCAACTTTCAGATTTGAAAATAAATAAGGGATCAGCAGCCTCAAAAATAAGGGATCAGCAGCCTCACCTGTCCCGGGGACAGTCTACGGGATATCTAACAATCCGGGATAGCAGCGGGAAGCAGCGGGAAATGGTGCTGGAATAAGAGAATTTCCCGCAAAAAAGGGAAGGTTGACAGGTATGATGAGGCAGCTTCTGATGTCCCTTCCTAGTTTACCAGCTACTCCTTTCTTCCATTTAAGCACGAAGCTGCAGGTTTTAAGGCATTGCCTGAACGTCAAAGCAATCGTGTTTTCTGTTCTGGATTTCCCCTCCATGCATTTCTCCCATTAATCTTCAATAAAAGAAAGAAAGAAAGAAAGAAAGAAAGAAAGAAAGAAAGAAAGAAAGAAAGAAAATCCAATCAAATGGAAGAACAGCCATCTCTCCCAAGGCTGTAGACCAAAGCAGGACAAAAGCAGAAGAAGAAAAACGAAATGAAACATGCATATCGTACTACAAATGCTAAAACCTGACTTTCCTATAAATTCATATGCATGCATTAGGAAAGAATAAGAGAAAGAAATAATTGCAGGTATAGGACTTAAGAAATTTACCAGACAGACTGGAGACAGCTTATCTCTTTGATCAACAGATACCGGTTTTAAATCGCAGTTTATCAAGCTATATTGGAGACATTTACGCTTCATGAAGAATGCAAAAAAGTATTTTATTCTATCCATTTTGTGGGTGGGGTGGGGGAAAGTGAGCGGGTAGGAGAATGAAAATGTGGGTTTCTTTTCCCCCCTTGAATGCAGGATTATGCCATATGTGCTACATCCTCTGAGCCCTTTCATTACTCAACATGATATTGGATAACTGGCAGGGGGGTGGAGAGAAAGAGAGTGAGTTAATGAACGGAGGTAACAATCTTTCTTGGGCGTTTCTGCAAAACACACATGAGCAATTTTGATAGCTGTTAGCATAAGCATCCAGTTCATCCAGTTTCTTCAAATAATTCATGTATACTAGATGTTTTGTGAGGAATGCCTTCTCATTTGCTGAATTGCCCATTTATGGCCACTAGCCTACCGGAAATATACTGAGTATCCCATTAGGCCAAATAAAATATTTATCGCCTCAAAATCTGTACCGCTAAGGAAAACAACATGACAGGTTTCCTGATCCATGTCTTCCATTGTGACTTTCTTTCTTTCTTTTTTGCCCGCAAGTCTCAGATGTTGTGTTCTCTTTTGGGGGACCCACCCATCTGTTTGGCAGTCTGAAGGGGCAACGACATCACTGTTGTCATGCTGATTTCTCCACAGGTGACTGGTGGATCCAGCAGGGCTGGGTGGAGGGACACTTCTACCAGAGGAGGCTGGACCATTAGGGCAAACCCCAGCCTGTCCTCAGCTATCCCTCAAGCTGCCTGCCTTCTTACAACCAGTCCAAGGGGTGATGGCTGTCAGCTTATTCCTGCTCCTTAGCCTCAGTAATTGCCCTTGTAGAACTCAGCCAGGAAGATGGGGATAATACTACAATGTAGCCGGCTTTGGCTGCCAATGGCTCTGGCTCTCTACAGTTGACCTCCGTGCCTTCCATGTTGCCAGACCTAGCTGGACCCAGCCTCCACTGAGCTCTACCCAATCCAAGCCCCCCAGGGCAGAGCAAAGAGGGTTTGGCTTGCTTTCTTAAATCTGTGAAGGGTGGTGGTGAAGGCTCATGCAGGTAAATGCAAACACTCGAACATGATAGAGCCCTGCAAAACACACCCATTTCACATGCTGGTGAGGCTCGTTTTGAACTTCTGATCAATGGGTAAGTAAAGGTAAAGGGACCCCTGACCATTAGGTCCAGTCGTGACTGACTCTGGGGTTGCGGCGCTCATCTCACTTTATTGGCCAAGGGAGCTGGCCTACAGCTTCCGGGTCATGTGGCCAGCATGACTAAGCCTCTTCTGGCGAACCAGAGCAGCGCACGGAAATGCCGTTTACCTTCCCGCCGAAGTGGTACCTATTTATCTACTTGCACTTTGATGTGCTTTCAAACTGCTAGGTTGGCAGGAGCTGGGACAGAGCAACGGGAGCTCACCTCGTCGCGGGGATTCAAACCGCCAACCTTCTGATCGGCAAGTCCTAGGCTCTGTGGTTTAACCCACAGCGCCACCCACGTCCCTCTGATCAATGGGATTGTACGACAATTAGGAGGAATTCAATTGGCATCTTATTTTAATTCACTTTTATAGCAGAAGTCTAAATTTCCTAGAGTGCGCTTGAATTGCTCCTGCAAAATACTACCAATCTGGAGGTGCTCTTAGGCTTTTCATTTGCTTTCCAGGTAGGTGTACAATTCCACCCTAAGGGTGGAATCCTGGTGATCTGTTTATTTAACATTCATCCTGATTTGTCAGCTGGGAGATTCAATGATGTGGGCTATTTGATGAGCATTCCTTCTGAGCCATTTGCAGGGAGGTTAGATGACGTTGTCAACACATGCATTATCCCACACTTCTTGGTGCATTTCTTGATCGCTTTCCTTATTGCAAAAAGCCCAATCATTTGATCGCCTTGCCCTTAAGTGCAGCTTGATATGAAAACAGGAGCATGTTCCCCTCCATGCTGTGAAATGATTCATTTGCTGCTTTCAAGATCTCAAGCTGTTCAAAAAGTCACAAAAGCAAGCCAGGCAGTTCCAATGTTTCTGTATTTGTGATCGGCTGGCAGCCCCACCAGTAAGTGTGTTATATTTGCAGCCTCAACAAATGAGGTGGAAAAATGCGGCCCTACCAGCTCCACCCTCCACCATATTCATTTGTTTCTGTTCTAGTCACTTCACAGATTTTTGTTTTGCTTAGTTTAGAGTTAGCTCTTCTCTAGAATTTATAAAGCAATGTTAAGCACACTTGTATGCGTTAGAGACTTAAAATGCAGCGAGGTCATTCCCCCCCCCCTGCTTTTCAAGTTGCATTTGCACAGTGTGCATACATCAGAGAGGGGGTGGGGATGTCTTTCATCCAACACACATGGCCAGTTTTGTTCCCCCCATGGACCCCCCACCCACCCAAACTCCTATTCATGAAGCTGTCATCTGTGCTTGCATGCTCATCTGCACATGTGCAGTAGCTGTCCCAAATGCGGACTCCTGGCTTAAGTATAAAATGAATTTAGCTTACGTTTTCTAGTTGGATTGAAGTTGATTTGGGGGAAAACGCACCAAACAACAATATTTCTCAAGAAAGGATTGGTTTGATGCACCTTGTGGCGTCTGCATGCACTTCCAAAACTAAAAATGGGAGCACACTGGATGTGGAATAAATGGTAATGTGCACATAAAGGTAAAGGTAAAGGGACCCCTGACTGTTAGGTCCAATCGCGGACGACTCTGGGGTTGCGGCGCTCATCTCGCTTTATTGGCCGAGGGAGCCAGCGTTCAGCTTCCTGGTCATGTGGCCAGCATGACTAAGCCGCTTCTGGCGAACCAGAGCAGTGCACAGAAATGCTGTTTACCTTCCCGCCGGAGCGGTACCTATTTATCTACTTGCACTTTGATGTGCTTTCGAACTGCTAGGTAGGTAGGAGCTGGGACTGAACAACAGGAGCTCACCCCGTCGTGGGGATTCGAACCGCCGACCTTTTGATCGGGAGGCCCTAGGCTCTGTGGTTTAATCCACAGCGCCATCTGTGTCCCAGTGTGCACATACCCTAGAACAAAAGGAACTATGGCCATTTAGTGCTGGCCACTTCTCAAGAGCTTATCCTGCTGTGAGATAAACTTTGCAAGAGGCCAGTTGAAAGTTAGCCTGGATCAAGATTTACGAATTCTAAAATATATCACACCCTCCCTAGGAAATAGCATACAATATTAGTTAGGGTGTGTATTATGTGTGTTTTAGTTTTATGACGTATGCCTGTAGGAGTGGGATCTGAACAAATGCAAGTATTGAAATCCCTGACCTAGATTTCTTGGCTTAAATTTTCCACATGGATGAGGGTGTGGACCGCTGGGTTACGGAGTGCTGACAGTAGGCAGGAAACTATGAAGAGTGAAGCAGCTTAAATTTACTATTACAGGATTTTGAAATGTTGGCAGGCGTGAGTAATATAGCCTAAAATGCCCTGGTTTCACCTTAAAGATTAATTTGGGTTGTCTTATTCTCCTCTGAAGCCACACCCTGCTACAAACTTTTCTTTTAATGGACTTAAATAATATGCAAAACATGCATATTCACAAGGCACAACTTTACCTTTGATCTCTGTGGTCTGTAAACCTTCTGCCTTATTTCTTTAAACCATACCTGTTGTTAGCGGCAAAACTTGCTGTATCTGTAATGAATTCTTTCCAGGACGTGCAATTACTGTGTGCAAGGATGTCTGCCCACAGTTCAAAGCAAATTGTTACTCACTACAGTGTAGTCAAAAAAACCCATAAGCTCAGGGGTTTGGCTCCTCTTTTACTGTGTAGGTTGGTCTGCTGTCCTAGTTACTACTGTCTTGATTTTGCCCACTAGTTGGCTCCTTATCTAAAGCAAGCTGATTATACTCTCATTTTAGAGAGGAAGAAAGAAAGGAACTGATTCAGTGCTTAGATGAAAAAGAGAAGCGTGGCTTTAAAAGGGTGGTGCTGTAAAAGCAAGTGTTTTTTTAAACAAAGAAAACCTAAATTCTTCAAACTAAATACCAAGATTTTATACGAAAACAGAAAATCCCAATCTAGACTGTGTACACACTCCCGTTTACCTTGTATTCAGTGATTTCCCCACTGCTGCTTTGGGAAAGTAGTGTACACATGTTAGCCACAATCCATATCTACCCTGTCATTTCCTTATGAAATACTGTGTTTGATCCAAATAGAGAAAAAGAACATCTTAGCTGCATTTTAAGCCAGTAATGTGCACACAGCCTTAGTTACCGGTACCACTTAGTGATTATGACATAGTGTAAGGTCCAATGTGCAGTAGATGGGTCATATTTATATTTGCATTTGTCTGATAAATCAGGTATGGCAATTTATATTTGCAATAAGCACCCCTCCCCCCCCCCATACATAGCAAAACTTAATTTTACCTAAAACGATAAGGATTTAACGCAAAATATTTCATCCTTCAACTTTATTCTTGATATCTGACACTGAAGCTGAGTCATCTGTAGCTGTAACCAGGGATTTTACAGTGAAAGGGGGGAAATTCAACTAAGTGTTACTGAGAGTAGACTTGTTGAAATTAACCAACATAACAAGTGAGGCCCATTCATTTCGATAGGTTTACCCTGTGAAGGACTTAGTTGATTACTATCCTGTGTTTGTAATAGCTAATCTCTCCCCCTTACCTCTCAAAAAACCAAACACCAGCTCTGTGGAAGATTTGCTGAAACAAAACCCACAATCTTACATGCAGCTGAATCAATGTGTAGTATTTATTAGCCAAATGGCGCCTTGCCAGGCTTCTGGGCACTCTACTCTCATAACCTATTTAGATTTATAAAGGTTGCCCTTGTGGGATTCATAGCTAACAAAAAGAAAGCTTCAGCAAACCGGGAAGCATTTGTATTTCTTGGTATTACTGGGGATTTGGAAATGGGTGGGTCTATTCCTCCCTTCCATGAAGACATCAGCCCGTTTAAAAAAGTCTATCATTGCAAGAAGGCAAATGATGAGAGGCTATAGAAATTGCACACGGTATTTGTGTTCTGCCTTCTGCATTCCTGGAAAAGAACCGTCCCATCCAATGAACTGGCACCACCTTTGCTCACTCTTTGCTACAGGACACGTTGCACTTACTGGGGGCCTCTCCTGCCTTTGCCATTCTTTGAATCACAGCCAGGAATTAACAGCAAGATGTGGTTAACCTAATTGAGTCTTGCCTTCGAGCTTTTGAGCCTCAGATTTGTTTACTGTGGAAATAACAACTAGCTGTGTACACTGTACACTTCGAATAATTTTATAACTCCCTGCTGTCCAAGCCACCAAGCAACAGTATCAGGAGTCAAGGCAATCTTACACTAGTAGGTCAAAAATTAGAGTTTGAAAGCTTTCTGGAAAAGTTAAAGAGGCACATCTTAACCTTAAACAGGATTGCCAAACCACCTCCATCAAAACAATATCCTCAACTCCACACACATTAATCTGAAGTGGTTTAATTATTTTACTTGCTACAGCAGACAAATTTCAAATAGCTTGATGCTGGAAAATAACAACAACAGCAACACCTTCCATCAGAGGATGGTACATTAAAATTTGGGGCAGCCTAAGTTACGCGGGTGGCGCTGTGAGCAAAACCTCAGCGCCTAGGACTTGCCGATTGTCAGGTCGGCGGTTCGAATCCCCGCGGTGGGGTGAGCTCCCGTTGCTCGATCCCATCGCCTGCCAACCTAGCAGTTCGAAAGCACCCCCGGATGCAAGTAGATAAATAGGGACCGCTTACTAGCGGGAAGGTAAACGGTGTTTCCGTGTGCTGCGCTGGCTCGCCAGATGCAGCTTTGTCACGCTGGCCACGTGACCCGGAAGTGTCTCCGGACAGCGCTGGCCCCCGGCCTATAGAGTGAGATGGGCGCACAACCCTAGAGTCTGTCAAGACTGGCCCGTACGGGCAGGGGTACCTTTACCTTTACCTTTAAGTGATCTCAACTCAGCTGAAATTGATATCAAAGCCTAAAACAGAGAGTCCTGAAAAGAAGCGGTTTCTATTCTTAAGTGGCACTGACTCTTTGAAATCCTTTGGTTAACAGCTTCTAAAACATAGTGGCATATTTTAGCATGCTTTGTAGTTAACTTTCATTTGTAATATTTTATTTCTTGAGGTTTAGAGGAAATTATGTTTAGTGGTTTACTATGTTTTACAACATGGATTTTTTCTTGTATTTTATATTGAAGCTAAAGATGATGGTCTGTTAGGTTGTTAATTGTCTTATAGAATATGAAATTTTTGGGAGGTGCATGTATTTTTAAAAATTTATGATGTTTTGACCTTTGTTAAATATGATGTTTAAATATAAACTGCCCACATTAAAACTAATTATTAACTATGTTTACTTCCCTAACAAAAAATGCACATCTATGAGGTACACACAGGGATTTTTTTCAGGAGGAACTCACCTCTCAGGTAAGTGTCATTGCCATTCTAAGAGAAAGAGGGACAGGCAAAAATACTTGCACAACTCTATCATCTAACAGAAGGGAATCTAGACAAAACATTAACCATATGATGAATACTTGATCAGCAATATGCTCCAAACACAGTAATGCTTTTGCAATGTAAAATATGTACACATTTCAACATTTACACCACACCTTTATATAATTAAAATCATAATCAGATGGGTCTTACAAATTAAAATACAAAATTAAAAACAACCATAAAAATAACACAAAATAAGCAGCCGTAAAAATAAAAAAGCATCATGAAGGGTGTGTAATTTCTCTAAACATTAGCATAAAAGAAAACCTATAAAGTTATGGCACAATGGTACATCTCACCAGTGTTATTAAATAAGGCAAATGGAAGCTAAGTACCCACGTGCTGGAAATGCCCCAAACAGGAAGAGATTGTTGCATGGCGAGGCCCCACGCCCCACCCCCTTTCTTAGATAATGAAACACATGGACACCAATATTTTGGGTTAATGGGATAAATAAGGCCACAACTTTATTGGTTACAGGTGTGAGAGGTATTGGCTTAGGCCAGGGGTCAGCAACCTTTTCCAGCCGTGGGCTGGTCCACCGTCCCTCAGACCACGTGGTGGGCCGGACTATATATTTTTTTTGGGGGGGATGAATGAATTCTTATGTTTCACAAATAACCCAGAGATGCATTTTAAATAAAAGCACACATTCTACTCATGTAAAAACACAAGGCAGGCCCTACAAATAACCCAGAGATGCATTTTAAATAAAAGCACACATTCTACTGTGGTGTAGTGGTTAAGAGCACGGGACTTGTAATCTGGTGAACCGGGTTCGCTTCCCCACTCCTCCACATGCAGCTGCTGGGTGACCTTGGTCTAGTCACACTTCTCTGAAGTCTCTCAGCCTCACTCACCTCACAGAGTGTTTGTCGTGGGGGAGGAAGGGAAAAGGAGATAGTTAGCCGCTTTGAGACTCCTTAAGGGGAGTGAAAGGCGGGATATCAAATCCAAACTCCTCCTCCTCCTCCTCTTCTTCTCATGTAAAAACACCAGCCAGGCCCCACAAATAACCCAGAGATGCATTTTAAATAAAAGAACATATTCTATTACATTCTATTCATGTAAAAACACGCTGATTCCTGGACCGTCCGCGGGCCAGATTGAGAAGGTGATTGGGCCGCATCTGGCCCACGGGCCTTAGGTTGCTTACCCCTGACTTAGGCATTGGAAGGGAACCGACTATATCTGACGCCTGCCCGTCATGCAGGTAGTCTCATAAGGGTCAACCACCAGTAGGGAGAGCCCACTGCGAGCTTCCCCAGGGTCTCCGATGGGGTCGTGGCATGGCCTTAGCCCATAGCCAGGCTTCACCCCCAGTTCCTTTTAATGCAGTGGTTCTCAACCTGTGGGTCCCAGATGTTGTTGGACTACAACTCCCATCATCCCTGAGCTCTTGCGTTGCTAGCTAGGGGTGATGGAAGTTGTAGTTTAACAACATCTGGGGACCCACAGGTTGAGAAAGGCAGCTTTAATGGAATACCCTTAGAGAGGAGGGGCAGGTGAAGCCCACAACCTCCCCTCCCATAAACCAGGTTTACCAATGCCTAACCACCAAACCTTACAAAGATGTGACGATTGCTACAAGGCAGGCGAAAACCACATGGCTGGTGCCAATTTGCCAAGTGGGAAAATTCCTACCTGGCCCCCTCAACAGGCGACCGACCGTAGTCCATAACAAGATGGAGAACGCATGAAAATAGGGCGGGAGAGCAGGAGATCCGATGCAGGAGGAGAAAGGAGACAGCGCCCCGGGAAAGGTATGCAATTCCTTGCTACAGTTACATGAATCGCTTGATAAAAATTGAGAATACAGAAAAGCCTTGTATACGGTCAAATCGGGGCTATGTGTGTGGATATTGTATCTGCAAGGATTTCAGGTTGTCAGATGGAATGACACCCTCTCTGCTTCCCCCATAGGCTTTGGTGGGACTTGCAGTGGAAGAAGAGGGAAGAAAGTCCTTTTGTGCAAGAGGAAAATCTTCCTCTTCCACTGACAGGACTCCTCAGGTGGATCCCGCTCGATACAAGGGTTATTCAAAAGAAGAATACGATGTGAAACACCCCAAGTGCAATTAATCAAGATCCATGCCAGGCATAGGCAAACTTGGCCCTCCAGATGTTTTGGGACTACAATTCCCATCATCCCTGACCACTGATCCTGTTAGGTAGGGATGGTGGGAGTTGTAGTCCCAAAACATCTGGAGGGCCGAATTGGCCTATGCCTGATCCATACCGTCACGTGGGCAGGGGCTAATTTGAGATAAAAAAAATTATCACGCTACAAGTGTTAACAGCACAATCTTTACCATGTCTAGTCAGACATAAATCCCATTCAATTCAGTGGGGCTTGTACCTAGGTAAATGGGGTTAGGACTCAGTGTTAGGACCATGTTCATGGAAGACAATATTACAGTGGTACCTTGGTTGACGAACTTAATCCGTTCCAGAAGTCTGTTCCTAAACCAAAGCATTCTTAAACCAAGGCGTGCTTTCCCATAGCAGCAGGGGACTCGATTTACAAATAGAACCCCCCTATCAGGAAGCGAAACATGTTCTTATTCCAAGACAAAGTTCACAAACCAAAATGCCTACTTCCAGGTTTGCAGCGTTCTTAATCTAAGTTGTTCATAAACTAAGCTTTTCTTAAACCAAGGTACTACTGTACTTGGCTAAGTCGCCAAGGAAGCAGTAGTAGCAGCCTTAAATAGCTTATCATTGCCAGGATCTGTTCTAACTATGTGAATATAGCACCACTGCAGGTGTTAATGCAATCATTTCAGCAATGCTAAGCAAATTACGGTAATCACTAACCTGCTATTGCAAAAGCTGTGTCTGTTTAACATACATTTAAACTCTCACTGGTAATTTTTGAATCTCTTGCCATCCTGCTACAAGCTTACAATTTAGTCCTCCATGCATCCAAATTGGGCTGGACTCCACAAAACTTTATGACACTGTTGAGATGTTTGTCTCTAAGGTGTCACAAGCCTGCTGTTGTTTTTTTTGATAAAAGTGTAGTAAGAAAAAAATGTGGGAATTTGTCTTAATGGTTAAACTCACACATTTTGTAAGATTAAAAGAAAAGAGGCTGCAAAAAGATCACAAACCACTGATCACAAACCAGTCTGTTTCAATTAATTATTGTAAGACGCCTCTGACAATGCAATATGGTTTTTCAAGCAAAAATTCATAGTGATTTAAGGTCTTCTATTCATAGTTTAAAGGACTTTCTGTTAAATTGTGTTATATTAGTATTGTAGATTTTTTTCAGATAAGATACACATTTGTTTATGCTCAGTGCTCAGTATAATTTGTGTATATTTTCAATTTTTGAATTTAATTCATTAATTTTAAATTTGATAGAAAAGGAGAGGGGGGAAATTCCAGAATCATTAAAGTGACGGCAGCCTCCATGAGGGCAGGCTAAAAACATGATCAAAGACATTCTCTCTTGGGAGCAGTACAAAGATTGGAACTGTACAATCTTAAGAGCCTTTTAAAAAGTCGGCAAAATAAACACCTCCGCTTAAAATTTGTACGATGCACCATAAGAAAATGCAGTGAAATCAATTAACTCTGAGGCATGTACAGTTTGGGCTATAGGCCCAAATAAAAATAATAGATATAAATAAAAAATTATAAAAATAAAAACATAGATATAAATAAAAATTTATTATTTATTATTTATTATTAGGCTGGTCTAAAAAAGTACTGGAAGCAAAGATTACCCAAAATCAATACTGACATTTCTAGTAATGATTAGATGCCACCCTTTTTTTTTCTTTTTAGCTTCATAGTCATCTAAATAACAACAGCAAATCAGGGGTCATTATTAAGGGGGCACAACTTGTAGGAACCAGTTAATTTGTTTCCTTCGCCCATTTAAGGGTTTCTGAATAACCCCTTTTTGCTTTCAGAATCTGTAAAGCTTGATGTTTTGTTTTTCTTTCAAAAAATAATAATAGCGGTCATAAGATGAAGCACAAATTTTGGTGATGCAGTAGCTGCCTTTGCTTGCACTGTTAACAAATGGAGATGCAAATATTGTCTTCCCATCTTGGCTCCTGGAGAGGCAGTTCCATTGATATGCTAATAAAGTCTTTTCTCAGATTCCTGTGACCCAAGACTGTAGAAGCTTCAGCACTGAGTATGACCCAAGGAAGATATCACTTCTATATGGAAATTAGATATTTTCCATGATTATGGATTAGGAAACTGGGGCGGGTGGGAGCAAAACCTTTATAAAGCACTGGATTGATCGAAAGATGCTTTTGAGGTCAAGTAATAAAAAATATTTATTTATTCACTTCTCAGTCCTTGGCCAAAACGCCCCAAGCAACTAGCCATAAAAGTACAGTGAAACTTTATCACATGAGACACTAATAAAATGAATGTTTTCATGATTGTGTCAGTATTTCTGATCGAATCAATAGCTTGGAAAAGATTGTTGCAATCTTAGAACCTGGCAGCTGAGATGCAGAAAGTAAAACAGAATGTAAGAAGAATAAAAGTGAAACAGAAGTGTCTGATTTACGTAGTTGCCTTTTTAAATTTTGGTTTACACTTTTCAGCACATTTTCATGTTGTTACGGCTAATCAATACTAAACAAATCAGTTCCATTCTATTCTATTTACTCTCCCCCTCATCTTATTTAATAGGTTTGAGAGTGCAAGAACTCTTTCAAGGCAACCAGGCTAGTTAGCTTTAAAATCAACAACTCAACCACACAGACTAATGTCAGATTACAACAATTTACCAGATACAGTAAATAGGTGGGCAGTCTCTTGTATTACCATAATGGTCTTTGTTACTCTTTTAGCCTGCTTTAGTTTTACCACCTTCATATTGGGTGATTTATTATAATTATTTTGCAGCTAAACTGTAGGCGATTGAAGGTTAATCATACTAAGAGGAGACCCATTGAAATAAATGGATTTAAGTAATTTTAAGGCCTTTGATTTCCATGGGCCAAACTCTGGACATGACTAACTTCAGATCTCACCCTGTTTCATGTTACAAACAAACAACTGTAAACTGCTCTGAGAATTTTATTAAAAGGTTTTATATGTGGGGGGTGTGGGTGTGGGTGTATATACGCACACACACACATATAAGCAGAATGTCATGTGGAAATGGCTGGGTTTCTTATTTCTTTTGTTTTTTAGAAGGAGGGTGTCAGGGAGCCGGCTACGTACATAGGGAGGGAATGTATCACAAAATCCAATGCTTATCCTTATGGAAGCAGCCTGAGCATTACTTGCATATTTATTGATTTTTTTATCGAAATAAAACAAAAGAATAAATAAATGTAAATATAAAAACATATTTCAACATTTTGAAATAAATGCGGAAGAAGAAACACATACATCTGTGTTTTGCTTTTCCTTCCAAAGGATGTCAGCAAGAGTAAATGTCTACCACGGTGTTGTTGTTGTTTTATCGTTTTCCCAACTGCCTTTGAAAAGCGTGTAAAACAAAAATAGCACAACTACAATTCAAATTGCTAGAAATCTCAAACAAGGGGTTTTGCCTTCTCTCCCTTTTCATCTTTGTTTATCTTTTGTCTCCACTTCCACAGCAGATAAATCATAGCTACAATGAACACATAGGTTCAAGTCTAGTGGTGGCCATGCTTTCTGTATACACAATAACATGCAATTGTTATATAAGCATTTGATGATTTAATGTAATTATCTATAGCCTGCTTTTTTGTTGCTAATTCATGATTTTACAACAATAACCCCACTAAGTTATATTTAAAAATACAAACACGGGATTCTGCATACATCTCTACTTGCTGTATTTTCTTTGATCTAATATGTTACTTAGAGCAAACTTCAGCAGTTGAGTGAGGGAAAATATTTGCATTTGCTCCTCAGCAAATCAGCTTCTTGCATTGTAGGAAAAAAAGATCGCCTCTCAACCCAAAAGAAAAAGGCATTCATATCATGTTTCTCTATAAATATGATCAAAGAGCTAATGAGGGACTTCCTTAGCAATATACTGCCATTGCAGGAGAGGTTGGGGAGGAGGAGCCGCCCCCCCCCCACATGGGATGCAGCCATTATATAAGCCTGACAACCCACTAGAGGGAATACTCTCCAGGGATTGCTATGAAAAGAGAAAAGTGGATGCATTTTTAAAGTGTGTGTGTGTGTGTGTAATTATTTATTTTTGCAATCCTCATCATATGGAAATCTTAATGCAGCTTAGACAAAGCCTGAAATACTGATCGGTTCTTCCTGAAAGCTATTTTTAAGCAGGATTTGCATACTGCTGTGCAACAATGCCCAAGCTTCGCAGTGACAAAAGCCGCACTTGAGTGATGCACACACAGATGCCACACAAGGGGCCCTTTTGAAATGTGACATCCTGGAATGCACATGCCAAAAAACACAGCTTCACTTTTGGGGAGAATCACGCAGAGGAAATCCAGCTTAAAGAACATTAAGCATCCCACCCTTCTTCCCTTGGCTTTCTTTTTTGTTGGGTCTCCTTAAACAAGGCAGTCTTATTAGGCACTAGGGGTGCTTAAAAGCATTCGCCATTTATCCATTTCCTACACTTTTCATGTAGGATTCAATTAAATCCCAGCTGTAGTTGATCAGGAGGTCTTGTGGAACAAGCCCGCTTGCCCAATAAAGGACACGGACTTTTTGAGATAAGGAAAGTGATGGGAAGATACACTAGATTCTAGAAAGATAACACTTGCTTTGATGCAACACCTCCTGCAAACAAATCGGAGTGTTCGTTCTGAGTGTTCAGAGTGCTCACTCAACAAACTGGGCATCTGGAAGTGTCGAAGATCTCACTATAAATGTACATTTCAAAAAGCAAGTAAGATGGTGCGCATGTGTGAAAAAGACATGGGAAGAGCAAAGGAAGAAAAGTGTGTCCTCCTGCATATGCCTATATATCAATGAGGGGTGGGGAGAGAAAGGCACACTGACTTGAAATTGTTGTTGTTTAGTCATTTAGTCGTGTCCGACTCTTTGTGACCCCATGGACCAGAGCACGCCAGGCACTCCTGTCTTCCACTGCCTCCCGCAGTTTAGTTAAACTCATGCTGGTAGCTTCGAGAACACTATCCAACCATCTCGTCCTCTGTCGTCCCCTTCTCCTTGTGCCCTCCATCTTTCCCAACATCTGGGTCTTTTCCAGGGACTCTTCTCTTCTCATGAGGTGGCCAAAGTATTGGAGCCTCAGCTTAACGATCTGTCCTTCCAGTGAGCACTCAGGGCTGATTTCCTTTAGAATGGATAGGTTTGATCTTCTTGCAGTCCATGGGACTCTCAAGAGTCTCCTCCAGCACCATAATTCAAAAGCATCAATTCTTCGTCGATCACCCTTCTTTATGGTCCAGCTCTCACTTCCATACATCACTACTGGGAAAACCATAGCTTTAACTATACGGACCTTTGTTGGCAAGGTGATGTCTCTGCTTTTTAAGACTTGAAATACCCAAGAATAATTCTGTTCCACCAACACATTGCCAAAAATAGTTTATAAATCTGAGCTCCTCCGGGTATTATTCCGTACGTTCCTGAAAGCCAACCTGTACATCACCTCACTTACATCACCCCACATAGAATCACATAATTTTAGAGTTGGAAAGGACCCCAAGGATCATCTAGTCCAACCCTCTGCAATGCAAAAATCTTTTGCTTGATGTGGAGCTTGAACCCATGACCCTGAGATTAAGAGCCTCATATTCTACCAACTGAGCTATCCCACATAGGAGTGACTTACTTCTTCAGTATCGCTTGCTAGCTCCCATGTTTAGCCTTTTCGCACATCTGCAGAGACCAACATGCAGAATCCCTTATACTTCTGGGTCAAGATGTGAAACTATAAGGTGGGGTAAAGGGGGGAAAACCCTCACTCATCACTTCTAGATTATCTCTTTATTGAGCATTCATCGCATTGACTATGGCCCTTCCCTCCCTGCACTGACATTTCAGAGTTAAATCTCTTGCCACAGTAAGAGAGGGTGCAGAAACCCAATATTTGGCTTCAGCATCCTGCTGCATGTCTGAACAACATGCTGGGACAGTGTGCCTCATGACATAATATCAGGAAGATAGGGAAAGTGTCTCATGGCATAAAATCAGGAGAGTCCATGGCAAATAGAGGAAGCTGGAGTATCTACTGCATTCATTATGATTAATGGCACAGGAGCACAGACAGTTAAAAACAACAACACGTGCTAGCCCTAGAAGCAATTAAAAGTTTTAAAGCATTAGGTGTTCAAGAAGGATCTGTCAATTTAAAACAGGGAGAGCAACCTGACTTGAAAGTGAGCGATGAACAGAATTGTCATTTCCACTGACTGTCACTGCAGTTCACGTGTCAAAATCACTGGTGACATTTGGGTGTGAAGGATCCTGCACATTAATCCCAGTCATGTATGCATTTGTTTGCTGAATTCATATCCCACCCTTCCTCACAAACAATCCCAAAGCGATGCAAACAATAAGGTAAAGGGACCCCTGACCATTAGGTCCAGTCATGACCGACTCTGGGGTTGCGGCGCTCATCTCGCTTTATTGGCTGAGGGAGCTGGCGTACAGCTTCTGGGTCATGTGGCCAGCATGACTAAGCCGCTTCTGGCAAACCAGAGCAGCACACGGAAATGCCGTTTACCTTCCCACCGGAGCAGTACCTATTTATCTACTTGCACTTTGACGTGCTTTCGAACTGCTAGGTTGGCAGGAGCTGGGACAGAGCAATGGGAACTCACTCCATTGCGGGGATTCAAACAATAGTAACCGCTAAATAGTAATAAGTTAACATTTTAAAAAGCTTTTATATCCCACAATAATAAATCAACCCTAACCTCACCTCCTCATGAGTCCTCCCTACTAAAGACCTCCTGGACAAAGAGGTGTAGCAGGAACCCACCACCCCAATCATTCAGTTTGTACAAACTTCACACACACTCACACTCACACACTACATACGCCACACTTCTGTTATAAATTCATAGAAAAATCAACCATACATTGGATTTGCACTGTTCCATTTTTATTTTACTCCATATGACAAGGACTATCAAAGGGGGGTGGCTTGGTTCTGGTCAGCCATAATCCCTTCACCATCCCA
Source organism: Podarcis muralis (assembly GCF_964188315.1). Classification (NCBI taxonomy): domain Eukaryota; kingdom Metazoa; phylum Chordata; class Lepidosauria; order Squamata; family Lacertidae; genus Podarcis; species Podarcis muralis. The sequence continues at coordinate 85,121,184 of NC_135659.1, read as the reverse complement.
GCACATCCACAGGAGCCCTGCCCAGTTGCTATGCCAACCCTGATGGTCCTAGACAGAAGACCATCAAGATCACAAAGAACTTGCATATGGGAGTGGATTCAGCATGGACTGAAACAAAGGACAATGATTAGATCTTCCCTCTGGAGGCAGGAAACTGCCAACTCTCCTTTGTCTCCTGGAAGTGACTCATGGGGAGGGGGGAAAGGAGGAACCAGCCAGGTGACAGGACACTCAGGTTACCACCACAACTCCTCCCTCAACCCCTCCTTTCTGTAATGTATGCATGATGTTTGGGGGGGTGGGCTTGACCTAGAGGATGGGAATTTCAAAAGTTTTTATAAGGTCTTGCACACCATCTTTCTGGGTCTTTCCTCTCTCCTGCAAGTGAGGGGAACACCCTGTTGCAACAGTTCAATAAAGGCCAAGCCTACAGGCTGCTGTTTTGCTCCAAGTTATCCTGGTTGGTGTCTTTGTTTTGTCCAAGGGAGCCCTCGGATTTTTCCGGTAACAGAGGTAAGTTTTGTAGTAGGTGCCTAAAATTTACCAGAGTCAGCACCAGTTTTTATTGTGGGTGGAGGGCACTCCAAAGCCAGGCTACCACCATGGAAAGGCCTTTGCCTGTACATTGTCCAGGGATGGAACCACAGAAAAACTTAAAGCCCAGGCAGGATAATACAGGGAGAGGCATTTCTTCATATACCTTGGTCCTAAGCCGCTTAGGGCTTTACACATTATTACTCACACCAAAGAACATTGTGTTAAGAACGTAAGAAGAATCTTGCTGGATGGGGTCAAAGGAGACCAGGTCCAGCTTCCTGTTCTCACAGTGGCCAACCAGATGCTTAAGGAATTCCCTTAAGCAGAACCTGAGTTCAACACTCTTTAGAATGTATTTGAATGTATTTTTAATCTTTGTTGGAAGCCGCCCAGTGTGTCTGGGGAAGCCCAGCCAGATGGGCAGGGTACAAATAATAAATTATTATATTATTATAAAAACAGTTATTATGTAGTAGGCTAAGCCAGTCAAGAGTCGGGCAGCCCCTTTCTGCACCAGCTGCAACTTCAAGGGCAGCCGCATCACAGTGCATTACAGTAATCTAACCAGGTTACGGGAGCAAGGAACCCTATGGCCTCTGTGTGTATGTATTTCTGTGTACAGTATATGTGTTAGTGCCTTCTTCTCCAATGAAACTGATTTGCATGCTTCCTTTTAACCTAGCAGAGGCAAAAGAAAGTATTTGTACCAAATATAGCTAGTTTGGAAATGAAAAGGTTGCCACCAATACTAGTCCCACACAGAGATATTGGACATTACTAACATAGGTTCAATAATTCCTACTCTCAGTAGGAATAGCATTGGCTATAACCCAAAACATTTTGCATGGGCCTTAGTGTTATTTTACTTTTAACCCAACTTGCCAATAGTGACTAGTACAAGTATTTAAAAGATTGACAGTGCTTCCCTCAGCATGTTTACTTGTGCCTAGTTTAATCACTATACCACCCAGACTTGCTGTCCTTTATGAAAATTTCCAACTGTGATATCAGTACATTCACCCTAGGGAATAGATGCCTGACTTGCTTGTTCTGTCCTGTTCTGTTCTTTTCCTGTTCAGAGCGATTTTTAGTGTAGTTTCTTTCTTAATGTTGACTAATGTCTTTCTTCTCTTTCCCACTTCCTCCTTTGATGGCACACGGATGCCATAGAATTGCTAAAGAAGCTTCAGCCACTAAAGTATTTCTGTGTCTGTGTGCTACTTCAATAACTGTTTTGCTCACAGATTTTATCTCTCAGCTTGAATGCACATGGCCCACAAGGCAACACATTGGCCCTTTTATTTATTTTTATTTTTTAAGATGGTGGGGGGGGGGGAGTTACTCACCCTATCCCACCCACTATGTCTTCACCCCTTCTATTTAATGTTTGACTTGTGATCATGTGCATGATACCTGATCCCGTTTCACTTTTTAAATCAGTGAAAAGCGATCCAGTTTCAAATTCACTTTCAAGCTGCATTGCACTTCCTCTGTTCTATAAATCATGCTATTGCTTTTAAACTTTTGATTAATAGCTAGATTTGCCACCATTTTTTACTGACCCTGCTCCTGTGCTGTTAACAGCAATCTAGCACACAGAAATTGATTTTGTGTAGCATTTCCCTACTTCCAAGAGAAAAGCACCCACAAAATGCTTCCTGCGCCCACTTATTTATTTGTGCCTGGCTGCTGCTAAAGACACAGGAGCAGGACTAATTAAATGATATTTTTTAAAGCGTCAACCTTAAAAAAACATTTTTTTAAGGGCCAACCTCCCCCCTCTTCACATCTTCTTTTACCCTGTGCACTTACAATGTTTTATATAAAGGGTCAACCTAATAAACATTGCCAGTGTGATACAACAGAGGCAGTATCTGGTGTAGTAGTCAAAGTGTAGAAGTCAGTATCTGGTGAAAACCCCAATTCAAATCCCCACTCTGCTAGGACGTTTTGGACTTTGTAGTCATATCATACATGTAAAGTGTTAAGTTGTGGGTGAACATATCAGACGACACAGCGATACTTCAAACAGCTCTTCTTTATTCAGATGCCAGAACAGAACTGAACTGAAGGCCTCAGTCAGCCTGCTTATATAGAGCTCCAGTACCTTGTTACTGTAACAACTTTCTAAAACTATCCAATCACTGAACGTCACTTTTGATCCTTCATTTGCATAACTATCTACAGTATCCCCCTGCTGGCCCAGGGTGAGAACTTCAGTACATAACATAAAGCACACAACTTCCCTAAATAACCCTGGGAACTGTAGCTTACCCCTCACAGAGCTACAATTCCCAGCACCCTTAAGCAAAGCGAGGAGAAAACCTGGTATGGGTGCTGAAACTGTTATGATAGCACTGGTCAAAAATTCATTTTGGATAGTCTTAGAACAGGCGTGGCAATTGGAGTTGTCATGGTGAGCACCTGAAGTTCAGAATCTGCACACATTTAAAGCACTTTGATACCATTTTAAACAGTCATGGCTTCCCCCAAATAATTCTGGGAGCTGTTGTTGGTTAAAGATACTAAGAGTTGTTAGGAGACCTCCAGTCCCCTACACAAAGCCACAATTCTCAGAGGGGTTTAACTGCCAATCCCTCTTCCCAGGGAACTCTGGATTCAGACCAGTATAATCTTCCCAAGTCTCCTGAATTACAGATATTCAGTGTTTTGCTATTCTAATTTAATCAATATTTCCACCGTACAAGATAGAATATCAGTTCTTGCTTTCCCTCAAATGTTCCTCTTTCCTCAAATGCATCCCTAAAGGGTTGTCCTCTGAGCAAGAAACATATGGAAGCCGTATACCACACCTCAAGCTGATGAAGTCACTATCCGATTATGAGCATTTAGGCTGGGAATGAAAGACATGGTTGACAGAGAATTACTCATGAAGTCTTCCCTTTTAATAAGCTGGTGTGGGATGCTGTACAGAGGCCTTGGCATCAGCATGACTGATCATTTTTGAACTGGAGGAGGCCATTTTTTCTCATCTCTCTCCCATATCTTTTTTATTTTGTTGTAGAACGCTTTCTCTCAGGGAAAGGGTGAAGGAAGCCGACAGAAACGATATGAGATTATATGCTTCTCCTTTCACGGTTCACCTCTAGAATATGAAAACTGAAGTGTTTTTTTTTTGGGGGGGGGGGCTAATTAGATCCATTTTCCTCCAACGGAGAAGAGAGACCCAGCTGATAAGCTTTTCCCTGCAATGTTTCATAGCAAAATTGACAAATTGAGAAGTCCTATTTATTATCACTTTTACTTAAAGCCTTTTGACCCTGATGGTTAACCACAAAAGGCTCACAGAATGACTAACGTGTGATTAGTAAAAACAAAACAGTCCCTACACCTCAGGGTTACTGTCTGAAGGGGGGGTTCACACTTGTGGGATCTCATAGAATCATAGAGTTGGAATTGACCACAAGGGCCATCGAGTCCAACCCCCTGCCAAGCAGGAAACACCATCAGAGCACTCCTGACATATGGTTGTCAAGCCTCTGCTTAAAGACCTCCAAAGAAGGAGACTCCACCACACTCCTTGGCAGCAAATTCCACTGTCGAACAGCTCTTACTGTTAGGAAGTTCTTCCTAATGTTTTGGTGGAATCTACTTCATTATTTCTTCTACTATAAGGTTACCAGACGTCCCCATTTCCCGGGGACAGCCCCCGGATTTACAAATCAGCCCCCATACAAAATCCATTGAAGTTGAAAAGTGTCCCTGGATTCATTGGGGGAAAAACCTGGTAACCTTATTCTACTAGGGTCCTGACAGTGCCAGGTGCAAATAATGGCTCGGCTGGGTGGATGTTACAGGTAGGTAGCTGTGTTGGTCTGCCGTAGTCAAAACAAAATAAAAAAAAAATTCCTTCCAGTAGCACCATAGAGACCAACTAAGTTTTTTATTGGAATGAGCTTTCGTGTGCATGCACACTTCTTCAGATATTATCATACCAAAGCTCATACCAATAACAAGCTTAGTTGGTCTCTAAGGTGCTACTGGAAGGAATTTTTTTTTATTTTGGGTGGATGTTGTTGTTGTTGTTCCACTTTATATTTCAACAGAAATCTCAAAGTGGTTCACATCTCCAGTCAATAATACGGTTAATTATTATTTCCACAGTTCAAGTAATTAAGCAATAGTATCTCAAAAGAATGTGCAAAAGTAAAATAATGGTATATCAGTAAAATAACTGATGCCACTAAAGAAAATCATGGGCGAAACATCAAAACACACCAAGACAACAGCATCAAAATGCAATCTTGAAAAAGAATAAACATCACCTGGCAAAAAGGCCTCACATGTAGTATCACCACAATCATGCACCTGACTCAATCTAAGCACACAACCCCCACATGTCCAGTGTCTAAGAATGAGGGGGCCGGGGACCTTTGTACACATGCCCAGTCCAGGAATTTTCTGTGGGTAAAAGCCTCAGTGCCTAGGGCTTGCCGATTGAAAGGTCGGCGGTTCGAATCCCCGTAGCGGGGTGCGCTCCCGTCGTTCGGTCCCAGCGCCTGCCAACCTAGCAGTTCGAAAGCACCCCCGGGTGCAAGTAGATAAATAGGGACCGCTTACCGGCGGGAAGGTAAACGGCGTTTCCGTGTGTGGCTCTGGCTTGCCAGATGCGGCTTTGTCACGCTGGCCACGTGACCCAGAAGTGTCTCCGGACAGCGCTGGCCCCCGGCCTCTTGAGTGAGATGGGCGCACAACCCCAGAGTCTGTCAAGACTGGCCCGTATGGGCAGGGGTACCTTTACCTTTACCTTTTACCATAACAAAACTCCCTACATGAACATCCCCTCCTGGTTTATCCTTCCCATCCACCCCCACACCATTATTTTCAGGATGTGTGTGTGTCTGAGTAGTTTATATTCAACATTTGGGAGTCAGATGCCGTTACCTATTTATTTCAAAACGTACCAGTAGATCCTGATCTAAAAGACATGAAACAAAAGTAGAAAATGAATGGGGAGAGGAAACAAACTCAGGCACCATCCATTCTTTAAAAAGTCACATGGGGATACTTCTGGTTTGCTCTTTTTAAATGACACACAATGTACCGAGGCCGAGATCTAGTTATTGAACCATCTCATCTGCCCAGTTTTATACGCTGCCTTGTTCTTCCCTGTAGTCTCTCTCTCTCTCCTCAGTCCTTTCAAAGGTTATTCCTTCTGCTGGGCTGGCTCCAGGAAGATTCGGAGAGATCAGATTTCTTTGTTCTAGCCCAACAGTTCAGAGAAGTGAAACGGCCTCCCCCATGTAGGGATGTAAATGCAATTTAGTGAGAAGTTGTAAAACAGGCCAGGCGGGTTTGAGCTTCAAGCCTGGAGAGTTTAGCTTTATTTACTTTACAGCTTTCCTCTGCTGCTGGTTATACTAGAGTGACTTCATTAAGTGAAGGTAGTTACTTAATCACGCAACCCATACTGTCAGTGTCCTTTTCAGCTTTGTGCCGTATCTTTTATTCAGAGTGCTGAGCCCGTTCCCTCCCAAACACTGATATTGCTCTGCCTGCCATTTTAAATGAACAAAATGCCTCTTTGCTCCCCCAGCAGAGTCTATGCTTCAGATTGAAATGAGGCTGAATTGGAAGAGAACCTAGGAACGGAGGAAGCTTTCATGTATCAAGACAGACCACTGGTACATCCAGTATTGGCCAATATTGTCTACACTGACTGGCAGCCACTCTTCAGGCTTTCAGGAAGGGGACATTCCCAACCTTACCTGGAAATGCTGGGGATTCAATGCAGGACAATAATAATAATAATAATAATAATAATAATAATAATAATAATAATAATAATAATAATAATAATAATTTATATGCAACCCATTGACTGGGTTGCCCCAGCCACTCCAAAACAGATGCTCTACCATTGAGCAACATAGGGGAAAATAATAAAACTATCCTAATACCAGAGGTCAAGGTGAACAGTTTGTTACTTCACAAAAGTTCTTAAATGACAAGATGCAAAAATCAAGAAGCAAATGATCTCCTTGAGGATGATCAAATCAACGGTCAGCTTAGATGCTTCATCCACATTTTGGCTCTATCTCCCTACCCTTACCCAACATGTGGCCCTCAAAAGATTTTCCAGAAGCAAATGTTGTTCTTATGATGCAAAATTATGTCTATCCCTTTATCTGGCCTAGCACATATTTGGACCTTCATTAATTAAATCACTCTCTCTTTGCCATGGGCAAATCTCTCTCTGTCTGTCTCTGTCTCTGTCTCTTTCAGCTTAACCTACCTTGAAGGGTTATTGTGAGGCTAAACTGCTCTGGTTTCCTTTGAGGAAGGGCATAATAAACAGATAACGACTGATGCCTCATGCTCCAAACTCTTGGCAGATATTTCTCAAGACTTGCCGTTTTTCCACAGTTGTACCAGTTCTGCCGAGCAAAACCAGTTGCACAGAAAGCTGCAAAGTTGCGGTTCTATTTCCCAGAGAATAGGTAAAGTGGACACTTGCAAATCTGCGAGCTGTTTCGTGGGGGTGTAGCAAACCTGAGCTGACCCTCTCTCTATATTTTTTGCTTTATTTCTGGAATTTTGCAAATGTGACCAAAAATATACAAATCAGAACAATGTGTGTGCGCTTTGCCTCGAGAAATGCAGTGACAGCCTATATTGTGTGATGATCACTGATTGACTCAGAGAGGGAATATCTCCATGGGAACAGATGCATGCCTCATTTTCAGCAGGCACAATCCACAGACCTGCCTATAATTTGTTTACTACATGAAGTGTGGTGGAGGAACACAGCAAGGGCTTTCTATACCTATTCCCTAGTATATAATCTTCTCCTGGATTTTAAACAAACCTTAATAGTTTGTGCTTTCAACAAGCAGGGGAAAACCAGGATGCAACAAACATTTTATTATTTATTCATTCAGGGGTGGGGTGGGGTGGGGTGGGGTGGGGTGGGGTGGGGGATATTAAGCATCATTTAAATATGATGCATTATCTTGGTGGGCAGGGTGGGTGGGGAAGATCGTGCCTTTGTTCCAGACTTTAAAATATGTGCAATTTCTAGGTACAATTCTATGCATGTTTACCAAAGGGTAAATCCCACTGAATTTGGTAATGCTACCTGTGAGTCATTATTTATAGACCTGGGCGGTGCAGGAGATGGAGGTGATCCAATCAAGATCACAGCCCAGGTTGGGAAGATCAATGCCTAAGTATTAAAACTCGGATCTTATGTAGACCAGCTGCTTATAATGTCTGTGTGGAATGTTGCTCATCAAGTACGTGAACACTGCCGCTATTGTACCCTAAGCAGGCCGACTGAACCCTAGATAATCGGCATGTAACCTTCTCTATTAATAGTGCAGACAGATATGTGAATTAGCTGAATGCCACGGACATATGCCATGCATTAACTCAAAGGCCTTACAATCCTCATAACAACTCGGGTAACGATTATGCCAGTAATTATTCTTTAGAACTTGATAACATCAGAGGAGTAAAAGAACAGGGTGGGGGAGGGAGATCAATAAATGATTTGTCGAGCCGATGAATAATCAGTCACATAATAACAAGCTGTTAAGGTTAAGCTTTGTGGGTTATTTGGCCTCTAAAACGTATAGGTTTTGATATTTAACAGCTGCTGGTCTGCCCTTATTTTTCTCTATTTCAACTCAGCAACACCCTACTAAAGAAAACACAACCTGAGTCATAAACCTGCCATGATTTGCATTTCAGCACAACTTGTTAAAATATCTTGCCTGGCGTTTCCTGGAACTCAGAGGATGCTGGATCGCAGTAGTTGAAGTAATATTGGTGGTAGTAATAGTAGATAATTACTGGTAGAAGTATTAGTATCGGCTGTAGTTCTGATCTTATTCAGAAAGTCTTTCAGCAAAACAAGATGGTGTGGACGACCCATGGTAGTCATCACCCATGAAATCCCCCCCCCATGCTATATTTTTATAATTTCCATATTATTAACTTATTTAGACCCTTTCTTACCACGTAATATATAAGCACTGTACAGAAAACTAAAGCAACAACAGGCGGCTTAACAAATGCTACAAAAATACAGTTACATGTACAAATGCTGAATGAAAACCAATTACTGATAAATATAAACCAATATCAGTTCCTTCTCTTTCTTTCACTGTCCCTTCTCCGCCTCCTGGCTCTCACCCAAGACTCTGCCCATTGACCCTGGTTCTTACAAACTTACAGACTATCCCCAAAAGAGGAAGGTTCCTGGAAACTGCTGGCATCACCTTAGCCTCTCCCTCAGTCCTCCACCCGGCACACACCCAGCTCCAGGCTACAAGTAGGTCTGGTAAGTTTCCCAGGGGGTCCCAAGGATGGCAGATAGGGACCCCTGACCATTAGGTCCAGTCATGGCCGACTCTGGGGTTGCGGCACTCATCTCGCTTTATTGGCCGAGGGAGCCGGCGTACAGCTTCCGGGTCATGTGGCCAGCGTGACTAAGCCGCTTCTGGCGAACCAGAGCAGCGCACGGAAATGCTGTTTACCTTCCTGCCAGAGTGGTACCTATTTATCTACTTGCACTTTCACATGCTTTTGAACTGCTAGGTTGGCAGGAGCAGGGACCAAGCAACGGGAGCTCACCCCGTCATTGCGGGGATTCAAACCGCGACCTTCTGATTGGCAAGTCCTAGGCTCTGTGGTTTAACCTACAGCGCCACCCACGTCCCTAGGGCATAGGAAGCGACCTTATACCATGTCAGACTACTGACTCATCTAGCTCAGTACTGTCCACACTGACTAGCAGCAGGTCTCCAGGGTAGGCAGGACATTCTTCCAGTCCCTCCTGGAAGTGCCGATGATTAAACCTGGAACGTTCTGCATCCAAAGAAGATGCTCCACCACTGAACTATGGCCCTTCCCGTCCAATCACAGCTGTTCTACCCACTTCTCCTCCTCCAGCTGCTATTTAAATATACAGTGATGTATTCAATTGGATTTTAGATATGCCTGAAATATATACTGGAAACCCTCTCAAAAAAAATCCCATGTAAATGGATAATGTTGGACCCACTGCTAGTCCTCCACAGAACAGACCAACTGGAGACATGGCTAAGGTTCATTTCATTAATTTCAATGTGTTTACTCTGTATAGGATTAGGATTAGATAGAACCCTATATATTCTGCACTATATAAGACCCTATAAATACCGTACTACTACACAGTATTTGTATGATGAATACCAATAAATAATCAGTTTCATCCCCCAAAGGTGCTCTCCTCCATTGTCTCCCAATACAGGCAGATGCGAATAATAGAAAATAGTTGTAAATCTATAAATATCCCACAAAAGCTTACGAAAGCATTATGTGCAAATATAAATTCCTGTTTTCATTTTGTTACAACAACATGAAATCTACCCCAGTGCCAGCAATCTCCTGATTCTCACTCCTTTGGATATAGAATTTAGATGCCCAGGTGTGTCATACATGAACTTCACACATGTGTGAAGAACAATCCTGGATATCTATCCCTGCCCCTCCAAGGCCCTCAAAACTAAGTCGTACAGAGTTGTCCCCACTCTCAGCAAAGCTGCAAGAAAACATTGAGCTAACCCCAGTTGGCTAACCTTTTGGGTGAACTCTCTTTAAGACAAATGAGGGATATGCTGCTTCTTTTGCAAAACAACAGGAGCTATTTTATCTTTCTTGGATAAGGCTTCATTTCCCCCCCACCTCCAAAGGAAAGAAGAAGTTATTCTTGTACAGTACAGTGTATGACTCAACTTCTGGCCTTTTTGGAAAGAGAGAGACATTACAACACTGGAAGAGGAAAGAAATGTTCAGATTCAGAGAACTCAAGCTCTGGAAGCAGAGCAAAGGTCGGAAGTAAAGCTGGAAAAGTGGCCAAACCTGTTTGGGAGGGTGTTAGGCAGCCCGACAGTCAGTCAGTAGCACAGAACAAACTGACCTGGAATACCAAAAATACAGAAAAGGAAAATCAATAAAAGATTGCATGCTGGAGGTGGGGTGGGGACACCAAAAAAGCCCTCTAAATCCCCAGCAACATTACCTTGTAGTTTTATTTGCAAGTTATGTGCAAATACTAAAATTTTGGAACTTTCTTTTGAAGCTTTGTGTGAGCATGCCTTTTCTTTCAAAGAGTGCAAAACAGGGTGTGTACCTTATTCGTCCTTAATCATGTTGGAGGGTGTTTTTAGGGCTAAAACGGAAGGCATTACAATTCGACCTGACAAGCGGGGCTTGCAACAAAATTTTGCAGCATGGACTGCTCCAATTGGGTGTCTCATTCAGCCAGCCATGCCCTCCACCAGGACACTTCATTCCATTCCACCTTCGTTCCATTCCTTGTCTGTGAGCTATCTGGTTCTGTATACCTAACCATCTACACTCACCCCTGAATTTCAGAATTAGAAGGAAATTTTGCTGCAGATCTGTGTGTTGTAATAGCAAAAGGAACGAAACTCTCCTACCTATACTCCACGAATCACCTCCCTATACTCTTTCATCTCCAAACCTTTTCCTCCTAGAAATTCATCAACCTCTGACAGTTGAGTGAAGGAATATGTCAAAGAGAGATGGGGTGGGAGATTCTGCATCCCTCCTCTTCTTCAGGGGGACGCGGGTGGCGCTGTGGGTAAAACCTCAGTGCCTAGGACTTGCTGATCGTATGGTCGGCGGTTCGAATCCCCGCAGCGGGGTGAGCTCCCGTCGTTCGGTCCCAGCTCCTGCCCACCTAGCAGTTCGAAAGCACCCCTAAGTGCAAGTAGATAAATAGGTACCGCTTTATAGCGGGAAGGTAAACGGCGTTTCCGTGTGTGGCACTGGTGCTGGCTCACCAGTGCAGCTTTGTCACGCTGGCCACGTGACCCGGAAGTGTCTTCAGACGGCGCCGGCTCCCGGCCTCTTGAGTGAGATGAGCGCACAACCCTAGAGTCGGTCACGACTGGCCCGTACGGGCAGGGGTACCTTTACCTTTACCTTTATAATCTTTCATCTCCAAACCTTTTCCTCCTAGAAATTCATCGACTTCTGACAGTTGAGTGAAGGAATATGTCAAAGAGAGATGGGGTGGGAGATTCTGCATCCCTCCTCTTCTTTTTACTTGCTTACAGGAAATCTTCTGGGTGCTCCAAATCCTGCACCTACTTGGTGAGTATATAGCAGGGGTCAGAAAACTTTTTCAGGAGGGGGCCAGTCCACTGTCCCTCAGGCCTTGTGGAGGGCCAAACCCCCCTCTCCCAAAATGACCCCGCCACTCACGCAGGGGTCTGCAGGGTACAGAGCCCATGCCACTGGCCTGGGCAGCGGAGGCAGCCTCCCCACCGCTTCCTCCCGCTCGGCTCTTGGCCATACACGGCTGCCTCAGTGGGAAGAGGTGTCGCCCAGAGGCCTCCATGGCTTCGGATTGGCTCCATGGCTTCGGATTGGCTCTTATGTATACATATGCTTTTGCTGCGTGTGTTATTGCTGCTTCTCTCTCTCTCTCTCTCTCTCTCTCTCTCTCTCTCTCTCTCTCTCTCACACACACACACACACACACACAAACACACACACACACACACAATTACTGTTTTACCATTCTTCTGTGCTGCTTTGGGTGTGTTTGGGACTGCCTGTCTCCTCGGAGGGTCTTCTGCTGGTTTCCTCACTGTGAGAAGCAAAGTTACAGGGAACCAGGAAGAGCGCCCTCCCTGTGGAAAGCCCTGCCTTCAGATGTCGAGGAGATAAAGAATTGCACAACTTTTAGAAGACAGCTGAAGGCAGCCCTGTATCAGGACTTGATGCTTTTATTATGTTTTTAGATATACTGTAAGTCATATATATCAATAATAATAATAATAACAATAATAATATCATCCGGCAGAATCCGAGACCAGGGAGAAGAGTCGGTGGAAGAAGATTGGAAGAAATTTAAAGACTATTTACAGAAATACTGCAAAATTAATGAATGTTAGAATGATGTTGGATTGAAGTTAAGTGGTTTTCAGCAGTAATGTTAAAAAGATGTGCAAAAATGGATTGTTAACAGGTGATAATTTAAAGTTATAATATATTAAGACTAAAGATTAGGATAAAAACAAAGAGGGAAAGGATTTGCTGAACCAACTAATTGAATTGGATACAAAAAAGGGAGGTGTGAGGAGGTCCGGGGAACAGGCAAATGAAAGATAAGACACGGAAAGATTGAATTGTTTTTAACTGTTTTTACTTTGTATTTTTTCTTTTTCTTTTTTCTTTTTGTAATATTTTGAAAACCTTAATAGAAATTTATTTAAAAAAACCAATAATAATATCATCTAGCTATATAGAGAGAGATCAGCTGGGTAGAGCATGGTGCTGATAATATCAAGGTTGCAGGTTCGATGCTCATATGAGACAGCTGCATATTGCTGCATTGCAGGGGGTTGGACTAGATGATCCTCAGGGTCCCTTCCAACTCTATGATTCTGTCACCCAGAGCAGCACAATAAATTTTGCCACCGCAACTACAGCCACCCTTTGGCTTACATCTTCTTTATCTTCTGCCAGCAGCAATGTTCTCCACCTCTTCCCTCCCAGTCTTGCTTATGAAGCACTAGAGATCCTGCTCTCAGCCATACCTAAAATTTAGCAAGAGGTTAGTGGTTGAAAGATGTATGAAACTGATCTTAGTAATCTTGTGCAGTTTATTGCATTCAATGTGTTTATTTTTATTGTAAGATGCTTTGAGTTTATTTTGTGAAAGGAAAGCCGGTATGCATTGTTCAGCTGCTCAAGCTGAATGGGGAGTGTCTGTACTTCAAAAGAGTTTCTGGGGAGCTGCAGCAAGAGAAGGCTGTTGCTGTGAAGTTCTCCTTGTGGCCTTTTCTAGAAGCATCTCCTAGGCCCCTGTGGGAAACAGGCTTTTATCATTAGTTCATATTGACCTTTAGTCTGATCCAACGGTGCTCTTCTTATGCAACCATTTGTAAACCTCTCTGAACTGCTTGGGAGAAGAGTGGGCTATAATTATAACAAATACATACTCTTGCATTCTCCTAGGCATCTGGAACGGCTGCATCAAGGGACAGACAATTGCTCAGAAGCCAAGCATATTTTAATGCTGGGTTGGATAGAAGTAGGTAGATTAGATGCTATGATTGCTGGCTATAAGGCAAGACTTTTTGCTACCCAATTGCTTTATAACAATGACAATCAAGACTAGCACTATGTTTGTTCTGCCATGACTTGGGCAAACATTCACCAATGTAGGTTTTCTAGGCATGTGTTCACATGGCAAAAGCATGTGTTCGTCACATAGCCTGTATCACTTTTTTTAACTTGACAATAAAAAGATACTTTGATGACTGGCAATAAGATTATCCAATCTGAAGAGGAAATGGGTTGCTCAATTGTGGGTTTTTGTTTTGTTGTTTGGATCACTTACCTAAGCCCTCTGAAAATAACATCACCATGTGTAATCAGTCCCATGTTTTGCAAGACATATTTTCTGCATAGACTCATTTCTCTCTGACACATGCTGGTGAACATGGTCTGGATGAGGGTGCAGTCCTAACCATGCCTACTCAGAAATCCCATTGAATTCAATGGGACTTACTCCCAGGTAAGTGGGATTCTTTACCCAGAAACCCCCTTGAACTCAGTAAATTTACTTTTGAGTAGAGAGGCACAAGATTGCATTGTTAAGAACATAGGGAAATTATGCATGTGTGTATACTTGAATCTTCTTTAAGGGAGTGAGACATAATTTGTATTTCTGAAGATTACCAGCTCTTTCCCCCTTTGAGGGGAAAAACCATAGCTCAGTGGTACAGCATCTGTATTGCATATTGCATGTACAAGGTCCCAGGGTAGGGCTGAGCAAGAACTCTGTGTATAATACCAAAGCACTGCTGCCAGTGTAGACAATACTTAACTAAATGGACCAGTGGTCTGACTCAGTATTCCTATGCTTCTATGAAAGGATCCCACCCTCAGACACAGTATTTGGACTCTCCGTTTGAGGAAACAAGAAATGATTACATGGTCTCAGCATTAGCCCAAAGCACAGGATACACGATTCATAAATCTATAAGCAGGTGTCTAACATTTCGTTCCTTGACACACCCATCCTGCTCTACTTTTGAAGCGTGGGGCAGGACCTTTCATTCACACAGATCTCTTTTTTATATATATATAAATTTTATTGGTTTTCCAAACACAAAAAATAAGAACAGACAATACACAATACGCAGACATACAAACATATAAACATATATAACTTCATAATCTTATTTTCATACACCTTACTTCCCGGACTTCCCCATACCTCCCCTTTTCTGCATCCTTGTTTTACATTTCTTCAGCAACTCCTTCAATTAACTAATTATTCAATTCAATTTCTTTTAAATTCTTCCTTAACTTATTGATTACAGCTGCAATTCTCTATTTCCCAATTCCTTGACATCTTAACACTCCTCAATTTTACAACAATTTTAAAGATATATTTTAAATTTCTTCCAGTCTTCTTCCACTGTCTCTTTCCCCTGGTCACGGATTCTGCCAGTCATCTCCGCCAGTCCCATATAGTCAATCACCTTCGTCTGCCATTCTTCCAGCGTGGGTAGTTCTTGTGTCTTCCAATACTTTGCTAAAAGAATCCTTGCTGCTGTAGTAGCATACATAAAAAACGTCCTATCCTTCTTTAACACCAATTGGCCTACCATGCCCAAGAGAAAAGCCTCAGGTTTCTTAGGAAAAGTCCTTTTAAGGACTTTCTTAATTTCATTGTAGATCATTTCCCAAAAGGCTTTAATCTTCGGGCAGGTCCACCAAAGGTGGTAGAAAGTACCTTCAGCCTCATTACATTTCCAGCATTTATTATTGGGCAAATGATAAATTTTTGCAAGCTTGACTGGGGTCATGTACCACCATTCACACAGATCTCGTCCCAGTTGAGAAGATGGTGCTTGCAACTGTTTGCTCCTGTGGGTGGGCTGCTTGCACTGGTGCAGACAGTGGCATTTCTTTGATGATGCCCTCTACCTCTCCCTCCACCTCTGGTTCAGCTGGTGGTATTCAATGGTAGTAGTGCTCGGAGTAGATCCATTAATTTCAGTGTGTCTGCTCTGGGTAAAACTTAACTGAATACAACCCATTGTAGCTGAAGAACATGAGTTCTATCAGTAGTGTTATACCAGGGGTAGTCAATATGATGACATCCACATTTTGGATTACAACTTCTATTAGCCAGCATGGTCAGTAGGCAAGAATGAAAATTGTAGTTCATAACGTCCGGAGGGTGCAACATTGGCTATCCCTGGGCTATACCATAGTCAACACTAGATGTTGCAGTCAACTTTGCATGAGTCAATCAATTTGCATATATCAATTTGTATGCTGATGGTAAGACAGATGTGTGTATCCATTTCACATTTTCTGATTCTAATTGTTTCTGGTTTAATTGTTTTTAAAGTTTCTTCTAGCCTTTTTTTTTGGGGGGGGGGATAAAAAAAGTAACCAAGAATTGTAAGAAATAAATAAGTAAGTAATCAGGGGAATTAGAGTCAGAAATGAAACCCAGGCATTGTGTTTCTGTTCTTTTCCCAAGGTCAAAGCTTATCCATGTTTGTGTTTGTAGTCAGCCCTTTTGTTTACCCAAATTTTTGTTTCAATATTTAAATTCCCGGTGAAGACGACTGTGTGTTCAATTCAGCTGATGCAGCAGTTTTTTTAAAAAAGTATTAAAATGCATTTCAAAGTCCACTTGTTCGGGAATTTATGACTCAGAATTTATTGCCTGCGAACAGGCCAGTGCCACGCCAGATCACCAAATCTGTAAATAATTCAGATTACTGTTATTGAAGAAAGAATATATGTGGCAAGTACAATATTCACAAATGCATAAAAATCCAAAGTCAAGGTATGAAAATCAAAAGCCATGGTATGAGCATAAGAATATGCTTTTGGATGAGACCAGTGACCCATCTGGTCCAGCATCCTGTTCCCATAGTAGATAACCAGATGCCTATAGAAAAGCCACAACCAGGATCTGAGCATTCTCCCTTTCTGCTGTTTCCAGCAACTGGAATTCATAAACATACTGCCTCCAGCAGCGGAATGTGGCAATCTTTTGTAATATGGTGACCTGCAAGGCCAAAATTTGGTACTCCCAAATGGATCTTCTCAATTACGGTATGGATCTTCTCAGTTTTGTGCCCCCTCAGTGCTCTGTGTGGTGCCATACACAGTGGCTGAAATATTTTTTTCCCCTTACCTGCACTGATGATAGTCATTGTTTGGATGGGGGGCTTTTATCCATTTCCGCAGTCACACAATCAATCAATCAGCAGCTGAAAACAGCCTTCCAGAACAGATTAAGTTTGGTGCTCTTGCTATTTATTTTGTGTTTTTGTTTTTGAGGCTTTTTCGGTTAATTTGTTTTTGTGACTGCAGAAATGGATAAAAGCCTCCCATCCAAACAATGACTATCATCGGTGTAGGTAACGGGGAAAAATATTTTAATTTTTATCATCTACAATACTGTCTTATTTATTTTATAGTACAGTGCATTGATTATTGCTTTTATTTTCTAGAAAGCGTGCCTTGGTTTTGGAACGCTTTGGTTTTGGAACGAACTTCTGGAACGGATTAAGTTTGAGAACCAAGGTACCACTGTATTCTACACACACCACAGTCTCCGTTAGCTTTCATTCCAAGGAAAATGAACTCTGGATAGGCGCAGGCATACCTGAAGTGTTTTACTGCTCAAACATTGGTGTGTTCACAACAGGATATTGCTTGGCACTTGCGAAGTGTGACTTCCACAGATCAAAGTGGGCATACACGGGGTAAAAAGATTCCTCAAGTAAACAGGCTCAGGCTGTTACGGGATTTATATCTAAACCTTGCATTTGACCTCAGCATTTTTATTCTACCCTCCTTTGTAGGGTAACAGTAAGTAAAGGTAAAGGGACCCCTGACCATTAGGTCCAGTCGTGACCGACTCTGGGGTTGCGGCGCTCATCTCGCTTTATTGGCCGAGGGAGCCAGCGTACAGCTTCCAGGTCATGTGGCCAGCATGACTAAGCCACTTCTGGTGAACCAGAGCAGCGCACAGAAACACCGTTTACCTTCCTGCCGGAGTGGTACCTATTTATCTACTTGCACTTTGACGTACTTTCGAACTGCTAGGTTGGCAGGAGCAGGGACCGAGCAACAGGAGCTCACCCCGTCACGGGGATTCGAACTGCCGACCTTCTGATCGGCAAGTCCTAGGCTCTGTGGTTTAACCCACAGCACCACCCATGTCCCAACAAATCAGGAACTGGCCATATTTTATTTCTTTCATCAGAGCCACTAAATTAGTAAACTCTTTTTTTTTTTATGTTGTAAACTTCCCAGAAAACTTCTTGTTGTAGGGCAGCCTACAAATGCAAAAATATCTGAACCAGCCCACAGAAAAGAAATAATGGACAAACAAGGCAGGATACTAAACTGGCCACCTGAAGGTATGCCTTGGGGGGGGGGTATAACCACTTCCTCCCTATCATCTGATAACATTGCTTCTGCTGCTGATTTAAGTATTAAAAAATAAAACAAAACTTCAAGAGGCAAGTTAGGATCCAAGACAATGTCACTTATACAATACTAGGTTTTTTTCTGGGTGATGGGGGCAAGAATTGTATGAAATGGTGATTGGCTAATCATTATATACTAAGATGACCAGTGCTGACCTTTAGACTCTGGATTACTTGGTCTGTTAGATGTGTGGCGTTAATGATGGACTCTTGGAACTGCTGCATGTCTCGTAATGGCGATCCAGAGCTTTCCTATGGAGGTCTGAAGCTGAATTTGCAATCGTATCACGGGATTACAGAAGTTTATCAACCTGCTTTTTTCAAACAAGTTACAAAATGAAATGCCTGAACATATATATAGGTTTTTAGCATTCTGCATTGTTAACTGCAAGAATGCAGGCAAGTGGTTTCGAGAATCCCAACTAGCAAAGTCAGATTCAAATTTTGTGGAATTCCAAAGCAATACTTCACATAGTCTGCAACATAAGCAAAACAACCACTTGCAACCTGTAGAAATTAGGACCAACTTCTTTTTTTAAAAAAACTCCATTAAAAAAAAAGTTCCAATTGATTTATTATTTACCTAGGTAATTTATATGCTGCTTATATTTAAACAAAACTCTTAAGCAGCTTACAACATAGGTTAATACATCTTAAATAAATAACAAAACAAAACAAAAAACACCAGAAAAATTCTACATTCCACAACACAATTAACCACTAAATAGGGCATCCTTTTTGATGCCAAAATAAACACTAGACATAAAAACTAGCCACAAAAATAAAAGGAAAATTCATAATGAACATAGTTAGCGAGTGAAATATCACAAATAAAAATAAAATAAGAAGTAGAAAATTCAACCTTCCATAATAGACAATCACTTCCCAACCATCATATGTCAATCAATCATACCATTAAACAAACGAGACCAATTAAATTTCCAACCCTCTATGTAGCAGTAAACACAATGTAATCTAACTGCAGCTGGATCGTGGCCATAGGCTTAGGACCTTGGCAATAAGATACTTGGCCACAAGCCTGGTTTGGTAGCTTTTCCAGGTTCACTAATCAAATGCAACATTTTAAACATGAAACTCAAAATTGAAAGCTTCATTCCGAAACTCAGCTGCTTTGTGGATATGTATCTACTTATCCCAAAACTCATCAGCCTTATTAGTTGCACATGGCATTCTGTTGCACTGGAGACCCTTTTTGCCAGTCTAAACAAAGGCAACAATCCTACACGCTGTTACTCATGCAGCAGTTCCATTGCTTCTAGCAGACCGTAGAGGTGAAAAACAATCTGAAGGACAGCAGCCCAAACATACAACATCCTGAAATGCTTTGACTCAGCTCAAGACCTCCATTTACCCTTCCCTGCATCAGTAGCAGCCAAGTTACATCCTCAATAAATTCATACAAATGTGGTGATACAAAGTGAAACGCAGCCCAAATTTCCCAGATCCATAAATATTTTAATCTAAAGCAGTTCCTCTTGGCATGAAATGTCACAATAAAAGGCCTTCCGTTCAGCTTAGTTTTATTACAATTATGCACTGTCTAAGCTTTTAGCAAAAGTAAATTAAAAGCAGCACCATGGAGGGTGGAGTAATAGATGCACGCTTATTAAACAGTAACAGGAAAAGCTTGTGGCAAGAAAACAGGAGGGACACAATCCAGCCAAAGTTTAAACACATCTAACTCTTGTTGATATTAATAGGGGGAGAGTTCAGAATATGAACATAGACAGAGTCAGACCATTGGTCAATCTGGCTCGCTACTGTCTATACCAGTGATGGCCAAACTTGGCCCTCCAGCTGTTTTGGGACTACAACTCCCATCATCCCTAGCTAACAGGACCAGTGGTCAGGGATGATGAGAACTGTAGTCCCAAAACAGCTGGAGGGCCAAGTTTGGCCATCACTGGTCTACACTGATTGGCAGCAGCTCTCCAGGGCTCAGGCAGAGTATCTCCCAGCCGTATCTGGAGATTCCAGGGATCGAGCCCAGGACCTTTTGCATGCAAAGCAGATGCCCAAATATTGATCTATGACCTTTCCCCTATGTTTAAAGTGGTCATTGAGAGGGCATCCCAGGCCCGTAGAACAGAGCCAATTCCCTTCTCTCTGGATGGAGAAGGGTAGCTGATGGGTCTCAAACCCTCAGTGAGTTAGGGACATGCCTTTCCTGTGAAGGCAGGATCCAGCAGATTGAGCAGATGGGACCAATAGTGGGCCCAACGGTCAACAAGGCAGTTTCTGCATGTGCTGTGGAGGGAAGCGGGGGCGATGGGGCTTGTTAACCTGGGAAGGCAGCCCATCTGGGAGAAAGGAAACTCTGACTGTCAAACTCCACTGCCTTGCAGGATATCTTTGGGAGAAGAAAAGGCTGAGGAGTAAACCCTACACAAATCCAGAGTGGAGTCTGCAAGATGGTTGGATGGCGACTTGTATGCAGTGTTTGAAACTTCCATTGTTCTAGGTGCATTTTGCGACGGGGAACATTAGTGCAAGCAGTTTCTGAGTTCTGAGAGCAGTGCTGCACCTAAGATTTCAGCGTGCAGAGTGGAAGGAAAGGAGGACCTATTTCTACCTTCCCACTTCCAGCTACTCTCTGAAGACTAGAGAAGAGGCCCTCTTAAGAATATTAGCGGGGTTGGCAGGAAAAGGACTAGACCATGTGAAAAATGAACTTCATATTTTAGTTGCAGTTCATTCATTTTCAGCTTTGTATTCTTGTTATAAAAAAGCACGTCAAGACATTTCATTGTTGCACCCATAACCTAGGTTTAAGGTGCCATTTAGCTCCTAGCTTTCATATCTCAGTTTCTAACACTGCTTGTATGCCTCCTTCCAGCAACTCCTACAGCCAAGCCGGTGACAAGTGTATTGCTCTGCTTTCCTTTGGACCACATCAGTGAGGCCGAGAGTGAGGCCATGTTGTCTGGGCAGCCCAAGACCTCCATAAACACTCCATATTCCTCCCCGCCCTCAATGGAGGTCACTTAGGTGCTGATAATGCAGCAGTTTGACTTCACCCCAGGAGGCACACTCCATTGTCTCTCAAGACAGATGGATGCAAACAAGAAGGATGGAAAAGAAGGTTTGCAGCTGTGGAAACCTCCATCTACTGGATCCAAAGATCTACTAGATCCAAAGAATTTCCCCTAACACACACACACACACACACACACACACAGAGAGAGAGAGAGAGGGGGGGGGGAGGAGGAGGAGGAGGAGTACGGTACATATATGTACTTTCCCTTCCGACTGTGATCAACAGAAGGGGAAATAATAAAAACCAATGGAAGAGATGGACCAAGAAAGCAAAAACACTTCCCACGTACCTTATATGCTGGCATGAGGCTAACAGGGCTTTGGCCACTGATGGCTATGGTCTACCTCCACTGATAGTAGTGGTGTGCTTCTGGAAACCGGTTGCTGGAAACCACAGGAGGGGAGAGTGCTGTTGACCTCAGGTCCTGCTGACATGTTCCCCATAGGCATTGTGAGAACAGGATGCTGGAATAGATGGGCCACTGGTCTGACCCAGCAGGGCTCTTCTTATGGATTTGGTGGTTTGTCCACCTTCAATAGTCTCACTTCCTACCGCTTCTGGATAGCTCTGCCTCTCACACATGGAAAACAGTAGGATTTTGGCATGCTGCGCAATTAATTTTGGCTGGATCAAACCTTAGTTATTTCCTGTGGCATCTAACCATCTAAAACAAATCCTTATGACAGCTGGTCATCTCACACAAGAAGGCACACACGGCATATAAAAAATAGAGAGAGGGGTCATGGGGTGACTTTGAGTTAATCTCTCTCTCTGTCTCTGCCTAACCTATCTCAGAGAACTGTTACCTTGATCTCCTTAGCAAAGGTAGGAGAAAAACATAATACAGTCATACCTCAGGTTGAAGTAGCTTCGGGATGAATATTTTCGGATTGCGCTCTGCGGCAACCCGGAAGTAACGGAGCGCGTTACTTCTGGGTTTTGCCGCTCGCGCATGCGCAGACGCTCAAAATGACATCACGCGCATGCGCGGAAGCAGCGAAACACAACCCACGCACACGCAGACATACAGTCGCGTGTTACGTTTGCTTCAGGATGCGAACGGGACTCTGGAACGGATCCCGTTCGCATCCAGAGGTACCACTGTAACCATGTGGTGGCTGCAGGATCCAATTTTGACTTGAATTTGGGATTGGCCATGATATCTATCATGATAAGATGGTTCACATTATATGCTGTTGCCCAATTCAGAAAACAAGGGATGATGATAATCACATAAGGGAGGGGAGTGGGACAACGTTCACTTGCCCTACTCCTGCTGTATCCCACCATGGCCCCTCCCCAAGAATGTCTAGATTCGTCTGTGATGGGGCATGTCTGAAGAATGTGCATAGGCTGTCCCCCTGGCTGCATTTCAACGATGTGTTTCCAAAGCAAGAAGCTATTTGAAGGACAATTGAGCTTTCTTCCTCGTCACATCCTATTGCTGTGCTCTTCTACATCATGCACAGCAGCTCCACTCTTTCTCGGCTCCTCCACAACTTGTTATGTCGGGTTAGCCTCAGAGTCTGAAATGAGATGCAAAGCAGTAAATTACCAATGGCAGAACAAAACAATGTCTTATTAACCCCTTTCCTGCCTTTTTATGCATGTGCAGAAGAACACCAGAGCCAAAGCTATGCATACTGTGTGCTTTTAAAAGAATTTGGTATTCAAATTCTACACACAAATAAGCTTAATTTCCTATGGATTTGCTAATGGTGCGAGGACTGAGCACGCTAAACCATCTGCTCCCAGCCACTGATAATCTTATACTGACCCTTTCCTCATACCTAGATTTGCAGAGCCATTGCCATGTGCTTTCAGTCATATGCTCAGAGTCGTAAGGATTTCCCCATCTCTGAAATACAAATGCTCCAGTAGTTACATTCTGTGCCCACTGCTGCATTCCACACCTCTGCACTTCTGCTGCAAAAAGACAGGTCAGTTCACAACATTCTGTTTCTGGTGTTTTATTGCAGCTGTTTTCTGCAACAGAGTCTTGCTTCCCCAATGCTACCACATTATTGCTGTCCAGCTTAGCACAACAAAAGCAGGACAAAACCAAACCAGAACATTTGTAGTATAAAAAACAAACAAGATTTTGGTAGGAAGTTACAGGATACACACTGATTGGAGATGAAATAGTGTTAGTGGCGGAGGAAGGGGGTGGGGGGCGGTCTGCACCATGTGCCATCTCTGAGGGGGGTGACAAGAAGGCACCCTGCGGGGGGCTCGCCCAGCCACCGCCATTGCCAATCAACCATTGCGCTCCTGCAGCCGCAAGTGGAGGATCCCGCTGCCGCTTGCGCCACTGGGCGGTTTGCCCCGCCCCTCAACACCCTGCACCGGGTGCCAGAGAGCCTTCCTTCACCCCTGAGTACTGTGACCCTTGCTGGCACAAGCAGTATTGAAAGTGGGATTGCATGTGATCACCCTGATAGCATCATGATCGTCATGAATGCACCAGAAAAAGGATGTCTGTGATAAGAAACTGGGACAGCGTGTTTCCAATTTCTGTGAATCTGTTCTTCTCCCAGAAGAAATGGAGCAACCAAAACTATGTAAATCAACCAAATCTGGAATACAAACAAAAATGCAATGAAAATGTTTTTATTTTGTTTTATTTTATTTTATTTTATTTTGAGTAGTGGTTCACTCAAGCTCCCTGAAATGGTACCACTTTCTAAATGTAGTAGAATTACCACCACCAGAGAAAAAGGGTGAGGTCAGAGGCAAAAGCGAGTGGAGCAACAAATGTAAATTTCACCTTTGTACACTGGGCTTGCTTGTACACACACCCTTCTTTACTCTCCCATCCAGGGAAGCAAGAGACGTTATCGGAGCTCAAGGACACATTCCAGCCAGGCATAAACACCTGGGAAAGGAACAAAGCATGGCCAATGAGAGTGTGTGGCCTGGGAAAATTCTGGAGGACCAGACCGAAGGGTGTAGAAACCACATTTGAGCCGGGCCTAAAGTCCCCCACCTCTAATCTACTTGATATTCATGTTTGCAAACTAGGATTTCCGCATACATGCTTCATCACTTGTAGTACATCCTTAAAAAAACAGCCCAGAGCCTTGGCTGCATAAAGTTCTGATACCCAATATGGTGTTGATTCATTGCAGCTATCCTACATTTCCTTAATGGCTGTGTACACACCATACATTTAAATTGCACCCTCCCCCCAAGAATCCTGGGAACTGTGGTTTTGTTAATGGTTCTGGAAACTGTGGCTCTGTGAGGAGTAAACTACACTTTCCAGCATTCTTGGAGAGGGCGGGTGCTTTAAATGCCTAGTGTATATGCAGCCATTTCCATGTTTAAGAAAGACTAGCAGCCATTTATCCAGTGTCTAGCCACGTCCACTTGGCAAAAGGAGGGTCTACAGTACCCTGCCAAGTGGTGATGAGCTTCTCTAGATTCCCAATCCAGTGCAAAAGTGCTGTAAGATTTTCCTCTCCTTCCGGCAGCAAAATAGGTGAGGGGCCACATCTATCTACATGGTAGAACATATGATCTGAATGAAGAAAGGCCCAAAATCAATTCTCCACATCTTCAATTTCATAGATGCTTTAGTTGAGATTCCTGTATTATAAGGTAAAGGTAAAGGGACCCCTGACCATTAGGTCCAGTCGTGGCCGACTCTAGGGTTGCAGCGCTCATCTCGCTTTATTGGCTGAGGGAGCCGGCGTACAGCTTCCGGGTCATGTGGCCAGCATGACTAAGCCGCTTCTGGCGAACCAGAGCAGCGCATGGAAACGCCGTTTACCTTACCGCTGGAGCGGTACCTATTTATCTACTTGCACTTTGATGTGCTTTTGAACTGCTAGGTTGGCAGGAGCTGAGACTGAGCAACGGGAGCTCACCCCATCATGGGGATTCGAACCACCAACCTTCTGATCGGCAAGTCCTAGGCTCTGTGGTTTAACCCACAGCACCACCCATGTCCTGTATTATAGGGGGCTGGAATAGATGACCCTTGTGTCTCTTCCAACTCTGCAATTCTATGGTTCTATGATTCTAATTTTAAACACACACACACACACACACACACACACACACACACACACCTTTAGGTAGCAGGGTTGGGAATGTTGCTTGAAATCTTAGGATGCAGCTTTCAGAGAAGATGGGCTAGATTAGGCCCAGTAATCCAATCACAGCTTCATGGGTTCATATGAATGGATTATACACACAGCATTTTAAATTGGCTAATGATCACTTGTGACTACCCAGTAGTCTACAGGAATATGGTGTCATCCTCACTTTAAAGTACAGAACACCATGCTTGAAGTATAAAGTTTAAGCATGTTGTACTTCTAATGTCTGGGTGTTGTGACATCCCTTGTAACCTGATACCATAAGATCAGTGTTAACTATTACTCATTCTGTGTAATGTTCCCGATCCTCCCACGTTAGGGGCAGAGGCACACTGGGGAAAGTGTTGGCTATGGGCATGTCCATGTGACTGTGGTTTATAAGCCTTTAGCATGTGCTTAGATTAAGTCCATCACAGCTGAGCTCTTGACAAATGACTCCTAAATGACAGCTTGCCACACCTCTTAGAACTGGTTTTTAAGATGTAATCTTCAACAGAACAAGACAGATTGCCTGCTAGAGTATTTGACTGAGTTATGCAAAGCAGCGGGAAGCACACAGCATCAACCTGAAGCAGTCTTAAGTCATCAGTTCAGCTGCCAGGAATCATGGCAATCTTTGTTATAAAACGCATTAAGAAAACGGTGTTGAAAATTCTGATGTTCTATGGAATTGTAAGTCCCTTGCAGGAAACATGTGACCAATATAGCAGTTTAAATATGCAATATAATACAGGCACATCTATCCTAAGATGACTACATCATATGTTTAAGAAGGACAATTCCTATTTCTTACTATGGACTGGACATTGAGCAAAAACTAGTATTTAACACTGGGTCATCTCCACCTTAATCTCTTTGGATGCCAAAGTATCACTTATCCTAAGAACTGAGCTTTGCTAGCTTCAACTTTGAAAATGTTAGTATTTTTAAAGCAAGATTAATGAATACACATATGTATATACGACATCTTAATTTGAAATTTGGGGTAGTAAGGAAAGTGTATGTGGTAAGATTATTTCTTACGTTATTTATCCCACTGGTCATCCTAGGAGCTGAACACAACACACCGGGTTCGCGCCATTACTGTCACAACCACCCTGCAAGGTAGGTTAGGTTTAGAGAGTAACTGGCTCAAGGTCACCCAGTAAGCTTCATGGCAGGGCCAGAATTTGAACTCAGGACCTCCCCAACCTTAGTCCCGCACTTTAGCCATTACAACACACTGGATCAAGTTGGAGCTGAAGCTAACAATTAAAAAAAAAGGGCTTGTGTCACCAGAACTCCTAGACACAGCTTGTTTATTTGGGCTTCCCATTATAAACAAAAACATTTCTCAAACATTTAGCCAATCACGAGGAAACTGCCAACAACAGAATGTGTGTCAAACTCTGCAGCTTCTGGAAAGAACAGTCAGTCCGTTTTTGTTTCGCAATCCCCATATAAAGGAGGACTGTGTTGTTGACAGCGGGAGAGGATGAGGCAAGCAAAGAGCTGGAGATCCATGATTCATGGTTGCAGCCGCAAGATCAAAGGGAGATGGGGTCTGAATCTGACCTTTCCCATCGAACAAACCTACGAGCCAAATCTTTGGGTTTTTAAATACTTTTTTTAAATTAGTTTTCCAATATAACCCCAATAATAGCCAAATTATAACGACAACAGATCTTTGGCTTCGGGTCTCTTTTATTTCTTCCACTCATTACTTCCCCCTTTGTCCACAAACTGCTGCATCATTTCGGCCCCTAGCAGAAACTGAGTTCCGGAGAGGCTGACCCTTTGCTTTTGGCCGCAAAACCTGCTTTCATTTTCAAAACTAGGAATGGAGCCAAGTGTGTTGTTTGTGCTTGCTCGCTGCTGCTGCTGCTGCTGCTGCTGGAATGGTGACTCATCACATTTTGTCAGTCCAGCAAACAGTAATGCATTCTAATGAGACAGTACT
This sequence comes from Podarcis muralis, assembly GCF_964188315.1. NCBI lineage: Eukaryota > Metazoa > Chordata > Lepidosauria > Squamata > Lacertidae > Podarcis > Podarcis muralis. The sequence goes on along the minus strand of NC_135659.1, from coordinate 85,094,031 downwards.
GTATTTTAGCAAATGCAAGGCAGAGGGAGGTAATGGAATGTGGCTCAGTGAAACGCGGGACAATGGATCGATGGTGATCTCTGGGTACAGGATGACTAACCATCCTGTCATCCTGATGCCACTGTGCAGAGATACTGTCATATCAAAGCTGTTATGAATCCAAGAAGTTTCAGGGTTTAACGTATCAGTGAGATGTCTAAAGCTGAAGACAGGTGTGGAGGTGGAGAGGTGGGCGGCTTATTGGAAACCGGTTGCATAAAGTCCACCGAGAACTGAAACCCTGAGAGTCGATTAAGCAAGGGCAGCTCTACCATTAGGCGAAGTGAGGCACCTGCCTCGGGCAGCACATTTTGGGTGTCATGAAAAGGTAGCAAATGATTACCGTATTTTTTGCTCTATAAGACTCACTTTTTCCCTCCTAAAAAGTAAGGGGAAATGTGTGTGCGTCTTATGGAGCGAATGCAGACTGCACAGCTATCCCAGAAGCCAGAACAGCAAGAGGGATTGCTGCTTTCACTGCACAGCAATCCCTCTGGCTCTTCTGGCTTCTGAGATTCAGAATATTTTTTTTCTTGTTTTCCTCCTCCAAAAACTAGGTGCGTCTTGTGGTCTGGTGCGTCCTATAGAGCGAAAAATACGGTATTTTTTTCTAACTGATAAAGGGAGATGCTTGTGGGACTCTCTTCCTCAGGTGCCCGTATTGGGTATTTTGCGCCTTGAGATGGTGAGGGAACAAGACACCATTTGCTGCTCTTCCTTAGATGGCAAAATGTCTTGGAGGGGTGTGATTTGAGAAGGAAGGAGCCAAGGGTCCTACTGATTCCTGCAATGTATGAGGTTGGACTAGATGACCCTTGGGTCCCTTCCAACTCTACCATCCTATGATTCTATGCTACCCTGTGCCCAAGGGCCCCCTTAAACCTGGAACTGGCCTTCGCTAATACATTGGGGGCGGTGCAGGGGGCCAATCCATATACAGTGAACCAGACCCAGGAAACCCTGCTGGCATCCCTGGTGTGCACCATACATTTAAAGCACATTTGAAACACACACCCTAAATAATTCTGGAAAATGTAGTTTGTTAAGGGTGCTAGGAACTGTAGCTCCCTGAGTGGTAAACTAGGGTTCCCATGATAGGTTAGGGTGTGTGTACTTTGAATGCACTTTAAATTTATGTGTATGCAACCAGAGTCAGACCATTAGCTCATCTACTTTGGAACTGTCTACTCCAGGGTTAGACAACATGGTGTTTTTCAGATGTGGTTGGACTCCCAGCTCCTACCAGCCTGAACCAATATGGCCAGTGGTCAGGGATGCTGTGAGTTGGCATCCCAGTACGTTTCCAAGCATAATTCAAAGTGTTGGTGCTGACCTTTAAAGCCCTAAACGGCCTCGGTCCTGTATACCTGAAGGAGCGTCTCCACCCCCATTGTTCAGCCCGGACACTGAGATCCAGCGCTGAGGGCCTTCTGACAGTTCCCTCATTGCGAGAAGTAAGGTTACAGGGAACCAGGCAGAGGGCCTTCTCGGTAGTGGCGCCTGCCCTGTGGAACGCCCTCCCAGCAGATGTCAAGGCAATAAACAACATTCCCAGCTCTACCTGGAAATCCTGGGGACTGAATCTGGGACCTTCTGCACACAAAGTCGTTGATCTGCAACTGAGGTACAACCCATCCGCTTAAGTTCTTAAAACAGGAAATCATTTGATATCCTGCTTTAGACTCTTGCTTACCTTAACAGAATGTATTCCCTCCACCCCGTATGATGTCCTTTATAAAATCCCTTTCTTATTGACTTGGTAGTTATAAAAATGCTCTTGGCAAAAAAATATGCCCAGAACAAAGCAACAGCAGCAAGCACACACCTACAAGCAGTTTCCCCTCTGCTTGTTTTGGAATCGTCATAAGCACTTCTTTTTATGACGACCAAAGTGCAAATACCTCCACACTATTGCTGCCTTGCGACAAATATCCAAACATTCTTGTGTGTGAAGGTTCTCAAAAGACTGGCCATTCTGCAGTTAATGTGTTTTTAATAATGAAAAGAACCCCCTCCATGCCCAGGCAGCTGGCTCATGGACTTAGGAACAACAGTATGGTGTCAGCACATTTGGAAACAGCCACAACCGAAAGGCTAATTGAGTGTTAGGAGGAAAATCATATATATACACACATACACAGAGGAAATGCCTGCTAGAGATTTGAGTAGAAGCAGAATTAGGCTTTAATTCTAGTATTAATATGATCTATTGGCTTGGCTCAAATCCTACTCGTTACACAGTCCTGCCAGGACCAAGAATTTACTTGACTGCAGTTACTTAGACCAGCTTTCTCTGATCTGTTGGCCTGTAGATGTTTTAGACCAGTGTTTCCCAACCGGTGTTCCGCGGCACACTGGTGTGCCGTGAGACCTTGCCTGGTGTGCCGTGGGAGGGAGGCGGGAGAGGCGGGGCGGCGGCGGCATCTCCTGCTGGATGCAAATCCAAACATGGCGGGCGCCTCCCTCGCTCCTTTGTAGGCGGACCATCGAGAGAGAAAGAAAAGGAGGCGAAAGAGCGAGAGAAGGCGCCTGCGCGGAAAGAGGAGCGAGCAGTGCGCCTGTGCGCCGCGGCGCCCGAGATCGCTTCTCCCCACCGCCCCTTGCTTCAAAAGAGGTCCGGGGACAGCGGGAAGCGCTTCGCGCTGCCCCCGGACCTCTTTTGAAGCAAGGCTTTGCGGGGAGAAGCGATCTCCCCGCAGCCCCTTGCTTCAAAAGAGGTCCGGGGGCAGCGCGAAGCGCAGCGCTTCTTCCCCGCTGCCCCCGGACCTCTTTTGAAGCAAGGGGCTGTGGGGAGATCGCTTCTCCCGGTGCTCCGAAGCGGGGCGGGGGGGCGGGAACACCTGCCCCAGCCGCCCCGCTTCGGAACGCTGCTCCGAAGCGGGGCGGGGGGCGGGAACACCTGCCCCAGCCGCCCCGCTTCGGAACGCTGCTCCGATGCCGGGCGGTGGGGCGGGAACCTCGCACCCCGCCGCCGGGCATCGGAACGATGCCCCGATGCCGGGCGGTGGGGCGGGAACCTCTCCCCCCGCCGCCGGGCATCGGAACGATGCCCCGATGCTGGGCGGTGGGGCGGGAACCTCTCCCCCCGCCGCCCGTCATCGGAACGATGCCCCGATGCCGGGCGGTGGGGCGGGAACCTCGCACCCCGCCGCCGGGCATCGGAACGAGGTCCTGGACCTCTTCTGAAGGCAGGCGGGGGCAAAAGTCTTTGCTCCCCCCGCCTGCCTTCCCGGGACAGCGGAGACTTCTCCGCTGCCCCGGGCGATCTTAAAATGCTGGCGGGCGGGAGCGAAGCGTTCGCTGCCGACCCCCAGCATTTTAAAATCTCCTCGGGGCAGCGGAGACTTCGCTCCCGCCCGCCAGCATTTTAAAATCGCCCCGGGACAGCAGGGGCTTTTAAAATGCTGGCAGTCGGCAGCAAAGCCCTCCTGTCCCCGGAGCTTGCGGGGCGGGAGGTGGGAAGAAGGGCTTTTCTTCCCACCGCCAGCCTTCAGAACAGCCTTCTGAAGGCTGGCCGTGGGAAGAAAAGCCCTTGTCCCCCCCCCCCCAGCCTTCAGAAGAGGTCGGGGGACAGACTGTCCCCGGACCTGGTCTGAAGGCGGTTTCCCTAGGAACGCATTAATTGATTTTCAATGCATTCCTATGGGAAACCGTGCATCGCAAGACGAAAAACTCGCAAGACGAAGAGACTTGCGGAACGAATTAATTTCGTCTTGCGAGGCACCACTGTACTTTTTATATAGTCAATATAGGCACAGAGTTAAATTTTTTAACATTTTCTAATGGTGGTGTGCCTCAAGATTTTTTTCATGAAAGAAATGTGCCTTTGCCCAAAAAAGGTTGGGAAACACTGTTTTAGACTACAACCCCCATCAGCCCCAGCTAGCACAGACTGAGGCAGCGCCACAAGAGACAAAACAGAAGATATCCCCCCTCCTCCTGGACTCTGTCTGTGTTATTTAAGTGACCTTACTAACATGGGCTACATAGAGACCTGCACTATGAGTTTAGCTCCAAACTACACAATGCCTGGTCACATCTAACATATCTGGGTTTGTTTTGCTTTCTTTTGTTAAAATAAGTATCTGTGTTGGGGGAAGGAGAGATTTGAACTGCAGTGGGTGAGAAGGGGGAGGGTTAATTCTGGAGAGCCAGATAGTGGTTAAGAGCGGTAGACTCGTAATCTGGTGAACCGGGTTCGCGTCTCCGCTCCTCCACATGCAGCTGCTGGGTGACCTTGGGCCAGTCACACTTCTTTGAAGTCTCTCAGCCCCACTCACCTCACAGAGTGTTTGTTGTGGGGGAGGAAGGGAAAGGAGAATGTTAGCCGCTTTGAGACTCCTTCGGGTAGTGATAAAGCAGGATGTCAAATCCAAACTCTTCTTCTTTTACCCTGTTCTATGGTCCCAAGAAAAACAACTCCACCTCCCCAAATTGCTTTTTTTGCTGCAAGTGGCAAAAGTGTTGCAAGCTCTTTCCCAGTGAATTGTTTAGTTATACACAGTAGAGACACAATTTACACATTTAACTTGTACGCATTCAGCTTTATGCGCTTGGCAAAAGAATTAAAAAGGAGGCAGAAGTCTGGGGCGGGAGAAAGACTTTGGTAATCTCATGCACCATTGCACCCAATGTGTTTTGACTATGCGCGATTTTGGCTTTATGTGCTTATTTCTGGAATGCAACACCTGCACAAGCTGAGAGTCTACTGCATTAGATTCATGTTTCCAGAGCCCCTGATATTCATCAAATGTAACAATTCAGTTAAAAAGTTTAAAAATGAAAACCATAAAAGAAATGGATCCATGGAAGAAGCATCAAAGGGAAGGGAAAGAAGAAGAGAATGGTTGAAAGACCAATTTTTTTAAATAATACCAGCAAAGAAATTATAAATTATCTTTATAGACTTGGGCTGGCTATATAACATCTTACATATGCGCCAATTTTTCTCTGCTTGGCTGGAGAAAATCTCTTCTCTACATTTATATTTTTTAGAGGTCAGATTTACTACTGTACTTTAATTACCTGGGACACCTCCAGACATCCTTTTTATCGCACGTTTGATGATTTGTGCTTCTGATGGTATAAGCAACTGCAAAATGGACATACTGCTTTGTTTCCAATCAGCGCACATCCTTTAACAACCTGCTGAATATTCTATGCCACAAATGTTCTCTCTCTCTCTCTACGTGTGTGTCCTGCTTTCATCATCATCATCATCATCATTTTTATTTGTATGCCGCCTTTCCACAGTTAAAAAACAATGCTCAAGGCAGCTTACAGCATAACAAGTTTTACATAATTAAAGGTAAAGGTACCCCTGCCCGTACGGGCCAGTCTTGACAGACTCTAGGATTGTGCGCCCATCTCACTTAAGAGGCCAGGGGCCAGCGCTGTCCGGAGACACTTCCGGGTCACATGGCCAGCGTGACAAAGCTGCATCTGGCGAGCCAGCGCAGCACACGGAACGCCGTTTACCTTCCCGCCAGTAAGCGGTCCCTATTTATCTACTTGCACCCGGGGGTGCTTTCAAACTGCTAGGTTGGCAGGCGCTGGGACCGAGCAACGGGAGCGCACCCCGCCGCGGGGATTCGAACCGCCGACCTTTCGATCGGCAAGCCCTAGGCGCTGAGGCTTTTACCCACAGCACCACCCGCGTCCCTTTTTACATAATTACAGAAGTCATAAACAATAAATAAACCACATTAAAAAATACACAACCAAATGGGAAACAATTTCCACATAAATCAAAATCTAAAACTAATACTGTAATACAGCATTAATATCACAGTTTAAAATGACATAGGTAAAAAATAACAGCAATTTAAAACAAAAACAAAACAAAACAGAGCCCTCTCTGCCCAGCAGCAGCAGCAGCAGTCCTTTACAGAACCCATCAGGCCCCGCCCCAAGCCAGATGTTGAGTGGCAGGACTGGGGCCCTCAGGCGCTGAGCAGTGGAGTCCTTCTGGGTGGGAGCAGCAGTTCTTATACTTCTGTCAGGCCCCGCCCTGGGCCAGGTGTTGTGTGGCAGGACTGGGGCCCTCAGGCACTGAGCAGGAGAGTTATACTGCAAGTGGGTCCCTCCAGAAGGCAAACATGCACCTATATTTTTATTTAAGAGGATTTATATACTGCTTAGGGACGCAGGTGGCGCTGTGGGTTAAACCACTGAGCCTAGGACTTGCCGATCAGAAGGTCAGTGGTTCGAATCCCCGCGACGGGGTGAGCTCCCATTGCTCGGTCCCTGCTCCTGCCAACCTAGCAGTTCGAAAGCACGTCAGAGTGCAAGTAGATAAATAGGTACCGCTCCAGCAGGAAGGTAAACAGCATTTCTGTGCGCTGCTTTGGTTCGCCAGAAGCGGCTTAGTCATGCTGGCCACATGACCCGGAAGCTGTTCGCTGGCTCCCTCGGCCAATAAAGCGAGATGAGTGCCGCAACCCCAGAGTCAGCCACGCCTGGACCTAATGGTCAGGGGTCCCTTTACCTTTACCTATATACTGCTTAATCATGAAATCCCAAAGTGGTTTACACTGTGGAAGATTACAGAACAATTCCAGTGTAGTACAGTGGTTAGACTGTTGGACTAGAGGCCATGACTCGGTCATCAAGCTCACTGGGTGTCAATGGGCCAGTCAATCACTGCAATTGTGTCAATGATATGTTGCAGAATACACCTGCCAAAACACCCCCACCAGTCTGGAAGGGGCCTCTGCAGTCAGAACTAGCAGCAAATGAAGTGGATGAAATAAACAAATGGGATTCAGAGCCCGCTGGAGCAAGAGATCTGTGGACTTGAAAGCGCCCCTGCCTGATGCTACAAGGAGGGACGAAAACTGCTGTTTTCAACCTATGAGATGTGAAACCAGCTAGGAAATGAGATTAGCCCTGCATCCTGGAGAAATCCAGCCAGTGTGTGAATTTTCACAGCACTTCCGGAAGGCCTTAAGCAATCTTTAATATCTAATGGGGGGGGGGTTATTCCTCCCTTCCTCTCCTATTCTAACTTCCTTAGTTCCTTAATAGGTTACAGAAAAGCCATTTACCAAAGTCCCTGTATCTGGTTCGGCAGATGGGTTTCTAGTTTCTTTAAGGTTTTCGTTAGGCTCCCCATATTTTATGTCACTCTCTCACACGCAGGTGATTAAGCTGTGATCCTCCCCACCACACACACACCAACACACCTCCACCCCCCACCCCCACAATTAGGCTTGTGTTCCCTTTTCTCAAGGCATCGTCCATATGGCCGTAATCTAGGGGATCAGGTGAACTCAGAGAACAGCCAGTCTCCACAAGAGAAACAGGCAGGTGCTGCAGCTAAATGCTGGGCTGCGCACCTGAGATGAAGGTAACTAGGCAGAGCTATTGGGCAGAGCACCTGTGCCAGGTGCAACCTGGACAAGGGCACAAAATGAACACCCAGACTCCTATAATATATAAACAGTTGTGCTCTTCCATTTTTAAGAATAATGTAACTAGTGTGTGGCTTTTGGGATGGAATAATTAGGCACGTTTTCAAGTTAAAAGGCATACAGAGCTGATTCCTCAGAGGCTAAGTGAGGGCAACAGACCAAAGACCCACCCCATGCCTGTCATCTAACATAGTACAAAACACCTCCAGACACTGAATTCTGCAGCTGCTGCAGGAAGGGTGGGGGGGCGCGGAAATTAGAAGTATAGCCAGCTGCTGATCTAATAGCAGCAGGATTTTTTTAAAAAAACACACACACACAATTCCCTTTGAGCAGGAGCAGTCTACCTGATAAACAAGAACTTTTCCATGCATAGACATGTGACTGTTTTGAAGCTCCACAGCTATTCTTAATATCTGTGAGGTGTGTCAGTGCACATACATGTTTATGGCCTCAGGGTATGATCTGAAGGAACTATAGATTAGGACTGGGTCTGCTCAGTGTCTGGGTGAGAAATCACCTGGAGATCCTTCATATTCTCCCCTAAGTTCTACGGAATGAATACGCAGTTCCGTAAAGTTATTCATTTGGCATCCTGCTGCGAGATGAGCCATTTATTTTCGCTGAGCGGAAATGATGAATGTCACAAGACAGAACCTTCTATTTGTAAATATTTTCAAACAAGATTAAAGGAGAAGAGGTTATTACAACTGCGTTGGATCTCACTTCTTAAATAAAAAAATATCTGTTTTGAACAAAAGCAAACTCTTTTATTAAAAAAAATCTTCTTTACAGCTTAAAAGACTTGGCAAGTTGGTTGACAGTCATTTGGCAACTCAACATCCATTTAGAAAAGCTGTGACAACTGGTAACTTCCATATGGTGCAAGTAGACTCTCTTAATACAGGACATATGCCCTGTTGCCTTAGTTCGTTCATTTCAATGAAGAACAACACTAGAAGCCTATGGGTGCTGGTTCATTAGGGCAGATGGAGTGCTGCTCCATCAACCTTGGCACTCCCTGGCTATGTACACACCATACATTTAAAGCACATCCCACCAATAATGAATCCTAGGAACTGTAATTTACCGCTCACAGAGCTATAAGTCCCAGCATCCTTAACAAACTACAGTTCCCAGGATTCTTTGGGGAGGGGGCAAATGTGCTACAGCTGTATGGTATGTATGCAACCTTAAATCAGGCAGGTTACCAGTCAATAGTTTGCTTTCTGCCATCTGCTTCTTCATAATTCTCAGGGATCCCACTGCCTTCCTAAGACCAGATGAAATTGTCTTTCCAAAACGTTCAAGGTGACTAAAAAACACTGAGACTTAATAACTTCAAATAAGAAACAGAGCAGTAAAACCCATGAAAATAAAGCCAAAAGAACACCAATAAAAACCTATCAATCCAATCAGCAGACGGATTCTCCCAAGGGCTTTATGATAATGTCGAACATATGGGTACAAGATGGAACCCCATGGCACCCGATCAAGACTCTGGAGTGTGTGACTAGGCTTAGTTGTAGGAATCATGGGTTTTCACTTTAGGATTCTTTTCTGTTCCTCAGTTGTTGCATCCTGTGTTCTGGATTACAGAGGCTGATCCTTTTGAGGCTCTCAGGTAGACAGTCCTGGCATTTGACTCCCTTTACCATCAGGATTATTCTTTTGTTAGCTGGAAAAAGCCTGCTTGGTTTCCCCCCTGCTATCTCTAAATCTCAGATACTCTGAAAGAAGACATTACTTTAGGAAGTGTAGGATGCAGAACACTTCAGTGGTAGACATGCAAATCACATATCTATACACCAGTTAATATGATATGCAAAATCCCTAACACAGAGGTTAAACTCTGCATGCAGAGTTCCTTCTTCTTGCAAAATTCTTTCTGCCTGTTAAATGCGTTGATTGTGAGCAGGAAAATCTCAGCTGCTAAGTTCCTTTATGTGGGAGTTGCTCTCAGCTGTTATAGCAGTTTCAGTTATACTTTCATGGTGAATCATTTGCTTCTGAAGCTTGCAGCAAGTCACGCAATTCCCCAGACTCTTATTTTCACACTAGCTTTATAATGCGGGGGGGGGGGGGGGGATCGCTTGCAGCAATACTCATGGCATAAAGCCATAAAGTGATCAAAAGACATAAGTTAGTGTTTACATACACTTGTAAAGTCTTGTTTCCCAGTCCTTTTGTCCTTTTCTCTAGATCAGGGACAGGCAATTGGATCTGGTCAGAGGGCCGGATCCAGAAGTGGCCAACACTCTGTTGGCCGTTTTGACAGGTGCACAGCACTGCCCATCTGTCAATCACCTGACAGAGCAAGATGCCAGGTGATTGTAACTGCAATCCGCAGCTGCAAAGGAAGAGTCATAACACAGGATGAAAGCTGACAATTCTGCCCTCTTGCAGGGCCACTGTCGCTTTCAAAGAGCTCTTTCACAAGTGACAGTAGAATGGCACTAAAGTTTTGTGCTCTCATTTACTCAGCAGTAAACCTTTCCTCCCCTTGATTCTGAAGCCAGTTAGTAAACTGACCATGACAATTTCCTTTTTAAAAAACTTAAAGAAAGCTTAATAGAATATGCAGTGTCACACTGGATCTTGTTGTGTTTATTATAAAATCAATGCCACTCAGTGCAACATCCTGCGGGAACATCTGGATGGGAGGTTATAGGTAAGGTGGTAGGAAAATCCAGTGCAGCACATGAGCACACTCTGGAAACATTTTCACAAAAAGCACAGCCAAACTCCAGGCACATAAAAAATGAGTGCAGCAAAACAAGACTGGTGAGCTACAAAGGACTCAGAACAGAAAATCAAGTTTGTCCCTGGAGAAAGAGGAACAGAAGAAGAAGAAGAAGAAGAAGAAGAAGAAGAAGAAGAAGAAGAAGAAGAAGAGGAGTTTGGATTTGATATCCCGCCTTTCACTCCCTTTAAGGAGTCTCAAAGCGGCTAACATTCTCCTTTCCCTTCCTCCCCCACAACAAACACTCTGTGAGGTGAGTGGGGCTGAGAGACTTCAGAGAAGTGTGACTGGCCCAAGGTCACCCAGCAGCTGCATGTGGAGAAGCGGAGACGCGAACCCGGTTCCCCAGATTACGAGACTACCGCTCTTAACCACTACACCACACTGGCTCTCCATAGTGGCAGAATAGTGTTTTCTCATACATAATCCTAATCAAAAGTCTGTGCACAAACTTGTGAGCTAGAAACTAAGTATCCAAATGGGAGTCCACGATTTGTGTGGATCAGGGCCAGGGTCCTTTGCCATGAAGCACCAAGAGTGATCCACAGATGGAAACTGGTTTCTAAAGTCTTTCCAACCGCAACCTGAAACTCGTTTTGCACCTAGCATGATCTACCGTAATCTGATTGTGATCTAATCTAATTAACCCTGAAGTGCGTGCTGTACTAAAGGTTATACAGAAACTTCATATTCAGGAAAAGAAGTGACTGGTGCTTCTGACTTATTAAGAATATGTTTCTTCAGCACCTTTGGCGGGTTTCATGGTTTCACTTCCCCAACTCTTCACCCGCCCTCACTCTTTTGCTTTTTGCATGCATGCAGGTGTAACAACCCTCAGAATTCCAAGGAACATGTCAGTGGATCCTGATAAAGGTATTTACCCATTGCTACTGGCTTTCTTTTGGAGCCTCATGGGCAAAAGACACAGACACAGACACAGACACACACACACACACACACACACACACACACACACACATCCTGCAGCGAATATGCTGACATTAATACTACTAAATCAACAATAGCTATTTTAGGGAGAGGGTGGTAGCTCAGTCTCAAGAGCATCCGCTATGTATGCAGAACGTCCCGGGGGAGGGGGGGTTGTTCCTGAATTAGCTTCTCAGTTCCAGGTGATGATTAGCACTGGCAGAGCAGAGTCTGTGTATTCCTGGATAGACACTACAATTTTACAGAAAGCAGGCTGGCAACTCTTCAACTCCCCAAACCCAAATAACATTTTGAAAGGTCCTTTAAAAAGAAAAACAAATGAGGAAGGAGAAATAAGATTACACCACTTTAGCCCAGTGCTCAAGTTCAGCTTTTCAACCACAAGACACTAAATTCCCAACCCTCTGATATTCTTAGCATAAAGGAAATACTTTGCTCCCAAACTAATAATGCAGTATGAGAGCTGACGATTCTGTCTTCTTGCAGAGCCATTCTCAGTTCCAAAGTGTTTTTTCACAAGTGACCCCTTTGTAGCACCGTAGGGTGGTGATAAAGGTTTGTGGGAAAATATGCTCTGCTACAAGGTCTATAAAAAATACCGGAAGCTTGCAACAGGAAGCATTTTCAAATTCACATTGTTTATAGTACTAGATAAAATTCAGCTGCATCTGCTAAGGATGCCTTTTCTCAAGGCTGGAAGCCGATCTTGGGAGATCCAAAAGCAGCCAATCTTTTGAACAGCAGACTGGTTCTGGTATCCTTACAGCAAATATGGTGGTTCTTCTCTGAGCAACAAGTTGTAATGCAAATGTACCATATTTCTCTTAACTGATAAGAAATAAACTCAGTTTGTGGAAATCAATTATGCCCACTTTAGCTTCAGGCTGTGTTCCCCTTCTTTTCCTCTTCCTTAAAGGGGCAAAATCAGTATAGAATCTTGTAGCACCTTAACAATAAAGGCTGCATTCCAGAGTGGGGGAGTTAATTTGAAAATGGGGTCCTTGAGATATTGCAAATATTAGCAACAGGTTTGTATATTTTTACTTATCAGATTTTTCCTGGAAAGAATAGAACCAGATTAAGGTGGGGGGTACAGACTCTGCAAAAGCAACCCCCTCCCCCCCAAAAATGTTTGCATGACTTGCACTGATCCCACAATAAACACCCAGCCAGAAGCATCCTAACATATTTTATTATCGCATAACTGTGGGCATAAAGATGCTGCAAGACTCTTTGTTGATTTTGCTTCTGGAAGTTCTTAAAGGGCCAATATGCAAAGGGGTGACAGAGGACGAGATGGTTGGACAGTGTTATAGAAGCGACCAGCATGAGTTTGATCAAACTGTGGGAGGCAGTGGAAGACAGGAGTGCCTGCCGTGCTCTGGTCCATGGGGTCACGAAGAGTTGGACACAACGAATCGACTAAACAACAACAAAGGGGAGGGGTAAAAGGGGAATGGGAATGGCAGCACACAAAGCTCCACAACAAATCAAAAGGTGCTTTCGGGCCATCACAATGTTTGGGTGGGATTCAATTACATACCAGCAAACTAAAGTTGTACAAACTATTCCCCATGAAATCTGCCCCCCCCCCCCCGATGGACTTTTTGCAATAAGGGAAATAATGGGAAAAGGCAGCATTTGTGGAATAGCCAGTGTCATCTAATCTCCCTGAAACAAATGCTCAGTAAACCATTTGTCTGGAAATGGCCTCAGATTCATATACTCTCTCCATCTCCATGAACCCAGTCCACTCCACTGTGTTCAATGCAGGGCAGTATTTAGCTAGCTGCACTCCTCTATTTTTGTAGCCTCAAAGGCCCAGTAGCAGTCCTGTGTGGCTAGCAGATGGGTGAGTAGCTTGACACTCCTGCGCTCACCCGGAGGCAACTGCTGCACTCTCTGCAAATGAGCAGGGAAACTGCACATTACAAGCCTTTTATTACAACCAGATTGTGAAAGAGATGCAGTATCAGCAGCAGTAGACAGAGGCCACATTCACCCTACACATTTAAAGCACTATGATACTATGTTACACAGTCATGACTTCCCCCAAAGAATTTTGAGAACTAGTTTAAGGATGATTTCAGAAACTGGTGCAGTCAATGGGTGCAACTTCCTATAAAAATCCTTTGCCTGATTTCCGTCTCGTGGACAGCTGATGAACTCTCATCCCCCCCCCCCCCGAAAGGGTCAAAAGTCACAAAGGTCAGCTGGGAGATGGCAGCTCATTGCATGGCTGGCGGGAAGCTTCCTGGGGGTGGCACTCACAGAATTTCCAGGAGGCTGATAACAGAAGGCCCATGACTTGGGAGATTTCCCAGCAACTGCTGCCTTTCCCCACCAACCCCACCTAAGGGAGACAGAGTTCCTAATGGCAGCCATTCATGATGCCATGCTGTAAAACCTTCAGAGAAAGGGATTTTCTGTCCTGTAATGGTACACATTATTATTCTTATTACACTATCCCCCTTTCTTGAAGTCAGTCAAGCCAAGCAAAATGACTTTAGTTAGTTAGCTACATATTTCTTGAGGCATTCACATCCTACCTTCCTATCTGGTCAGCATAACCCACAAAATTAGCAACACAATATAATAAAAAATAATAATATGGGAAATAAAACAGCCTAGCAGACAAAACAGGGATGGGGAGCCTTTTTCAGAGTAAAAGGGCTGAACTTCCCCCATGGGTAACCCTCCAAAGACCGCATACCACTGGCGGGCTGGGCCAGAGGCTGATATCATGTTGGAGAAATACAGTATATACCTATTTGTTTAGGCTATGGTGCAGAAGGACCTAAGAAGAGTCTGTTGGATCGGGCCAGTGGCCCATCTACTTCCGTTCTCACACCAGATGCCTCTGGGAAGCATGCAAGCAGGAACTGCGTGCAGCAGCACTCTCTAAGCCTGAGGCTTCCATGACCCAGGGCTAGCATGAGGCATTATGGCACCTGGGGCAAACCACCAAACGGTACCCCTCCCTGCCAGGGAAGAAAGGGTGAGTGAAGAGTCATAAGGGCCAAACTCTCCACAATTTTATTGCAGTTATTAACTTGCAGTTTCGTAAGCATGCAGAAAGTCAACGAGCCAGTATTTAAAATACACAAAACAAAAACAAATAAAATTAAGTAGGTTGCCTCTATCTATACCAACAAGAAAGAAATGTGGGAGGTTCTAAGAAACCAGTGTGGCTGCATAAGGAGCTCACGGATGAGCTGAGAGTTAAGAAGGGCATGTATAAGAACTGGAGGAAAGGGGAAATCACAAAGGAGAACTGGGCACAAGGTAACAAAATGAATTTCAGTAGGGATAAATGTACGGTTCTGTACTTAGGCAGGAAGAACCAGATGCACAAATATAGGATGGGGGACACCTGGCTTACTAGCAGTACATGTGAAAAGGATCTAGGGGTCTTGGTGGACAACAAGCTTAACATGAGTCAACAGTGTGATGCAGCAGCAAAAAATGCTGGTGCTATTCTAGGCTGCATCAACAGAAGTATAGTGTCCAGATCAAGGGAAGTAATGGTACCACTCTATTCTGCTTTAGTCAGAACACATTTGGAATACTGTGTCCAATTCTGGGCACCATAATTTAAGAGGGATGTTGACAAGAACAGGTACAGACATGGCAACAAAGCTTATCAAGGGCGGGGGTCGACAACCTAAGGCCCATGGGCCACAAGCAGCCCACAGGGGTCGTTTTACCAGCCCACAAGTCACCCCTGAACCGAGCTGCCGGCTCAGCGAGTCCCAGTGCGCTGCACTAAACCGGTGCAGCGTGGCACGGGGACTTGCTTCCGCTATGCTGGAAATCGCATCTGTGCATGCACAGACGCCGGAAATTGCATCTGCAAAAATGCAGATACTGGAAATCTCACACGCACCCGCTATCTGGCCCATGGAGGGGGCTCCGCGGCAGTGAAACGACCCAGGCAAGGTAAGCCTTGCCAACCCCTGATCAAGGGTCTGGAAACTAAGCCTTATGAGAAGCGCTTGAAGGAGCTGGGTATGTTTAGCCTGGAAAAGAGGAGACTGAGAGGAGATAGCCATCTTCAAATACCTTAAGGGCTGTCACATGGAGGAGGGAGCATGCTTGTTTTCTCCTGCTGTGGAGGGTAGGACTCAAACCAATGGCTTCAAGTTGCAAGAAAGGAGATTCCGACTAAACATTCAGAAAAACTTTCTGCTAGTAAGAGCTGTTCAGCAGTGGTACAGATTCCCATGAGAGGTGGTGAACTCTCCTGCTTTGGAGGTTTTTAAACAGAGGTTGGATGGCCATCTGTCATGGATGCTTTAGCTGAGATTCCTGCATTGCAGGGGGTTGGACTAGATGACCTTTGGAGTCCCTTCCAACTCTTAAGATTCTATGAATCTATCTTTCTTCTGGAGAACAAACCCTGGAAGCTCATGGAATCCAGTAACCAGGCCTGCCTTTAACAAGTCTCTCATGCCAATAGGCCATTTTCAGTAGATCTCCTTTTCTTTTGTTATGTGCACAATCTTGCAAACAGCACATTTTTGCCATACTGTGGTTCCAAAAGGTTAAAAAGAGATCCTGGGTTTTAAAATATTTTTGCAGTACTTTTCACAGGACAGAAACAGCAACTGCAATTAACTAAGAAAGGAATAAAAGAAGAGTATATTAGTTTCAAAAGAAATAAAAACTGATGCTGTGACCAATCTTTTTTACCCTGAAACTATGGACAGCAAGAATGTCGAATCCTCTGGAGAGTTAAGTGGGAGGTGGTCATTCTGCCCCTCCAGAAGTGAACTGGCATACCATATAAATTTTAGCTAAGGTCCAGAATCACAGAATGCTTAAAATAGCACTATGCAATGCACTGTTTTTAGGTTTTACATTCCCCACCCTCTAATATGTTGTGTAGCACAAACACAGTTTCTCAGTCACTGGACAACGCCCTGCTGGGTGACACTACAATATGTACCTGAACTCTACATGTGTACAATGTGTATCAAGGCTTCCTCACCCCTCCCTTGTTCTTTAAAAATCTAGGCAGCCACAGTAGGTCAGAAGTACTTGGATCACAGCCCAAATCAGATTAAATTCTCATCACACTTCTTTGGCAATAAATGCCACTGAATCCTCAGTGAGGATTACTTCCAAGTAAATGTGTTTAGTGCAGAAGTGCCAAATACCGTAGTTTAAATCCTGTTACTTCAACTAAACTGGGCTGTGAGTTATGTTCTGTCTTCAGTCAATTGCCAATTCATTCAAGAATGTGTTTTATTATTTACATTAAGTGCCTGAGATTTCTCCTCCTCCTCCTCTATTTCTCTCCCATAAATGTGTAGTGCTTAGAAAAGGAGACGGCATGGGATGTTTTAGCGCTGCCAGATCTTCAGGTCTCACCTGAAGTCTCCAGGTTTCCCGGGCCCTCTCCAGGTGGCAAGTGGAAGGCTTAATTCTCCAGGTGAGTGGAAGCCCCTTTAATTAAATAATGACAATTAAGAAGACTGTGCATGCAGCTTACAAGATTCAGCCCAGCAGAATCTAGCTGCAAATTCTAGCACAGACATTTTTTCGGGGGGGGGGGGTAGGTGCTTGCCCTCCTTAGCTCACCTTTCCCAATTAGCCTCCATCACTGTTATTTTACTAGGGCACCCCATGAAGCATGACAGAATGACTAGTTGGCTGAAACTCCAGGCGACGGAATGAGGAATTCAATTCAGTTCACATTTAAAGCTTAATTTATCATATTTCAACTTTTCAAAACAAAATGTGAACTGAAACATAGTCATCCTTCAAAATCCCTATTTTTTCAATGCGGCTTCTCCAACCAAATGATGTTAACAAAAATGCACATATTAGGGGAAAGTGTGCCTAAAAATGAATGAATATATTAGTGAAAAGGACATACAAAAATGTGTTACATTAGTAGAGGTTGTTTGCAAAAATATGCGCATTTGTCAAAACTGCATACAAAAATGTGTCCATTAGGAGAAATTCATTTGCAGATTGTTACAGAAATGTGGAAAATTGAATTTAAGATTGGAAAGATGAAAAACTGAGAGAACAGATCCTTCCACACCTATTCTGCCTTCAGCATATTGCAGGTTCTACTTGCCTTTGCTATCTTTGCCTTAAATAAACAAATAAATTAAAATTATGTAAGTATATACTGGTGATTTGGGAGGGACCTCAAAATTGTGCAATAAGTGACTATGAGGCCACTGAGAGATGAGGGAGAATGGAATGGGTTATCTTGGAAAAGGTTATGACTGAACCCTGAACAAGGTGACACCCATACTGCAGCATTTCATTGCAGCTACCAACTTATATCTTTTTCTGGAACAAAACAGGAAAAGTCATTTAGAAAAGCTACTTTCCTTTTTTGGCTAATTGGCTTCAGCATTGTTAAACAGCTCTACATTTCAAAACAAACTAACAAGTTCTTAGCCTAGGAGTTTACAAATTTGGAATTAAATTTCTTTTTACTAGGCTCTGAATGGGGTGGTTTTTTTAGGATGAGGTGGAGAAAACTGAATGGGCGTCCTAAGAATCTGATTCCTCCTAGGGGCAAGGATTTTATTGGCTAAAATTATCAACTAATCCCACTAACAAATGTTTGAGAATAAGAGAATGGATTGTTTCAACCAGGTTTGCTTCTTCTTATGCAATAACATTTCTTCATTTACCAGCCTGTCTTCACCTTTATATTTTAATGCTTCAAAGCTGATACTCAAGCTGTCATTAGCCTCCATAGGAGCAGAACAGGTTTTGGATTTTTGTGTGAAGCAGTCAACGTTCGAAACTTTGTTTAGCTTTCTTTTAAAATGTGAAATATTTTCTCCCAGCATTATTTCTGGGTGGACATGAGCCTATGCATTGCTTCATCTGAAAACAATCGACAAGTAATGGAGAAGGGAGAATTATTTTATCCCTTGTTTCCGTTTGTAGATACAAGAAACGCTGGCCAATGGCATTGAATGCCATTGAGCTGTGCAGAACCACTGAGGATACGCTGTTAAAACACATCATTGTCTAGTATAAATATAGGTATGATCCATTTGGTAAGGTAAAGGTAAAGGTACCCCTGCCCGTACGGGCCAGTCTTGACAGACTCTAGGGTTGTGTGCCCATCTCACTTAAGAGGCCAGGGGCCAGCGCTGTCCGGAGACACTTCCGGGTCACGTGGCCAGCGTGACAAAGCTGCATCTGGCGAGCCAGCGCAGCACACGGAAACGCCGTTTACCTTCCCACCAGTAAGCGGTCCCTATTTATCTACTTGCACCTGGGGGTGCTTTCAAACTGCTAGGTTGGCAGGCACTGGGACCAAGCGACGGGAGCGCACCCCGCCGCGGGGATTCAAACCGCCGACCTTTCGATCGGCAAGCCCTAGGCGCTGAGGCTTTTACCCACAGCGCCACCCGCGTCCCTCCGATCCATTTGGTAGTGTTGCACAAAAGGGATATAAGCCCAGATCTGAAAAGGTTAATGAACTCTGTAAAATATAGCTGCAGATCTTTTGCATAATTCTTTGGGAAGTGTTTGTTCAATTATGGGCCACATTAAAGGTGCATCTGGTAGAAAGAATTTGCATATAATTGATGGATGTGTTGTACGTTTTGTCTTAGATCAGTGGTTACCAAACTCCCCACCCCCCACGTGATTTTTCTGCCTGTCGTATCAATTGCATTGTGCTATGGTAGATGCTGTATGATTTTTTTCAGTGTGTTTAACTGCTTCTTTTATTTCTTATATTGTATGAGAATTCTATGCCCCGCTTGCAGGTTTCCCACAGGCCATTGTGAGAACAGGATACTGGACTACACGGGCCATTGGCCTGATCCAGCAGGCTCTTCTTATGTTCTTGCATAAGAAATAAAATAAACAATTAAAATACAATTAAAAATCAATATTATTGCTTAATACAGACATGCCACAGCCCACCTGAATATAGCTTGAAGACCACTGGTGGTCCACAGACCACAATTTGGGAACCCTTGTCCTAGTTCAAGGAAAGAAAAGGTATATAAATGTAGGGTAAAACTGTTCTTGTATTGCTTTAAACCCCCAAACTGGTGTATTATTAGAAAGATACCTATTTTAATCAGGAAAAAGTTTTAGCAAACTTGCAGAGGCAAAAATATCAGAATGCACAATAATTTTAAGACTATCCAAGTGAATATTGATACTTTGAACTGTGTTATTCTTAGAACTATCCTAACACTGCCATGGGGTGATCAGAGTGAAGAGTTAATGATGTATTGAAAACAGCGTTGGCTCCTGCTGGTCATGGTGACAGGGCTTCTTTGGAGGGGAGGGCAAGTCTTGGGGAGGGGTCTGGCCAGCCTAATTCTGTCCCTTAAACACCCCATTTTGGGACCCAATTCTGGCTAAATTAGTAGCTTTTCATCTACAGTGGTACCTCGGGTTAAGTACTTAATTTGTTCCGGAGGTCCGTTCTTAACCTGAAACTGTTCTTAACTTGAAGCACCACTTTAGCTAATGGGGCCTCCTGCTGCTGCCGGGCCACCGGAGCACGATTTCTGTTCTCATCCTGAAGCAAAGTTCTTAACCTGAAGCACTATTTCTGGGTTAGCGGAGTCTGTAACCTGAAGCATATGTAACCTGATGCGTATGTAACCTGAGGTACCACTGTACTCTGGTGGAGGTCCTGCTTCTGCAGCAGCAGCACAGTCCTCCATCAGCAGTGCTTCATACTAACCCCCACCCCAGCCATTAACATCCATGTGGGTCAGGATTGCTCTCTAAATTAGATTATCTGGCTTGGATTTGTTTATTTGTTTTTTTAAAAAAACACCAATTATACAAAGCAGAAACGGAATGAAGCACACATTTGCTGAGCCCTGGTAATACTCAAAGTTTGGAATCTCTTGCAGGAGCAAAGCAGTTTTTTAAAGTCTCCCTTTTAAAGCCAACGCACTGGCAGAGGAAGTACTAGAAGTAAATTTATCAGCACCTTTGCCGTTGGCTCTGCTGTAATGAGCAAACAAGAAATAACTCGAATGACTCCCCTATCAGCTGCGAGAAGAAAGCACGTGACAATCATTAAACCTAGAGTACATTAGACTGTACAACTGCTGCCAAAATTTGATAACTACATGTTTGTAAAGTGTACAGCCCTTTAAAAACAAAGCATGGACTTTCTTCCACAGTCCACACATTTTTGTAAAAGACAGAGATTATTCAAGGAAACTACAGAAGGGAGGAGAACAAGAATTCTGCTATATGTTACAGGGGGATCAAAAGAGAAGTGAACAAGTTGGTGTAATGGTTGGCATGTTTGTGATTACTTTGGGATCCAGGTCCCAATCCTGTGCTGCCATGAAATTCACTCACCAGAGGGGGGCCTTCTTGAGAATTCCACTGCCCTTAGAATCTGGGATAGCAGACCCTAAGTTGTGAAATTCTCTCCCCACCAGTGGCGTAGCATGGGTTGTCAGCACCCAGGGCAAGGCAAGTAATTTGCACCCCCTAACCCGTGGATTTGCGCCCCCTAACCCGTGGATTTGCGCCCCCTAACCTGTGAATTTGCCCTAACCCCAGATGTTGCGCCCGGTGCGGCCGCCCCCCCCTGCACCCCCCACGCTACGCCACTGCTCCCCACAGCAAATTCTGAAGATGCACCTCTTTATCCTGGCCTTTGATTGTTGAGATGTATATTTTTAGGACCTACCCTATTCTTGAGATCTTGTGTGTAATTTGTTTTAAACTGCTTTTAATGTTGCGATTCAAAGTCTTCTGACCTGCTCTGGAACCCTAGGGTGAAGGACATAATAATGGTAATAATAATGATAATACAGTAATAATAATAAAAAATTTAACTGAATTTACCTTTCAGGGTGGTCGTGAAATAGATCATCTCTATTGCACTTCCTTTTTATTTATAATAAACTAAACAATAGTGATAGATCTATGAGAATAGTTATGTGGTGAATTTTTTCCCCTGTGGGGATGGTTGGGGGACCATTTCCCAGCAATTAATTTAAAAATTGCATTTGAAAATTATCAAATGGAAGAGATAATTATGGTTGGAGAAGAATATTGTTTTTATGTGTTTATCTTTGAGGTAGCTGAGAGGTTTTGTAATAAGGTTGCTTTAAATGGACGGTGTGGATATGACCTTTCTTTCTTTCATCCTACACCTCCCAGAAATCAAACTTTTAGTGTGGCAGCACTCACATTTTGGAACTCCCCGCTTATTGATATCAGGTAGCACCTTCACTGTATTCTTTTTAGCACCTGCTAAAAACATTTTTACTTAGGCAAGCCTGCCAGACATGTAGAAGCTATCATGTGTTTTAATCTGGTTTTAGTTTACTGAGTTGTTGGGGGTGGGGTTAGGGTTGATGTTTTAAATACTTGTTTTTAATTGCCTATTTTACTGATAATTTTATTGTTATATTTATTTAATTCGGGGGTGGCAAACAGCTTTGAGGTTTTATTACAATTAAGCAGTAAATAAATGTTGTTAGATAAATATATATATACACCTTGGGAGTTCAAAAAGGGAGTAAAAACAGGGCTAAAGTGACTAAAACGTTTGGCAAAGATGGTGCCCCCCCGCTCTGGGATTGTGTGAGCAATGAAGAGTGGGTTGTTTTATTTATTTATACAAGTATTTATATGCTGCTCTTTCCCATTAAGAGCTGTGTACAACAACATAAAAATATTTAAAAGCAATACAATTAATTAACACGTTTAAGTAAAGTGAATGTGCAGAGGGAGACAGAGGGAGGTAGCTGCACCCATGGGGCTTTTTTCACATCTGCAAGCATGGGCAGCCTGGTATGCTGCTAAGTCTTGGAGAACCATTCCCTGGAACGAAAAAAGCACAACCCACAATCCTGTGCCACTTTGCAATGCTAAGGTAAACTCAAAACACAACATCTACTGAAATCCTAAAGCATCCTGAAAGTGAGGCAGAAAAATTGAAGACTTTTTTTGTGTGCAAGGGAAGATAACTATTGAGTAATTGTAGGGCAGATTTTGGCACAGCATTCATGAAACTGTGGATCACATTCCAGCGGCAGGGAGGGTTTTGAAAGTCCTATGCCTGTTTACTGATCACCACGAAAGGAGAGCATAATACAGAGGGGAAAGCAGTTAATCATGTGATTAGCTGATGGTTCAAGAATGCAGTGACTTGGAGCCTTCTCATCAGAGCTCTTGTCTACAGTTTTGTAAATGTAATCATGTGAGTCTATTAGTCAAATCTGCTACCACATCAAGAATGGCAAACTGTCTGCATAGCAATCACTTCCTGTAAACATACTACTGTGTATATCCTTAACAGAGGCAAAAAGAAAGAAATCTGCAGGACTCAACCAACCTGTGTGCTTGCATTTCCTTATTCCACTTGCCACTGAGCTAAAATTGAAACAGCTCAGAAACAAGCAAAGAACCCCCCAGTCTTCCTGAGAACTGCAAATGAAGACCATTTCTACCTAGAAGACTTTAATACAGTAGACTTCTCCAAACAGAATCCTGTTTATCCTCCCATCTTTTGGTCATACTAATAGGCATGTGAGATTAATTAACATAGGTATCTGGGGCAGAGTCTCTCTTTACACACACACACACACACACACACACACACACACGATTTCCTGGTGCAGCTGCAGAGTTCTGAACAATATGTTCTATGGAACTTTTGGAATAGGGTGTTTTTACAATAATGGTCATATTTAATATATAAAGAGCACACACACAGGCACACTGTGACATTTAGTGTTCCTATCAGAACAATCCTAACCCCCAGATATGCTGGCTGGAGGCAATCAGGATTGTGCCCCACAACTAGCAGAGAGATGATCCCTGAGCTTAGCTTTAAGTACCAGTGGTAGCTGGCATTAGGCTTTGTAATGTGGTCTTATGGGAGGTGGGACAGAAGTGGGGTTCTCTGGCGAGTCCCCAGTATCAGGGCCCACCCACTACCACCCATATCAGCCTAGAAATGGTATAAACACCCCCCTCCCTGAAACTAGTGGCTCAGGGAAAATGGGTGAGTGGAAGTTTTGGTCAGCGCCAGCTGGCAAAACTTTGGAAGCGCTCAACAGCCTCACTTAGGATTTGCAAAGTAAGGAGCAATACCAGTTCCAAATCAGTATTAATACTTAAGCATATCCCATTTACAGTTTTATCACATTCACTTTTATCCCAGTTTTAGAGGACCCTTAGACAAGTTATTTATTTGATAAAATATTTGATCCCCCCACCTAATTTTGCTACCCTATGTAATGTGTAAGTTAGCTCTTTAATACTATTATTTAATTATACTTTAAAAAAAACAACATGACAATGGGCAACAACCTGTGATCACATAGGCAATAAGAAAGGTATACAACTTGGACATGCATTACTAGTATTTAAACAATACTTTTACTAATGCCGTATACATATAAACTTTAAGGGGAGGAGAGGAGAAGGAAAACCTTTTTTTCCCCCAGGAACATGATTTGTTTAATCCCTGTGAAACACTTCAGAATGTCATTACATTCTATACAAATATACTAATATAAGTAATTAAATTTCCTTTGATCTTTCAAACTATAAACTGAAATTCACATATGCACTTATTGTACTTATGTATAATCTGAAAAGGGCAAGTAGTAATTTAAAATACCTATTAGTAAGCAGAACAGATAAGAAGTTTCTCCCAGCCCTTAAGCTACAGTACTGTTCTACTCTCCTGGCTTGTTGTTTTAAGTTGGAAGTGGTGGGTTGATCTGACAAATAACAGCACAAAGTTTACCCTCTCTGTCCCTTCTGTGCATGGTTTTTATTTATACTGAAGAAATAAGTTGCTGCAACAACTGTTAAAAGGTGGATACAAAAGGAAGGCAAAAGAAGAGAACTAGCATATTTGTACATATTGATGCCTCCCATGTATTAAAATGAGCAGAACTATGAAGCCCTGTACATCTCCATTATTAATGGAACCAATCAGCAAAACATAATGGGTGGTATTCAACTAAGTTTTACTCAGGAGTGGACCTACTGAAATTAATGAACCTAACTTAACCTTATGGGGTCTGCTCTGGGTAAAACTTAGTTGAATACCACCAAATAGGATTAATTATTGCATCAATGTGATATCTGTAATATATTTAAAGAGTGTGTTAAGGAGCGGCTTAGTCATGCTGGCCACATGACCCAGAAGCTGTACGCCGGCTCCCTCGGCCAATAAAGCGAGATGAGTGCCACAACCCCAGTCGGCCACGACTGGACCTAATGGTCAGGGGTCCCTTTACCTTTACTTTTATAGTGAGAAGGTCAAAAGCCAGCGTATGTGTGATGTGATCTAGAGGAGAAAACTGCAGGCTGGAAATGCAGAGAGCGAGTCATGGCTGATTTCTGCTTGAATCCAAGACTGTGGCTATGGGAGAAACAATATCCTTTCAGGCTTTTTAATTCTATGAGCCCCTACATCGCAGGCTCAGATTGTATATATGTGTAAATAAACCATCATAAGGACACCAGTCTTTTCTGTGCCTCATTCCCAAAAGGAAACACAACCCCTAGGAATGCGCCTGGAACCCTTGGAATCGCACACTGCTCAGAGATTGGGATGGCGTACAAAAATACATCGGTCACCATAATGTGTTTCATCTATTTTAATGGAGCTACATTTTATTTAGTAAGAACTTGTAAAACTAGCTTCTGTTTTCTACCAAAATACCCAACCAGCAAAATTAATGAATGCATCCTCAGCCCAGGACTGTCACTATCCAACATTAAAGAACCAGGGAAAACACCACCCTTTCCTAAAATACATGATGAAACATACAGATTTTAAACAATATTTCCAGATTTATTTCCTCAGTCAGGAATGCAACAACCTTGAGTCTTTAAGCTGCATGAAAGCCAAGAATCTCATGAATCCATGAGCTAAAACTTAAAAGTGAAAAGTATATAAGTGAGATAGTAAAATTATGTGGGGTTTGCATGACACTTCCTACTGACCACTCTGAATGGTGATTCAAAGCCGAACACAGTTTTCCAAGAACAGGTATGTCAGGTTTAATCCCCAGTGAACAACACATTCCATTTGCATAGTACTACTAACAGCAGCATTCGTTTACACCACACTACCCAAGTGATCAAAATTATGTGTGCCTTCTGAGTTTTGAGTCCATGTAAAGATATGCAAGCATAAACAAGGTTTCCATGGTGCAATCTGTAGCGTGCCCAAGCTACAACTTGACAAAGGATAACCCTGAAGCTTCCGAGTTTCTCCTTAACTCACATTTTAACCTCCAAAAGCAAGCAGGCAAAGGCTATGCAATGCTTAGTTGACACTAGTTATAAATTGCTAATGGAATGATAAACTGTATTTGCAGGAACAGGGCAGGGATACTGTACTATGGAAAACATTGCATAGTGGTTACAAGGATGAGCGCTGTGTTGATCTCAAAGCTAAGGATATAAAATGGTTCCCTTTTTTACTGAGTCACACAGGCTCCTTTTGTTCCTGTCTGAGGATACATGGTTGTGCCTCAATCATAGCCCCTGCCTGTGCCCTGTGCAGCTTCTCATACTGCATGGTTTAGTGCTGTTGTTAGTCCAAGGCAGTCCTCCCAAATTCAGGGGAGTACTCTTATCTGTCTACATAATTGCAGTTCCCAGCATTCTCTCTTTCTCGCATTCTTTATCACCCAAGATACTGTCACACTCCAGTGTTGCCAGATTACTGATATTAAGATATTTATCCCAAAGCCTACAGATTCTTGTTTTCTGATAGCTAGAACCTCATACACACTCACTCACCAACTTTAGTTTCCTTCTATCCCCCTCCTCTTTGTGGCCACAAGCTTCTCCCTGCACCTAAATAGTTTAAAGATTCTCCTCCTCCTATGTTCTTTTATATCTCTCTGTGGGTGGGGGTGGGGACTTTTAACTTTTCATTCATCACTTCCCTAGCAGTACTGCTAGATCTACTGCAAATCCCTTGCTGATCTACTGCAAAGCTCCCAGAACTCTAGCAGTAGATTTTGATCTACTTTCTGCTTTCCGCTGTAGGGCTTTCTCAGTGGTGACCCACAGGAAGTCCACTTCTCTTTTTCTTTTGCTGTTTTTCAAACAGAGGCAAATGTATATATATTTTAAAATCCATTGGATATTTGGGGAGCATAGTGTGTTAAGGGTTTGCTGTTTGCTGTTGGCTTACATACACCGAATTCTGGTTTTTATGTATTCTTTTTAGGTTTTTTATGCTAATTTTAAATTCTTTTTTTGTGTGAACTTTTTCCTCCACTAGAGAGAGTAATGTGAATATTGTGGGTGGTTAGAGGAGAAAGAACACAGGATCAGAACTCTCCTTTGTCCCTGCTTGGGGCAATGACAGCAGCAAACTAGGGAAAAAATGAAAGTTTCCAGCACATTCTCTCATGCAATGATCTTGCCTGAGTCTTCCTGTACACAAGAGGAAATTCCTTCTGTGCTGCTTTTTTCACTAAGAAGCCCTGAATACTTGTGCCAGGAGACCATCTGCCTGCAGCTATTCCTCAACAAGAAGTTTCCATTGTGGCTAGTCCTTATAAGAACTGAAATTCTGAGAATGGGTGTCTGAGATTGCTTTCTTCCTCCTCCCTCTTCCCTCCACATCCCTATTTCCTTTTTTGTTGTGTCATCTGAAATGCAAGGCTGAAAACAGGGACTGTCTTGCAATAGACTCTAGGTGCCCTTTTGGCTGAAGAGCAGGGCATCAATCAAACAGTCTTATATATGAACAGGAATTGTTATGTATCTGGTAACACTATTAAGAAACATAACCTGGACCAGGGATGTACAGGTGACAGGGTGGAGTTCTGCTCAGAGAGTTGGCTCAGATCTCAGAAATTCCCACTGAATTCTGTTACATCACAGTACATTAGCAAAACCTCACGATGACTCTGTGTGTGCACGTTATCCATTAGAAATTAATGGATGACATTCATTTCTAGGGGGGAAGCCTATCGTGAGGTTCTTGGAGACGACACTCCAGTGCAGACAAAACATGCACACTCAGCCAGTGCCAGTGACCTGGTTGCACAGAGAAGGTCGCCAAAGAAGATAATGTGCTTTAATATGCAGGGTACATAGGCTGTGTACACATTACTGGCTTAAAACATAGCCAGGTCAATCTTTAGTTCTAATTTGGATTCAAGTTGGTCTGGAGGGGAAATCCCAAAGGGATGCCACTAATTTTTAACCCAGAATCACATAACCTGAAGCGTCTGTAACCTGAGGTACCACTATACAGTTCAGCTGCCAGTCTGGCAGGCTTCTCTATGTGGAACTGGGAGCAAAGTGCCTTATTTGCTTATTTTTTATTAAAATATTTCTATACCACAAATGGGACGCGGGTGGCGCTGTGGGTAAAAGCCTCAGCGCCTAGGGCTTGCCGATCGAAAGGTCGGCGGTTCGAATCCCCGCGGCGGGGTGCGCTCCCGTTGTTCGGTCCCAGCGCCTGCCAACCTAGCAGTTCGAAAGCACCCCCGGGTGCAAGTAGATAAATAGGGACCGCTTACTAGCGGGAAGGTAAACGGCGTTTCCGTGTGCGGCTCTGGCTCGCCAGAGCAGCGATGTCACGCTGGCCACGTGACCCGGAAGAGTCTCCGGACAGCGCTGGCCCCTGGCCCTTGAGTGAGATGGGCGCACAACCCTAGAGTCTGTCAAGACTGGCCCGTACGGGCAGGGGTGCCTTTACCTTATACCACAAATATTTCTATACCTACTACAGCAGTCCTGAGGCAGCATAGCATCTATTATCATCATCACCATAGAACTGTAGAGTTGGAAGGGATACCAAGGATCATCTAGTCCAACCCCCTGCAATGCAGGAGTCACAACTAAAGAATCCCTGACAGATGACCATCTGTCCTCTGCTTAAAAACCTCCAATGAAGGGGAGTACACAACCTCCCAAGTAAGTTCATGCCATTGTCAAACAGCTCTTACTAGAACACAGCTGGAAAGAACAGATGTATTTTTCTTCTATCTGCCTATCTGAGCTCTGGCCTTGTGGCTTCTAATGCCAGAAGTGAGCCTGGCTGGGGAAAATATATGGGGATGGGCTGCTGGAAAAACGGGAAGAGTACAGCACAGATACCAGCTTGTCCTTTTAAAGTGCAGCCTCACCTTACTGAGTGGGTAGACATGTGTTCAAAGATCTAAAGCTAGGCAGTTATCAGGAGAATCATCAACTGCAAAGTCAACAGCCACGCTGTGAAAGCCTTTGTGGACTCAGGGGCACAGATGACCATCATGAGCCAAGCATGCGCAGAGAGGTGCAACATCATGCGGCTGGTGGACCGGAGGTGGGCAGGCATTGCCAAAGGCGTGGGGACCCAGAAGATCATTGGCAGGGTCCACCTGGCTCAGGTCCAGATTGAAGGAGATTTCCTGCCTTGTTCGTTCTCTATCCTGGAGGAGCAGCCCATGGATATGCTCCTGGGACTGGACATGCTGAAGAGGCACCAGTGTTCCATAGACCTCAAAAAGAACGTGCTGGTGATTGGCACTACCGGCTCCCAGATGACCTTCCTGCTGGAGGGGGAGCTCCCCGAGTGCGCAAGGTTGGCCTACGGGGCGGGGCGAGAGGACGTGCGGCCCGAGGAGATCGCAGACCAGGAGCTGGCAGAAGCCATACAGAAGTCCGTCGACGAAGCAGTTGCCCGAGACATCCGAGTCAGAAGACAGGAGGAGAGGAGACTGCGGAGGGAGCGTCGCCTGTCTTCAGGAGCCTCTGCCCGCCACAGGACCTCCCAGTGCGTCATCTTCTAACGCCTGGCACTCCCCTCACCCAGGCCTTACATCTTGGATAAAACAGCGTGCCAGGGGAATTGCTTTGTACTCCAGTCCTGACATTAAAAGCTTCCCGTTCCAAAAAAAAACAAAACAAAAAACTTTTGTTAATAACCTTAGTCACTGTTCCAAAGCAACCTTGAAAGCTATTGTTTTGATTGATGAGGTACAACAGCTCAGGCCCAGTGCATGGTCTGCTCTAGAAATGTACTGCTCTATCTGACCAAATTGTCAGAGTAAGGAGTAAATTACAGAACTCCATTCTCCTCACCACAGTTGTGACCATTATTTCTCCTACATGTTGCTCAGTCCCTTTATTCTTGCTGGTCCTCCATTGTTTTTAAATTAATTCTTACACCACTTAAAATGCACTGAATAAATAGGGACACATTTAAAAAAGTGCTAGCAGTGCCTTTTTTGATTCACATGCACCAATTTTAAACAGCACCATGAGAGACACGCACCACCCCATACAGTGATAGCATTTTGTTTTGCTGCACTTTATGTGGCAGTCCAGAGTTCAAATCTCACCCCAGTCATGGTTGCCATCCATCTGTCTCGGGAGACAATGGAAGAGTGCGCCATCCGGGGTAAAGTCAAACTGCTGGCGAATTACAGCGTTGTAGAGGCTGTAGAGACCAACATGGGAGAGACATGTTATATTGCAGCTGTGGCAAATGAAGCCATGCTATTAGACAATCTTCTATCACTCAACCTGAGGACCTCATCTGCCATTTGGAAATAATAATGCTAGCCTGCCTTACCAAGATAATGCGAGGCATTTCAAATGCTTAAATAGAGTTTTATAACTATTAAATAATATATCAGAGAGCAGAGGGTTGCAGGTAATGCTGGGGAGATCCACCCTCATGACCTGGATAAGTGACCAATAAGACACTAGTTTTTGGCCTCACAGATGAATAGGGAACACACACACCCCGCAACATCTGGGGGGCAATGGTTTCCCACAGCAGGCCTAACTTACGTCACAAGCGTGAGAGCCTGTGAGGGTGCTGCCCCATGCACAACTCAATGTGCCAGATTCAGGGGTGGGTGGGTGACTGCACATAGTGGGGAGTGCGACAACACGGACCAGTAAATAAATACTGTATAAAACAAATGTATCTGCCTCCCAAAGCTAAACCGAAAGCATTTTTTCTTGGCCTCATAACTTCCTCACTTCCCTTGTTCTTCATTCCATGTCTGAAATCTTTGGCCCGCCCCCCAAAACAAACCCACACATTTTCTCTCCAAAACCCTCCTCAGATTGATGGAGGGGGAGGGAAGGAAGATAAATAGCATTTTTCTTTGTTTCGGGGTTCGTAATAACGCTTTTTCTTTATCGCCACGACTAGTCTTGCCTGAGAGACTCGCCGCATCCCCACGGCAGGAGCGAAGCGACCTGCAGCCCGCGGAAGCCGACGCCGCGGTAAATTTTGCTGAATCTTTTAAGGTGCCCCCTGCCCACCCAAGGCCCCTTCGTTGTCCTCTGCTGTCACAGACTAAGGAGGACGGTGGTCTCTCTCTCTCTCTCTGGAAACTTTATTTAAATGCCCTCATCTCCGCCCTAGATGAAAGAGCCCCATCACCAACAACTCCTTCTCCTTCCCGCCCTCAGGCCCAACCGCTTTCCTTGGCGCGCGCGCGTGCCTAGATCTCCTCAGGCCGCGGAGGCCTCATCTCTCGTTTCCCTCCTCCGAGCTGTTGGGGCTGAGGCGCCACGAGGGCAAGGGAAGAGCGGAGGAGGCCGAAGCGCCCTGCCCGCTGCGGGGCAGACGACGAGGCTGGGCCTAGCCGAGTGGGCCGCCATGGCGACAAGCCAGCTCCTCAGCTCGGGCGAGTCACTGTGAAGGGAACCTGCAAGGCCACTCACTGAAATAGACCCTTTCTCTGTGGGATTTTGTGTGCTTGACTATGGGGATTATGGCTCGAGGGTCATTTTTCCTCTCGAAGGTGACTAGCCTCCCCCCCCCCCCCTTTCTCCAGAGGATGTGCCCATGGGCAAACCACTAAACGTTAGGCCACGCTTTTGTAACCACTGCCCCGGGAGTAAATGCCATTCAACTCAATGGGGTTTTTTATCTGAGTAGACGGGGATAGGACTGTGCTTTAAGGATTCCGCCCCCACCTGCCCCCTGCTTTCATCCAGGGGGATTAAAATAACAGAATTACTGCCTTCAGAGCTGGCACTTTGCGTTGGGGAATTGTTATCATCATCATCATCATTTATTAAATTTGTATTCCGCCCCTTCATCCAAAGATCACAGGGCAGGTTGCAACTTCAAAATACAAAAGGAGAACACAAAATGTGTAACGAACCAACACACACACCCCTACCTCCCACAAACACCTTTCAAAGACTTTAGAATATTTCTTTCAGCCAAAGGCCCTGGTTATACAGAAACCTTTTTTGCCTGGTGCCTCAATATATGTTATGATCCCACTATTTTGTTGTTGCTCAAGTGTGTTTGATGAGGAACGAGGCATCTCTGGAAGGAGGTGTTGAGTTATGGGATTAGGGGTTTAGGCCGCATCCTTTGGGCGCATGCGTCCACAAATCCCATTGTGTTCTGTAGGTTTGTTTTTTTAAATGTCTTAGTAGTTGTGCCAAGGACTGTTTGCTACATAGGGCCTCAGTGGATCTCAGCAAAGCCTTGCGACATGGCAGTGGGTATGCCGCTTAACAGCATCCTAGATAAGTTTTGAAACGGCTTAGTATTTGATTGTTATGGTAATGATGCATTGATTCTGTCGTAAGCATATTTACATGGAAAAGTGGCTTACTAATTTTAATAATAATAATAATAATAATAATAATAATAATAATAATAATAATAATATTCCTTGCTTCAAGGAATATTCTTAGTTTTAGATTTTATGATTTATGTGTTTTCCATTTGGTTGTGTACTTTTTGATGTGTTTTATTCATTGCTTAAGACTTTTGTTATGTTGGTAACTATGTAAATCTTGTCAGGTTGTAAGCTGCCTTGAGCATTGCTTTAACCATGGAAAGATGGCATACAAATAAAATGATGATGATGATGTTTACAATTTAAAATAATTGGGGAGTGCATGTAGACATTTTAAAAAGCATTTTATATGGGAGGGGTAATAATCCTGTTCTGAAATTTTGTAGGGAATTATGGAGAAAACTATGGCAACGGGATGATCGTGTGTATGTACTCTTTAATCAGTATTTTAGTGTGTGATTGTTTATGTTTTCATGTTCCTCTTTCATTCCTTTTGGAACTAAGGCAGTGTATACATGTTTAATGTAAAGTAAGCAAATGAAATGCCCTTTCACAAGCATCCTTGCTAAACCCTGGGACATAAAAGGTGGCACATTAATTCATCTCCGCCGTTGAATTGGGGAGGAATCGCCCCCTCCCCAGTAAAAGTGGACAGGTGTGTGCTTGCATACACCTAACTCTTCTCCCACCCATCCCTTTTCAAGACTGGTGGTTTCCAGCAGTGCCCTCATTGCAGCATCTCTCCTCCTCCAATGACTTTTGTTGGGAAATGCCCTCCCTTAACCTTTCTCCCAAATCCTCCTTTTCCCCAAATGGTATCAGGAAGAGAAAAGCCA
Organism: Podarcis muralis; assembly: GCF_964188315.1. Classification (NCBI taxonomy): domain Eukaryota; kingdom Metazoa; phylum Chordata; class Lepidosauria; order Squamata; family Lacertidae; genus Podarcis; species Podarcis muralis. The sequence continues at coordinate 85,061,528 of NC_135659.1, read as the reverse complement.
AAAGGATCAGGTGTGTGTGTGTGTGTGTGGCTGTAGCTCACGCAACCAGCCTTAAAAAAAAAAAAAAAAAAGCTAACTCCCAATAGCCCTCCTTCCTCCTCCCACAAGAATCCCTCCTCCCTCTCTTCTTTCTCATTCAAACGCAGCAACTCCTGTTGTGTCAGTTTTTATCTTCTTCCTACCACCACCAACAGCCACCGCTAGGCAGAGGAAGATCAGCAGCAGGTAAAAGAAACCTCCCTCCCCCCCCTCTAAAAAAAAAGCACCCCATTTTAAAGGTCTCGTCGTTATGCTATATTTCTTCCTCTTTCTTTCCACCCCTCCCACCCACCAAAAGGGAGGAAGATAAATAGATGAGGAAGGGGAAGATTAGCCTCGCTTCCTCTAAACTTCTTGCTGTGTGTGATTTCTGCCTCGTCTCTTCTGGCTTGCAGCCTCTCTCTCCCTCTCTCTCTCCCTTCTTTCTCTGCCATCCAAGTAGAGGTTTGAAACTTCCATTAGAGACATAGGTATTTGTTTTCAATACTCGATATGTCGATCTTGAGGAGGAGGAGGTGGGGGGAAGAGGAAGGATCTTCTTTGTGAGTCAGGGATGTTCCTGGAGGAAAGGTTTGCAATGTGTTTTGCCCATGGTTTGGGGAGGGGGGGCGCGGGTGGAGGGGGGGCGCTTCAGATTTGCTAATGAAAAGTTTATTGATCCGTTTTTGTCAGTTTCATTTTGAATGCTGCTTCTGCGGAATCTAATCTGCCCCGGGGCGTTGCAGAGTTATTTCTCCCCCACCTCAAATTGAGTGTGTGTATACAGTATATATATATATGTGTGTGTGTACACAATTTTTTTTTTTTTTAAAAAGGGGAGTGGAAAAGGAAGAGCTGTGGCTCTTCAACAACAATAGACTCTGCTAGGAGAGGAGGAGAATACAAATTCATTAAAGTGTGTTTGGTGATGTGAACTGACTTCCGTATACTGATACCTTACCTATATATGGGGAGACATTAATTATTGGCTAATCGGCTTCACTTTGGGTGTGTTAGGATTTGTGCAGTTGAAATAAACAAAAACCTATTCGCCAAAAGCAGTCATTCGACACGCAGTCCCGTGTGCCCACCCCTCCCCTCCCCTCCCCTCCCCCATTATAATGTATGCTGTGTGTGAATCGCCTTGTGAGTATCAGAATCGAAGTGTTAAAAAGAGTTTCTGAAGTGGTGGCCAGCAAAATTTCTGTCTTGGGTTTCTAGCTTGAAGGGCTTTTGGATGTTCGAATAACTTCGGCATTGTGGTTCAGATGGAGTGTTTGCAAAGGAAAACAAAACGAAAAGGTTCCTTGTGGTTATTTTTTTGTCCTTCCTAAAATGACCTTGAAAGCTAAAATATACACATCGCTTCTGATGGGTGGAAAGGGGGGGGGGGCTGAGGGGCGAGTAGAAGAAAAGCAGAAATAGGAACTTAATCATGTAGATGAAGTGAAATCTTTTACAGAAGAATGTGAAAAGGGAAGTTTCTGCATGTGAAGGGAACAGAAGGAAATAACACACTTACAAATATGTCGTGGGGGGGGGAGAGAAGAGTCATATCATTCTTCACAATGTATTAGGCCTTGAGAAGCTTGCCTGATATGATCAGGAAGGCAGGGGAATAAAACGCCTAACTACACACTGAATAGCAGGCATTGACTTGCTGACCACTTCTGTTGGCAGCTAGGGGCTGGTTTTTGTGTCTGCAAAGGTATCTGAGCACAGTGGCTCTTATAACAATGGCTTGCAAATGTTTTCTCTCGCCATGTTTTGTTACACTTCAGGGGGTCTTCTGTAGATTTGGGACTTGAGATGCCTTTTTTTAAAAAAAAATGTTATGACTTCATGATTAGTTGTTTTCTGGATCATCATGAAAGGATTGGCTCACATAAGTAGGTTAAACTGCTTTCTTTGGAGGTGGGGGAGGGAAAGTAGGTGGAGTTTGATCCTCTCTTCTCCCCCCCCCACTAGTTTTATGTGAATTGATGAGTCAGTATTTAAGATGTACAATAGGCATGCCAGCTTGTGATGGGACATCAGTTACTTCTTTTTATTAAGAACTCCCACTTGAGAGAATACTAAAATGTATATGTTGCATGGTTAATAAATCTGGAGGTGGGGGAAAGAGAGAGAGGAGAATTCCCTTGGTTTTCTTGAAGTGATGCTACTGTTGAGGCTTTATTCAGATAATCATCATGCATAACAAACAGCTGTAGCTGAGAAAATATTTCAGTGGACTATTGATTGATCTGACATACCAAGTTATATTCCCTTCTGCAAAGTTTGAGTCGTTGATTTCAGTTTCATTGTGGTTGTGTGTGCATACATTGGATTCCTTTTTGTTCTTTGGAGAGAAAGAAGAGTGTAAGCCTGTTTGGAAAAACTTAGCATGTACATATAGCTATTTGATAATAGTGGTTTTTTAAAAATATAAAATAAAAATGTATAAGGTTGATTCAATTATGTCTTCATCGCTTTGGAGCTGCTTGAATGACTTGACATGAGATTAGGTGCAACAAAAGAGAAGGCAGGGGAACAACAGCTGCCTTCCAGTTCTGAGGCACTATTGCTCTTAGCAGGAAGGCATTTTATCTTTTAGTGCTGTGTTGTCAGGTTTAAATGTTAAATATTTATATTCCTGTGAAAGGTTGTTAGACTACACTTGTGTGTTAAAAAAAAAAGCACACACACACCATGCATTTACTAGAGCCTTAAAAAGAAAAAAGATGACTTATATTTCTGCCTTTACCACAGCCTGTTTAAGATCTGATGTTAAAATACCAAATCATCCCAACTTTTAGCTCAACTTATTTTTTGGCTCTGAAAAGAGCCACCACTAGTTTGTACTTGCTTGGCTGCTGTGTGGTAAGAACTTTTTAAGGTGTGGCTTTAATGGCAGCTGACGATTCTTGCTGAGAAACAAGTCTTATTTTTGGTACGTGTCTCTATGGAAATTCTATGTGAGGCAAAATTGCAACATTGAATGTCCCCTTTAAAGGGAAAAAAAAGATTTTATATTGTCCACTGAATAGTTCTTCCTTAAAGGAAATAAAGACCAGTACTGAAAACTTCCTCCCAAGTTACATATACAGCATACATATTTTAAAGTATGGGTGTCTTTTCTATAAAGTTTCAACATAAATAACTTTTTCATGACCTATAGATGTTGGGGTTTTCTGGTTGGTGTTGTTGTTCCAAACCACAGCATGTCTTATAATGGTAACCCATTTTAGAGTAGATGGGAAGCCATTTCCTGGATTTGTTTTAATTAAGCAGTGTTATTTATAAATTTGTGGTTCTTAAAAAGTGCCATAGCGAAGGGAGGCTATATTTATAGGGGTTTTAAGAGGATTGCTACTGACTCCTTCAACAGAAATTGCATTAGATTCCAGATGGAGAGCTATTGGGTAGCTTGGAATATCTCCTTTGTTTTGGTGGAGACTGGCAAGGGGAGGGGGTGGCGATATGACTGAAAAAAAGGTACTCTGCACTATTCTTTCACATTTGTTTGTTTTATTTAGGGCTTCTTTGAAAAACTCTCTGCCTCTCAAACACTTAGCTGCATTACTTAAGAGTGTTGCTATACTTTGCATCAATGAAATTGCACGGTTGAAGATTTTATTTGCCTCCTATATGTACAAGATCAAAGTGAAAAGCACGTCCCTGATCCTAATCGTGTTGCTTGAAAGTAAGTCCTACTGCTATTAGTGTGGTATAATTCCAAGCAGTATGTTCAGCATCAAGGTGCAAATTATTGCATGTTTGCTTGGAAAAATAGTTGAAAATGAAATTACAGATCTCATTTGACTTTCAGTATGGTAGCAGCTGTGTAAAACTGAGACTTTGTAATTAGGATTTTATAGGCCAGGGAAGTACTGTAGTGATAAATATGGCCTAGTTTTAAAAATATCTAAAAGAGAAAATTCTCACTACTTCTGTGCCAGGTATGGCGAAATGTTATTCATACCACACACAAAAAAACACACTCTATTGGTGAATGAAGGACTTCTTTCAGCTCTTTACCTATAGTTAAAATGACTAAGCTTTCCTATCTTTAGGCAAATTTGAAAGAGAAGCTTGACCTTTGAGTTTACTTGCTTCCACAGAGATTCAGATGATTAAATAAGTAAGGCTATTGGACTGTCATTTACTTATTTATCTCATGTCATCCTTTCCAGTTCAACCTACTATTTAAATGTAGAAAATCAGCAAAATTTCTGCCACAGCAGGGCTGCCATTACTAAGCTTACAAGCCCTCCTTTATTCTCATTCTCTTGATTAGAACATCAGGAGTCCAATACAATTGCCCCCCTTCACATAATTACATTTGCTACGCCTTTGGCATAAAAGATATTCATTCATTATGAACACTTTTTGAGCATTTTTAATGACACTCAAATCTGTGTAAGGCTCCAGCAAATAAAAATTAGCAGATGAATAATACAGAAAAGTATAAAAAGGTTGGATCCTATCACTGGAGATTTGTAACCACTTACAGTATTTGAATTGGGGAAAACATGTTTGTATAATGTCTTGTGTAATCAAGTTTTTGGACCTTAGAAATTGGGTGAGTAATCTGCAGCTTGTGTGTGTAAATGTGGATTAACAATTGTAAATTTAAGTTTACTAGCCCAAAGCTAGTGAGCTGGTAGCATTTATATTCTTGTTCCCAATCTGGGGCAAACGTGGTGGTTCTTTAAAAGTATGTTTTGTAGTTTATCAGCAGTTAGTTGAATTCTTGGTTTAACCTTTTTAAAATTGGTTCATAATAAAGTTAAATAACGTTTTGCTCTAAGCAACGAATCCTTGGGTCTGTCCAAGAATTGGAAGAATTCCACAAGTAGGAATTTTCTCCTTTTTTCAACCTCCTGAACTGTTCACATCAACTATATCAGCAGCTTTAATTAGCATCCTTGAATGACATAGCAAAAGAGGTTAGTAAATAGCATTTTGTGTTGCCTGTTTGTGTATGTTAGAAAAGTGGGGGTGGGGGTAACACACAAATTGGCTCATGAGGCATTCCACTTTTGGGGAAACAATTTCTGGCACTTTGGATAATATGACAAATCCCTTTTTGCCAGATGAGTCTCTTAGTCAGTTGCGTTGATCAAAAGGACCTCATATTCTCCACTTTAAATATTGAAAATAACAGTCCAGGTTTAGAAAGCATAGATCAGGGTCAGCAACCTTTTTCAGCGGTGGGCTGGTCCACCATCCCTCAGACCATGTGGTGGGCCGAACTATATTTTGGAAAAGGAAAAAAAAGAACGAATTCCTATGCCCCGCAAATAACCCAGAGATGCATATTAAATAAAAGCGCACATTCTACTCATGTAAAAACACCAGGCAGGCCCCACAATTAACCCAGAGATGCATTTTAAATAAAAGGGCACATCCTAGTCCTGTAGAAACATGCTGATTCCCGGACCATCTGTGGGCCGGATTGAGAAGGCGATTGGGCCGCATCTGGCCCCCGGGCCTTAGGTTGCCTACCCCTGGCATAGATCTTGCATCTGATATATATTTAGGTTGCAATGCTATGCACACTTACATAGGAATAACACTTACATACCTGTGAATTCCATTTAATACAGTGGAGTACACATGCATAGGATTATGCTGTTAGGAGTCTTCTGGTTTTGCTTCAGACACATTGGCTTGGTGTCCAGTAAATCCTGAGGGATAGAAACTTCTAAACATTATATGTAGGATTGTCTTCTTAAAAAGAAACAGAGATCTCCAGAGTAGGTAAAGGTAAAGGGACTCCTGACAATTAAGTCCAGTCACGAACAACTTGGGGGTTGTGGCGTTCATCTCGCTTTACAGGCCGAGGGAGACGGTATTTGTCCGCTTCCGCAGACAGTTTTTCCGGGTCATGTGGCCAGCATGACTAAGCTGCTTCTGGTGAAACCAGAGCAGTGCACGGAAATGCTGTTTACCTTTCTGCCAGAGCGGTACCTATTTATCTACTTGCACTTTGACGTGCTTTCGAACTGCTAGGTTGGCAGGAGCTGGGACCGGGGGTTTGAACCACCGACCTTTCAATCGGCAAGCCCAAGCGGCACATTGGTTTAACCCACAGAGCCACTAAATCTAGGGCAGGGACAATGACTTGTTTCCTCCCCAATACTAGATATCAGAGAAGACAACATTTAGTTCTTTGATACAGTTTTATTATGTAAACATCTACTCTGAAAGCAAATTAGCATGTGATTTTTCCTTACTGGTGAATACGTACATTTTGCTTGTTGGTGTCACAATTAAACTGTAGGAAAGGTACTTGGAATAAAACAAAACTTGTTGCAACATATTTTCACATGATCCTCAAATGCATTTGAATGGAGTAAATAATTTTACCCACTGGGAAATCTTTGGCCTATACTTTCAAGGATTATTGGGCTCCTGAGCTGCACAGATGCCGTGAAGTGATCATATTTTTGCTTGTTTAACTAAATAAAATTTTTGTTCTTATTAAGGCCGAGTGATTGTAATTATATAACTTGAAATCATGCTGCTTGATAAGTTGATTATAGCATATGCTGGGTAAGTCAGGCTTGGTGACTATTTTAACAAATGTTGGTTGTTTGGTCAAAAAACACAAATACCAACCATTGCCTTCTTAAAGGTAAAGGGACCCCTGACCATTAGGTCCAGTCGTGGACGACTCTAGGGTTGTGGCACTCATCTTGCTTTACTGGCCGAGGGAGCAGGTATACAGCTTCCGGGGCATGTGGCCAGCATGACTAAGCTGCTTCTGGTGAACCAGAGCAGCGCACAGAAACGCTGTTTACCTTCCCGCCGGAGCGGTACCTATTTATCTACTTGTGCTGTGTGCTTTCGAACTGCTAGGTTGGCATGAGCAGGGACCGAACAACGGGAGCTCACCCCATTGCGGGGATTCAAACTGCCAACCTTCCGATCGGCAAGCTCTAGGCTCTGTGGTTTAAACCACAGCACCAAGCTCAATTATGTCTTGTGTATTGTTAAATTGGTCATAGTGATCTTTACAAAGAAGAAACCAGCTGTATTGCTAAATATTAGTTGTACTGCAATGATGTTTAGGTTGTGAATTATAAACACCTGGGAGTTACTTCCATGTACCTTCCTTTTTTTCCCTTTTCTTTTTTCTTTTTAGTAAAACCTTGGCAATAGGTTTAGTTTTTATTTGAAGAGTTGCAGCTAATCAGAATAGCAATAATCTTTCAGAACTGTGGTTAATCATAGAAATTGTTCTATATTAATTCATGATTTCTATAGAACTGGTTAATTTGGGTTATATGTCAGCCATGAACAAGTAAGACTCTGTGCTTGCTAGGGTGAGATAGAAGAAGCTTGAGAGTATATATATTCAGAAGGAAGAGTTTGGTGTGTCTTGATTTTATAGCTACAATATTTCTGTGCTTACTATATTATGCAGTCAGCACAAAATGGTAGAAATTCCTAGGTGTCATATAATGTGCGAATGTTTGAAGTGGCACACTCAAAGACACACTCTTATCAGCTAGAGGCCCGCATGATGAATGTTCTGCTGGAGTGTATCTCTTCAGACTGCAGGTGGGGGAATCAAATGGTTGAATCTTTTCTCCATGTATAAAAAGTTTGCTAGCTTTTGTAGCTGTAGGGAGCCACTTCTCTTACATTAAAGTTGCAGGCGAAGTGTTCAAACTACAGGTGAAGTATTCAAACATTTGATTTTCCCACCTGCAGTGTGATGTAGTATAATTTAGCAGCAGATTATTGGGGGGGGGGGCTTCTGATCAGTTGGCTCTTAATGAAAACTCATTTATTGGCTACAGTCTATCAGGCCCACTGAAGCATTGACTCTGAGACAGTTCACACATTCAGATGAATAAAGTGGAATGAAACTCTGGGAATTAACTAGTTCTTCCTGCAGGTGTTGCATCATGTGTTTATATGCTGCCCATATTAAACAAAATTAAACACATCCCAGTATATGGAAAGCAGCAAGAAGTTGGTGTTTCATTCCTTTTCATTTCATTCTGAGGAACATTTGAATGTACAATACCGTCCAGAGTTTAAAATGGTACAGTCCGAGTAACTTTGTGCCATGCAATTTATTTGACTATGTTATAAACTGGTTTGGCAAAACACAGATGAGGCCAAATTCTTACAGCTTTTCTACCTTATTGTGATGTAGGGCTGGTAGCAATATCAAAATCTGGTATTTTATACATGGTAGGCCTTAAATAGTAATGGCAGTAGTAGTAGGATTTCTTGCTGCAATATTACACACAGCATCAGAAAGAAATTAGATACTATTTGCCAGTTTGGGGTTTCTTTAAAATCCTTTTCACCGTGGAGAGCCTTAAATACTGGGTTGAATCATCTAAAAGTTGATACCCTGCAATAAATCGATACAAATAATTTTTAGTACTTAATCCAATACTTATGAGACATAGGATAGCTGCACATTATCACCATGGAGGTATTTGATTATACTGTAGAATTATTCTTGGTAGGCTAAAGCTTGATCTTAATATTATTAAAATAAAATTGCTTTATAAAGTGAGGTGTTGGAGTTAGATTAACCTTTTATAATCAGTATTTTAAGGAAATTCAGAGAGTCTGAGAACTTTTTTGAGGACATAGAAATGTTTAAGTGCTGCCTGCTCCTATATAAGAATGAGAACCCCTAACATAAGGAAACTAAAGAAGACTGGGTGGGCATTTACCAGGACCCATGCTAGTAAGGGGTAGCACCTCTTCAAATGGGAGCCAGCCTGCATTCCACCCTGCCTCTGCCAACCCTGTAGCATTTACATATAAAGGATTACCAAATACTAAACATTCCACGTCACTTCAGTGGATATTGTTTTTCCTAGACTAAGGTACTTTTAAAAAGCACCCCTTTCAAGGCTGAAGTATTTTAATGGTAGGTCTTAATGTTTTCACACATCATGTATCTTATCCAAATGCAGAACTCTTTAGCCTAGGCTCCAATTCTCTCAAATATGCTAATCCATTCACCCAACAAAAGGCAGATACAAAAGACAGAAGGAGTGTTTCAGCTGTTTTGTTTCTGCTCTGGGTCAGGCTGACAGAACTAATTGGTCCCTACTCTGTATGTGCTGGAACTTCCAGTACTAATTAGAATGTGTTTAGTGTCTTGTTCAAAGCTGGACACAGGTATCTCCATCCCAAAGATACTCCAGTGTGATAGTGCTCTTCTGTCTCAAACTTCAGATGGGAACATAGAAAGGGATTAATAAAGGATATGGGGGATAAGATAATTTTTTTTAGAGATGTCTGGCAATTCTTAGGCACATTACATGCCATGAATATTTTTCCATTGTTAACTGGAAGCTACTGCATGTTTGCTGGTTTTAGTGAGATGTGTTGGTGATTCTTTGGATTGCAACCTCTTTCTTTCAATTGGGCTAGTCCTAGTGGGATTTTGGTTCCCTCTCTCAAATAACAGGCCCTTGAGATATATGTCAAATTAATTTCTGTAATTCTGCATCAGCATTAAAAGTAGTTTGCCAAGCCCAGAGGCTGCCCTTCTAGAAACATCAACCCCCCAAACCCCTTGGGCATGTGAAGCAAACTGAGTGACTTCTTTGAATCCTGACCACTACACTAAAAAGCATGAATGTGCCAGACTAAGACAGCTGTGATACTGTGTAGATTGAATTGGCTCAAGTGGTGGTAATACTTGTAGAAATAATTCATTTAAAATGTTTGCATTTAGCCAAATGGTGTGTGTAGTAGAGGGAGCAACAGCAGTGCTCCTTTCTGTGGCTACTGGGAGAGTTGACTGCCTGGGGAGAGATTCTCAAAATCCTACAGACTTTACGACACCTTCCCATGGACCATATGATTGTGCCCTCAATATGTTACAGCAAAAAAAAAAAAAAAAGGCCCTTTCCAGTTTTTATACCCTTATGGAACTTGTGTATGGAGATGTACATTGGCAACCTATTAAGATGTAAAATGTTCTTGTGGCAAAACCTGAAAATGTCCTTAAGCACCAGCATTCACTCTTTTATGGACATGCTTAGTAAAGAAAAGGAACGTAGCTTTTTCTAATGAAAACAGTCAACAATTGATACAAAATATGTGACTCCCAACTGGCTGTAGCTGCTCATGGCTGTAAAATTTGTGCCTGTAGTGATACATGACTATTCTAGCTTACTTGTGAGATCAGTGCATTTTAAAATAATTTTGATGCTAAAACTATGCAGCTGTTGGAAACATTTACATGGGAGTTAGGGTCAAATGCCCAAACTTCTAGATTATTTAATTTTGATCTCTTCTGCAGCTGAAACAATATGTAGGAAGTTCTTTTTCTCACAAAATAGTTATGCTTTGTGTCCTACTGATTTTAATCTTTTGAATCAAGTATACTTTGTTTCCTATGCATACACAGGAGTTAAATAGTTCCAAAATTGGGCAGCATATATTCCATAAATAAAGCGTAGGCTGTAATACACAAAGTCCAATTTAAATGTTTCTCCCTTTTATGTGTGTGTATTTAAAGATACCTTCTCTGAATCATGGATCCTACCTACACTCTAGGTATGTTATTATATAAAATACTAGGTTGATAAAATGGAAGGAAAACTTTCAGTTGGTTTATAAACTTCTACTTCAAGTGGTTTTTCAAATGTTCTCTGATACCCAGAAATAGATCTTACAAAATTATATGATGATATGAAGATTCTTAGTTTCTCTTCTATAAGAAGAAACTCAATCTGATTACTAATCAGGTCTTTAAAAATTGTAGCACCTCAAATTTAAACAGGAATTTGAATAGATGATTGTCTGTGCTCATCCAGTGCAGAGTGCAAAATAGATTATCAGTTTGCATTTGTTGTCTCATTTTTGTGTGGAACACCAAGAATTTTGAATGAGCTGTGTGAAGTTGTGCTGTGCCTTGCAATTTGGCTACCTTTTTACAAATGCCTCTTAATTGGTCTTGGAGTTTGTTTAATAAGAGCCTTAATACACAGCAGAGTTGAGTGTTGGACTGATGTGATGAGTTTTCCCAACTGACATTCTTTATCTACACAGTTGAACTTTTAATTACCGGTAAACATCTGAATTCATACAGATACCTGCTCTGTTCACACATGGCATCTCGGTGAGTCAACACCTGTACAGAAGCCACCCAGAACTTGGAGTGTTGGCTGCTGCCTACTCACTCCAAAGTAGTCTCATCTTTTCTTACTGAGAAGCACAAGGGAGTTGTGTTCCAGCTATTTTGCTTTCTGAAGCCAGCTGCTTTGCTTGCTGTTCATTCAGGAGCCAACAGGGAAGGAAAATGGTCAGGAGGCAACTTCCTTGTTCCTTTTTTTATGAAAAAGTGAAGCCCTACAAGAATGCCATTGTTCTTCCTCCACTGTTGCAGGTAGTATGCAACTAAACACCTGTTGCTAGGAATCACAAGTGGGAGAATTCAGATTCTGCTTGCAGGTTTCCCATTGTCACCTTGCAGGTTTCCCATTGTCATATGTGAACAGGATGTTGCACTAAATGGCCTTGGTCTGGAAGGCTAAGTGTTTGGCTTAAAGGCTGTCCTGTGAAGAGAGTATAGGGAGGTAAAGCCTATTTCCTCATTAAACTGAAGCAACAGTAAAATGTAAAACTGCTGTTAAAGCTTATTATTCTTGCAAGATGCATTGTGTGTCAAAGTCCCTTAACACTTAAACAGGGAAATTAGAAGTGCTGCAATGCCAGGTCAGAATTAAGCTACACTATAGAAGTGCAGTCTGGTCTGTAGAACTCTCTCAAACAGAAGTGGTCTGCAATAACATACATTGGTTATGTTTTATGAAGGTACCACAGATTCACTTCTGTTTTCACAAAATACCCTATATTAAAAGCCTTCTAGCAATTGGACTATTATGTTAATAAAAGGTATATCTTCATATACTGTATGTATAATTTTTAACAACCAGAGAATGAGAAAATAGATTTGAATACTGTCAAGTAAAATTGAAAATTCGTAAGGTATTTTTGATCTTTCTGTCCTTCCCCCTGCCCTACAAATGGTAGACATGAGATTACACACAGGACCTTCATGCTCATGTTATTCAACAAAAAGAAGCACACAGAGGCCTGTTCAGCTATCAGAGAAATATGAGCAATGTAGTTTTGCATCTAGCTCAAGATTTAAGGGCCTACTGACATGAATGGTTTCTAAGGTAATGCCTGTAAACACAATTATATTGTTCACAAAGAAAAGTCAGTTGACTGGTGTACAGAGAGAAAATATAGCACACATCTGCCAATGTTTGTTGGACTTAAGTAACAAAAAACAAAACAAAAAACAGCCATTATCCTTGTTGGATGAAGTAATTAAGAATATATTGATATTTTTCATTACTAGGATTTGCTGGTAGCTTTTTAAATACATGATGAATTTAATGTGCAGTTATCACAAGACAGACATAAATTCAATATATGAAAGTGTTTCTGTTAGTTATGAAGTCAAGGGAAATCTATACAAAACAAGAATTAGCTGTTGGACAGGATTGCTGTAGATACATGTCTGAAAACCACTAGGAATGATTGGTTCCCTGTGAGGAAAAAGGAGCAGTTCAAACTGCTTTTTTTAAAGCTGCATGTGATACATACTACATTTTATGTATGAGCACAAATGTGTATTACACAGGAGTTTAATTGACAGGAATAGGCATGATCCTGTGCCTTGCGTGCACACAGGAATATTGTATGATGAAAATGGGGTAGTGAAACTTTTTTCAAAACTATATCCATTCTAGCTAGTTGAATAGCACCTTAAAAAACACACACACACATTTATGGGCATCATACAGTGAGTTGGGCATGGAAACTTTTCAGTTTGGGCTGTGATCCCAAGGCTGACCCTGTAATGTAGAAAAAGCTCACATAGGTAGGTTAAGTGGGTCCAGAAATCCAGATGTCATGTCTGCATGGGCAACTCATCATACCCCCAGGATTTATAACACAAGGATTCCTTTCCATCTGCTCACCCACCCTCTCTTGTGTATTTCCTAGAACGCATTAGTTTCTATTGTTCTCCAAAGCATGGTGTAAAGTGAAAGGAAAGACCCTTCCCCTTCCCTATACGTGCCAAAGGCCTTTGTGTGGGGGTTGGAGGCTCCTGCAGTACTGGAATTTAGGTTATAGAGAGGAAGAAACAGTGCTGATCTCTCTTGCTGCTTCTGCCACTTCCCATCATGAAGTGATGTGAACTTCAGTGGGCCTTGATTCCTAGTGATAGGCAAACTCTTTCCTAGCTTGAAAGACATACAGTATACTGTAGTTTTAAATATGTTAACTCAAATTCTCTAGTTTTTAAAAAGGAACAATTTAACCTATCTGCGTGGTGGTGGTGGTTTGACACTGTTGCCTTTAGAGAAAGAAAGTTCTGTAGCTTTTCATGGATGAATGTTCAACAAAATGAGGAAAGAAGATGATCCAAATTTGTCCTAATTGTGGTTTTCTGGACACAGATTTTTTTTTAAAAAAAGGTACTGTCTTGTGCCTTATTTTGTATAAAGTCTGCATTGTAGACTGTATTTTCCAAATATAGATTGACATCTCCCATTGGTTTCCATCATTCTCCAAAGCCTGTTTACTGTGCTTAAAGTGAACACTGGATCTTGAAGCTACAAGAAATTCTCATGTTGATTTATTTTCTATGGTCAGTTTTCAGTACAGTCCGTGGTATGCTTGGGTGTCATTTCCGCATAAAAAGCTCAGTTCCTGCTCCTAAAAGCTTCCTGTCTGATCATTTCATTTCTCATATCTTCCTTTATGACTTGTCATCTGCTCGGTGTTAAAATGAAGTGGTTTGCGCCAGAAGCGGTTTAGTCCTTGCTGGCCACATGACCTGGAAAGCTGTCTACGGACAAACACCGGTTCCCTCGGCCTGAAAGCGAGATGAGCGCCGCAAACCCATAGTCACCTTTGACGGGACTTAACCATCCAGGGGTCCTCTACCTTTAACTTTACTAAATGTAGTGTGTGTACATGTGCCAATTTTGGAAGTGGCAATTTGGTGTTAAAGGACTTTGGCTTTTCATGCTGACTTCTTTGTTTGCAAGAATGGAGCTTCTGAACCCTAGAGTTACATCCAGTACCCCATGTGGAAAATCTGATCAAGGATTTATGAGTTGTGGGTTCAGAAGACACTGAAATGTGTTGTGAAACTCCAGGTGCCTTGGGTGTTGCTTCTGTATTAACTAGAACATTTGGATTTCAAACCACAAGGAATTTGTGGTGTGCCTGCATGTTTGGCAAGGTCATTTTAGATTTGGAAATGGTTGCAGTGTCTACCATTTTTTAATACGGTACTGACAAATAAATTCTAGCTGCACTGGAGCTGAAAGTGAAGAGACATTACATCTAGAATAGGCATCAAGCATGTAATGGAAGGATGGGGAACCTGTGTTCTTCAAGGGGTTACAGGACTACAACTTCATTCCTCAATCCATGTCAATCTTGGTAGACATAATGCTATTGACAAGTGACATCTCTTGGTTTAATCAAAAGAACCCATGTGGTGGTGTGCTTAGAAATGTTTGACTAGGACTTGGGAGTCATGGGTTCAGATCCCCTGTCAAGTCATGAAACTCACTCTTGACTTGGGTCAAATCTCATATCCTAACAGGGTTGTTGTGAGGATGAAGTGAGGGTGGAAGAACCAAGTACCTTGAGCTCCTTGGAGGAAATGTGTGATAAAAATGTAGCATTTCTTATTAATATGTTTTGGATTGTGAGTGAAGGCATAAGCCTGGTACGCTTGGAGGGAATGCATTGTGTAGTGTGGTTGCACATTGTGGTGTCTACGCCAGTCCTGTGTCAGCATTTCACTTTATTTAACAAAGTTTTTATACTGCTTAACTGTAAATAACATCTTTAAGTGGTTTACAAAGAATATGAAACAGAGAATTGGAAGGGACCATGGGGGTCATCTAGTCCCACCCCTGTCAATTGGGGGGTGCGGGTGCTTTTTAAAGTAACACAAAACTCTCCTCCCCGCATCTTGGAGAGGAATAGAAAGCTGAACCGTGTATAGATATTAGTAAATAGGGATAAAATTGTTCCCTGTTAAACGGCATATGCTGGTGTATTGTGGTGACTGACTTGGGGACAAGCTGGTAGTCTTCTGTTCAGTCATTATGAACTCATTAGGTGGACTCCTGGAAGACACTCTTTCCAACCTCTGCCCCTCCACTCTCACCATTTTATTTGCTTTTATAGTTGTAACCTTTGTGTGGTATACCCCCCCTTCTTTTATACAAAAGTAGTTTATAAATATTTAAATACATTATGAAATGGCGATAATAATACTGACCCATCTTATAGGGTTATTTAGACAAGAATTAGGGACGCGGGTGGCGCTGTGGGTAAAACCTCAGTGCCTAGGACTTGCTGATCGTATGGTCGGCGGTTTGAATCCCCGTGACGGGGTGAGCTCCCGTCGTTCGGTCCCAGCTCCTGCCCACCTAGCAGTTCAAAAGCACCCCTAAGTGCAAGTAGATAAATAGGTACTGCTTTATAGTGGGAAGGTAAACGGCGTTTCCGTGTGCGGCACTGGTGCTGGCTCACCAGTGCAGCCTCGTCACGCTGGCCACGTGACCCGGAAGTGTCTGCGGACGGCGCTGGCTCCCGGCCTCTTGAGTGAGATGAGCGCACAACCCTAGTCACCCTAGTCACGACTGGCCCATACGGGCAGGGGTACCTTTACCTTAGACAAGAATTAAGCCAAAGTACTTTGAAATGCTGTTTTATTTCTGCCAAAATGCAGCCCTGCCCTGTACAACTTGTTGAGCTACTTTTCTTTTCCTTTTAAATTAGAAATAAGTGTGCCTTGAAAACTGGATTACCAGGTCTACTGGACCAATGAAATTAGAATAATTTTTTATTCTACTTGCTTCTCACTTGAGATTTAAACATGTTATTGCTTAGAATGGATCACCAAAATGCAGCTGCTCAGAAGAGTTTTGTTTTAGGGCTAACATAGTCTTAATCTCTTATCTGGTAGGTCTGCTGCTGATGGTGCTGTTAAGTAATCCAAAGGGTAGGAACTCCATTTGCTGAGTTGGCTGTCTGTTGAAGTAGCAGCAGACAGTGTAGCTTCAAAATGGCTGCCAGATGGGCACTATCCACAGCAGATGTTGTATATAGTCATGAATAAGAGCTTTACTCACACTTTAAATTAATATTAAAAGTTCAACCATTTTTGCAAGGTGAGGGCACGTGTAAAACAATCCAAATTGTTTGGATGCAATACAGTGCAATGTAATTCTGCTTCACCTGACTCAGCCAGAATGGAAATGTAGATTTAGGATTTTGGAGGCAAAAGAACTTTAGTAACCATCCTTACTAGATTTCTTTCACTGAAGCAGCTTCCTCCATATGAATATAAAAGCATGATGTGAGTGTTAACAGTAACTCCCTAGGGCAGGTTCCTCGCAGAAATTAGTAACTTCCTTTGACAGTTGCATCATTTTAAAGATAACTATGTATTGAAATCTGAATTCAATAGCTGTGTTATACTTACTTAATTGTGGAATACGCAGAATTGTTTTTTAGACTTGCCTGGGCAAACTGTTAGCTGTAGTTGCAGTTGTTTTTAAATGAATTCTAGGAAGAATAATGTTGCTTGGACTAAATGTGTGTGTTTTGCAATAATTTTAAAAGGGAGAAGTCACTTTTTATAAGACAGCCTTAAATATTAGCCATAAAAAGCTACTAGCATGCCAAAAAAAAAGACAAAAGAAATACCTGCCCACTTTGAACTCTGCAAGAGGAGCTTGGTAGGATAGATAGATGGTCAACCTCTCTTATGAATAAAAATCAGGCTAGTAAAAAGCCGTGAAATGCAACAGACTGGCTGAGGAGGCATTAAGTGTTTCCTGCTCCTCTGCCTTCCTGCTTGATTTCTGTGCTAGTCACAGAGAAAGGGCTTTGCCTCCCTTTTTGCCAGCTCATAAATGCAGTAGACTGGACAAGGAGAAATGCTTCACTCTGTCCCTTTTCCATAAGCCCTGCTGCATTTCTATGCTGCGTGGAGAGAAATGACCTTCACTTTCTCCAGCATAGAAGCCTAGTAATACACATATTTTCCTCTAAGCTGTAATTTCTTTTATCGAATTCCATACATTTTCCTCCCTGACATTCCTGATTATCTATGGTGACTTAAGGGAGCAGTTTATTACTTAATCTGAATATTGGTAGCAGTATAAAACATGAATAAATCATATAAAATATACTAGTTTAGTCTCTTGTTTTTAAACAAAAGTATTTTATTATATCCATGTTTCCTTAGTTAATGTTTGTGTGTTAAATCTTCTCTCCATAGGTGGTGAATTTCTTGGTACTAAACCATTTCCATATTTCTTTGGGCTTAAGAAGACCTGAATTTTTTACATGTGGAGATATATGCAGGCTAGTTTCTTTGAAGTTTTAATGAACTGAAAAGGCTTCACAGAGAGCATAAACAATCCAATACCTTCATTGGAGAACTGATGGGACACTTTTATAAATAGTTTGTATTGCGTGAGGCTTTCTACCCCTACCGATGAGCAAAAACATTCAGCAAACTTCTCTTGATGGTCCTCTGGGCTTGGACATTTGTGAGTAAACAGGTGGGAAGCCACTGAAGTGGCCTTAATCTCCAACCCAAAAAAGCCTAGAATCCATGTTAACATCTTCAAAGGAATATGCCTACTCAACCTCTTTTAGCATATATGGATGGACCAGATGGCATAGCAAGTACTGTTGGTTCACGTATGGAGAACAATGATGCCACTATGCCAATAAAAGGGGCCAACACAATTTCGTACAAGAACTTGCAAGACAAGTTCTTAATGCAAGGGGAAGGATGCATGCCTTTGGATTGCATGTTTTGTGATCAGACTTTCAAGCATCCAGAAGATCTTGGTAAGCATGTCTTAATGCAGCACAGGCCAACACTCTGCGAACCAGCAGTTCTGCGTGTAGAAGCAGAATACCTTAGCCATCTTGATAAAGGACAAGTGAAAACAGACTTGCCACCCTCAGATGCCAATGAAAAGGATAGCCAAGATTTCAGTTGCTTGGTTTGTGGACAAACATTTGAGGAGGCATATGATGTTGAGGCCCACATGAGAAAGCACAAGGACTCTTTCACTTACTGGTGCAGTGTTTGTGGGAGGAGATTTAAGGAGCCATGGTTCCTCAAAAATCACATGAGAACACATACTGGTAAGCCTGGTTCTAGAAGCAAGACACCTCAAGGATCAGAGAGTCCTATAACCATAAATGAGGTTGTACAGGACCAAGTAACTGAAAGTATTACATCACCTTACAAAATCTGCATGGTTTGTGGCTTCCTATTTCAGAATAAGGAAAGTTTAATTGAGCACAGTAAAGTACATACCAAAGATTCAGTAGCCAGTGATGATGGCTCACAAGCTGATCCAGATGACAAAGGAAATGGATCGCCCAGGGAAGAGTTTTTGCAGTTTTTAAACTTAAAACCACGTATGCCTCCTAGCAATAAAAAGCAAGAAAAGCCTGTGAAATGGATAGCAGAGTTAGATCCGTTCAGTACGTATCAGGCATGGCAACTGGCTACCAAAGGAAAAATTGCTACTGGCCACGGGCAAGTGAAAGAGCCAGGGCATGAAGGAAGTACAGACAATGATGACTCCTCTTCTGATAAAGAAGAGCTTGGGGAAATTTGGAATGCAAACAAAGCAAGCCAGATTGAAAGCACGGGGAAGATCAAGGCAAGCAAAAGTGGAAGTTTCACAGCGATTGGTAATATACCACAAGACAAATTCAGATATCCTGGCCGTGAAGTGCCTTCTATGGAGATGGATTCAAAATTGTCCCAGAACAAAGACAAGCCCACACATTGTTCAGAGTGTGGCAAAGCCTTTCGAACTTACCACCAGCTTGTCCTTCACTCAAGAGTACATAAGAGAGACCGAAAGAATGATTTAGAAGCCAGCTCTGTTGAAGGAAAGCAGCCAAGAGCATGCCTTACAGATGTCGGGACTGTGGATGAGAATGGAATAGGAGAACGAGGGGAAGGAGGCTCTGAAGATGGATCAGAGGATGGGCTAATAGAGACCTTAGGTAAGAGCTATTAAGAAGTTGTGATTCCTTTTTAGCTCACTTGTTTTGTTCACGTATACATTATCTAAACCACATTGATTGATTGATTGATTTTTTAAGTTACTGACAGATTTTTGCTAGTACTGCTATATAACACCCTTCTTCCTAGGTGCAGGTACTCAGCATTTTGCTGCTTAAAAGTCATGGCATAATTCCTTTTTTGTAAGAGCACTTAAGGGAAGGATGCTTGCGTAATCCTTTGTACAGCATGTTCCATGTACACATGACTGCATCTTGCCCTTTCTAGCAATGTGCAGACCTGAAGTTCAGGTTAGTATAATGGAGCACTAGCCATTCTGTTGATGGCTGAATGACTTTTGTTTCTTTGCCATAAAACCTGGAGAAACTTCATTGTTTCTCAATTCTTTGCCAACTGGTACTGATCTCCAAGCACTATAGGGACATGTTTGTATATATTCATGATCATTTAGGTTGTTGTGTCATTAGTGCATAGTTGCTAGTGCATTAATTTTTAAAATATGAAAATCTTGAGAAGATAAAAATTACTCTTATTTTATGAAATGACTAGGTGCATTTCCTGTCTGTGTTTTCTGTGTGCACCACCATTCTGCAGCCGTAAATGAAATTGCACCTCCAAGCAATGGCATTAGAAAGAACCTGAAACGCCCTTTGTTGATTATAATACTGTGCTTGCTGCCCTCTAGTGTTATGTCTTGGGAGTTGCATGTAGGAGCTAGAGGGAGGGAGAGATAAAACTTTGTTTATATGACTATCAAATGAAGAACTGGAACCTGCTGTGATGAACAGATAACAAAAGATTTCCCTCCTTTAAATGTATTACAGAAAACCAGGCACTTGTTAGGGTGAACATTTTTTTTTAACTCAAAACAATTAATTTTTATAAAAGAAATTCTTCTGTTCCAATACTATGAAAGACTTATACAAGCAAATGAACTATGAAGGTGTCCCACACTAGCATTACAATATTTGAACAAAATTCTGTTTACTCTTGAACTAAAATACTTCCCGTAGGGTTGGGTTTAATACTGTACATTCAGTAATAATAATAAATAATAATATTTGTACCCCACAGGTTTGGTAGATTTGTTTCAACTTGTGCACTGCACTTTGGGTTTGTTCCTCTTGGAAGTCTAACTTTACATTTTGTTTTTCCAGTACATCTCTTGTTGAACTAGCAATGCAAGTCTAATAAACTCATTATGCCCACATACACCATGCCACTTAACATTATTTCTAGTTTGGGGTGGGGCTGGGATACAGCAACCATACGTATTGCTGTTGCATGCTCAATAACCCAGCCGAAGTGTGTGTGTGTGTGTGTGTTAAATGGCCAACAAAACTCCCAAACAAACATATTTAATCTCCATTCTGGTGACTCCTGCTGTTTCCCCCCTTTAAAATGGCCCCAACACAACATAGCATCAGGTCATTTGGGGATTAAGAAGAATAGTTGGGCAACCTATAGACTTGAGTTAAAGCTGTGTCAAAAGCTAAAACTAAAAACCACTCAAAACATCAGCCCCCACCCCCTTGTTGGTATGGTTCTCCATTCTCAGGTGCCCAGTCGGAGACCTCGTCTGGTGGAAATTGCTTGAAACTTAGGAGACCTCAAAGGAAAGAATCTGTGTTCTCATGCGGTTTACAAATTCAAAATTAACTCAGAGTTAATTTTGTTAGAATACAGTGCATAGGCCAATTGACAGTGATGTTGCTGCTGATAGTGTGTTAATACACTGCATGGTAGTAAAGGAAAAGGAGCAGTAGGGGTAGGAGATGAATGGCGCATACTGTATATGTGTCTAGTGGTGGTAGCCACAATAACACATGCTGTTGTCATTATAGATGCCAAACATGCTTGGATCCAGTACAGTGGTACCTTGGTTCCCAAACTTAATCCGTTCCAGAAGTCCATTCCAAAACCAAAACACGTGTTCCCATAGAAAGTAATGCAAAATGGGCTTTTAAAAACAACCCCTAAAACAGCACTTTTACTTTCTAACAAGACCATGGATCCATAAAATGAAAGCAATAATCAGTGCACTGTACCTTGGGTTACATACGCTTCAGGTTACAGACTCCGCCAACCCAGAAATAGCGCTTCAGGTTAAGAACTTTGCTTCAGGATGAGAACAAAAATTGTGCTCCGGCGGCGCAGTGGCCCCATTAGCTAAAGTGGTGCTTCAGGTTAAGAACAGTTTCAGGTTAAGAACGGACCTCCGGAACGAATTAAGTACTTAACCCGAGGTACCACTGTCCTATAAAATAAATAAGACAGTATTGTAGATGATAAAAATTAAAATTATTATTTTTTCTTGCCTGCACTGATGATAATCATTGTTTGGAGGAGGGACTTTTATCCCTTTCCACAGTCACACAATCAGTTAATCGGTTGCTGAACTGGGTTCCAGTCAGAAAAATAAGTCACAAAAATGAAGTTACAAGTCAAAGTCCCATAAAAGTAAGAACAAGCCACACAAACAAAAATGCAAAAAAATAGCAAAAACAAAAGCACCAAATATCACCTCAGAACACTGCAATTGGAAACGGAAGGCTTCAGTTACAATGGGGGAGGGGGACAACGAAAATAAGCAGTGCATCAGTACAAACAGAAGGCAGAAAGATTTAATTACGATGGGGGGGGGCGCCGCAAATTAGCAGCACAACAGTACGAATGGAAGCTCAGGAGCACATTCAGCTTCCAAAGCAAAGTTCGCAAACTGGAACACTGACTTCCAGATTTGCAGTGTTTGATTTCCAAGTTGTTCGGGAACTAAGCTGTTTGAAAACCGAGGTACCACTGTATTCACTTTTATAACATGGTTTGTCTGTATTTTTTCTTCCTCTGTCCAAAGATAAGAACGAAGATGGCATAGAAAGAGCAAAAGTTAAAAACCTTGGCGCCTCTAGAGAATGCAGCTATTGTGGGAAGTATTTCCGCTCAAACTATTACCTCAATATTCATCTCAGAACTCACACAGGTAAAATGAATTGAACTCTCTTCATGATGGTTGGTGCCTGAACTGAAGGAAATTTCATGATTTGGATAATTCCAGCTTTGGTGTTTGATACACTTCCCAGAATCAGCTTACTGCATGCTGAGGAAATACAGTAGCCCCTAGCTGTGACCTCTAGACAGATGAGGTGGTTAAGAGCTATGCTATTAACTCCAAATATCCAGAATTGTGAGCCAACTGGAAAGGATATTGGAAATTGAGGGATTTACAAATAAGAGAGCACTGCTGCTTGCCTTTTAAGATTTTAGTCTCTTTCCATAGTATGTGGTGTTCAGTGAACTCCAGAGAACTGTCATGTTCAGTGCTAGAAGCTATATTTGTGTTGGGAGGAGAGGCTGTTACACATCCATATTGACTCCAGGAATGTAAGCATCTTCATCAACATTGATGGCTCAGAGCCCACCTCAGAGATTTAGCTTGTAGAAGGATGTGGAAATTCTCAAGTTGCTTTGCCACTTGCTTGGGGGTGGGGGAGTGTGGTAAAGGTCCTTGATATGCCTTATGCTATTCCAGAAGGATGTGATGGCCCTCCTTAGTGTTCAGCTTCAGTTGCTTACTGCTACATGGCTCAATCCTGGCTAACCAAGAGACTCACACATGTGAACCAGTGATGTTGGCCTCTTGAAAATGTATGCAACTATAGGGAGGATTATCACCTTGGCTATATGCTTTGTTGTTTATCCTTACTTTTGCCCTGTGTTTAGCAAAACGGTCATCTAAACTAAAGCAGCTAAAACTTCCTCTAAATCAAAGAGATATTAGTACTTAGTGAAGCTCCAGCCTTAGATTTTGGCAAAATATTGATTCCCCCAGCATATTTAGTGGAGATGGGAAAGGATAGCACAGATTCCCTTCTTGTGTTCTTTTAGCAGAGGGAAATGGTAATAGCTCTGACTTCTTGTTTGCAACTCTTTCAGGTGAAAAACCATACAAATGTGAATTTTGTGAGTATGCAGCAGCCCAGAAAACATCTTTGCGATATCACTTGGAGAGACACCACAAGGACAAGCAAACAGAAGCTGCAGCAGATGTGAAAATTGACAGTAAAGGTTTGCTGTCTTCTCAGGAGATGGGCTTTTTGCCAGTCGGCAATTGTGCTCCGGAAACCAAAAATCTGAAAAGGCTCCTGGAAGATGCCAAAGATGCTAAAGGAGGCCCACCTGTAAAACAGCAGAAAGAAATGCTTTCCTCTTTTCAGACTGCACTGAACAATATCACCCAGGACACAAATAAAGGTACAAACTATGGTGGCTCAAATGATGGTGCATCAGTTCCATGCCTTGAAAACTTAAAGTTGGAAAAAATTGAAATAGAGCTTCAGGAAAACAAGCATGTTGATAGGTCTGAGAAAAGGAATTATGTTTTGCCAGAAAGTGTGCTTTATTCTGGTGCTGTGAAAGGTGAAACAAATATGGCTCTTCTAAGCGACATTTCAGAAAACTCGAAATGCAGACTAATAGCTCAAGAAAAGCCCTTAAATTTGTCTACTGGCTGTTCTCTGGATGCTTCAGTAACTGCTGCCTCTCAGTGCTCCTTAGCAACCAGCACCTGCTCCTTTTGTACTTACCGAACACTATATCCAGAGGTTCTAATAATGCACCGGCGATTGATGCATAAGCCCCCCAATAATTCCAACGCTGCTAATAAAAATAGCATCAGAAATAGGGCAGCTCTTAAAGCCAGACGTACTGGATGCCCACCTTATCTTCTGGGAAAGGATGTGCACCCTCTGCCTCTTAACCCTGGGAAAATCAAGTCTTCCTTGCCTACCCAGTCAAAATCCCCGCATGTGGAGAAGGCTAAACATTGTTCCACTCTACGGAGCAAAGCACCCATTTTTTCAGCGTTGAACTCTAGCAGCTCGGCACCAAGTAACTTGAAATCATGCAAACTGCAAGTGATTGGAGGTCAGATTACTAGCTCTAGACCACAGCATGAAACCCACAACAGCCCTAGTAGCACTCCTGTACAGGATAGAGGGAAAAAGCTGGATCCTAAAGCAAGACTTTTGGCTTCTTCTCAATTAGGCATAGCAAGTAGCAACATAAATGGCTCTCTTGAGACTCCGTTGAACGAATCTGCTTGGTCAAGCAATCGAGGAATAGAGTTTCTCAGTAACAGACCTGCAGGGAATATAAACTTGGAATTTGATGGACTGCCTTCTAAAAGAGCAAGGTCTAATCTTTTGGCTCCAGAACAGATTGACCCTATGCTGTATCGGAGAGGGAACGATGCTGGCAGATTACATATTGCGGGCAGATACGCAGGTCTGCTACCTCAGGAATATTCACACACCAAACCTGCTGCCTCTTTCCTCCCAGCCAAACAAGGGCTCATGAGCTCTGAAGTAGATGCTATAAATCCAGTGACTATTCTGAAGCCATACGAAACATATGGTCCTGGGCCATATTACAGTTCCTGTGGATCAAGTAGCAGCCAAGTCCCCAGCTCTTCAAAAGAAGGTATTCACACTGTGTTTCAGCACTTTAAAAACAAACTAATGCTTTCTGCTTGCTGAATCAAATTATCATGTTTTAAGTGACTGCACTGCTCACAAAAACTAGAATTTACCAGCCATTTATCTAATCCTCAGTGTGTATTTAAGAACTTGGATGTGATTGCTGTTGTCTCATTAATCCTGGGCTTATTAAATGTATCTGGAGGAAAATAGGATAGCAGACATATATTTACTTGCTGCTACAAAATGGTGCCCAATCACAACTATGGTAAAAACTTGGATTTCTCTGTGGGATATTTTGACTTCTGCCCCAGAGGAGATCAACGCATGGCTTCCACTGTGAACCCAAAAATTTCCCATCTAGACATTGTAAGATAGGTCACTCTGTTTTTCTTTTTCTGACCAATCGCCAGTAATAATTTCTTTTTTAAAAAAATGAGAGTGATCACTTACCGCCTCCTTTACTTCCCCAAGGGCTTACATTACCAGAAGACAGGGATTTGGCACCACACTATGTTTTCACACAGCATGTTGCTAAGAGCAGCTGCCTTCAAGCTGCATAGTTTCTGTTTTGCAGAAACTGTTGTGCATGTAGATTCTATGTCAGCCACCCTCGGTGCTCTTCTGGGAGGAAGGGCAGGGCAGGAAAAAAGAACAATTAATAAAAAATTAAGGGAGGGAGAACAGAGCCCTATAGTTCCTGCTCTTTGTTACTGGGTGGGTTGGGGGAGGCTAGGTGTGGGACTCCCTGCCTCCTTTTCTAAACTTTGTCAGTAACTTCTTAAAGCTAGAAAGAAGAGTTCTGCCCTATGCCAGGTTGGAGAAGGCTGCAGACATGCCAAATTCATGTGTATAGCTGGTGACCACACCTGCTGGCCTGAGTCTTTAGGTTCAGGTGGTGACCATTTTGCGCATGTCCAGTTGACATGTGACCAGTGACGTATGGGTTGTTTGAATTCAGAATGAGGCCAGAACAGGATGGGCTTATGCGCACTTTGGGGGCCAGGAATGGAACCCCCACACAAAATGATCACTGCCTGTATATGTATGCCAGCTCAGAGAAAAAAGCATCAGCACAAGATGTGCAACCTGGACTTAGATCCAGGGCCAGCACAACGCTTGAGAGTACCTGGGACAAAGTACTCTCACTAAAATGCTGCCTTGTTGCCCCTCCTGAAATAATAGTTTTCCAGGTGCAAGGGGAGCAGCAACAGGGACAAGTGGAAACAGACAGCAGTTGGGGGCCATGCAGTACTGAAAGTAGCGGAGCTCCAGGTTCCTCAGCACAGGGAAGCACTAGGTTCGGTCAGGTGGCTGCAGCCGCAGATTTCATTTCCCCAGAATGCTTCAGAGCTGCAAACTGAAATTGCAGAGGGATTACACATTTGGGTAGGGCATTGGGTTTAGTGAAGATGGCGGCACTGGAGCTGCTGGGCCCTTCACAGGTTCCCCCTCTCCCGCCAAACAAAGGACCCTTCACAGGTCCCCCCACCTAAATTAAAAAAGGGAAGGGAGATGCCATCAACAGCTACAGGGCCCCTGAGATTTTTCCAGCCATGCTGTGTGCTGATTCAGTACTTGCCTGAATCATGTGACTAAAACACCACGTGAAGCAGTAGTATGGTAGTGGCTCATGTAGCTTTATCTCTGGGATGGTATGGACTTACTGTGGTTGTATGTCACAGGAGCAGTTCCTGAATTACATTAGTGATATAATTGCTATTCACCCTTGGCTGCAGTGAAGTAAGAATAAAGAAAGCATGTGGGAAGTGCCTGCACCTACATTTTCATGGCTTGTAATGGTGACAAGGCTTTCTCCATGTGATCAGATCCCTCTTGTGTAGCTTCTGTATTCCTATTTACCAGAGTGGTCTCAATCAGATTATTTGTGTTGAATCCTTCAGGAAATTATGTATGCTAAGAGTTGGGACAAGCAGCGGCTAAAGTGCTTTGCTGTCTCAGGCCAGGGTTTTCGCTAGATGATTTGAACCCACGGTTCTACAAACTCGCTACCTTGTTTTGCAATAAAACTGCATTCACATGGTTATTATTCCAGCACAAGTCCTGTCCCCCCCAAATTTGGGTATAAAACTAGCAAGTCAGTTGTCTTGTGGAAACAAATTGGTAACAGTGCATAAAACGGGAGCTTGATTTGGCTTGTGCAAGGAACCTGTGCTAGTCTTGTAACAATTTTTGGCACCTCCCACCCAGCTTTAAAACAGTTGGATTCATGTCATGCTACAAACTGCTTTTGGTTTCAAAAGCAGTTGGTGCTGTTTTGAGGGGAAAGCTGCTGTATAGCACCCCCCCCCCCCCGCCTTGAGCTTGTGCAAAAGGTTTCATGGTTCATTGAGTCCTGACCATTGTGTTTCGTTGAGGTATGCAGATCATTATCATTGTCTGAAGTAATTCTTCCAGCATTTTGTATTCAAGATAGATTCAGCTGAGTTCATGAAAACGATCAAAATGTAATTGCAAAAAGTGTGTTTATAGACAAGTTATTCATTTGAGCAAGGGCAGAGGAAGAATGCCATGGTTATTTCACTAAGTTCTTGAAATTAGTTTTGTGGCTATTTCTGGCCTTACTGGTAATGTCTTCTAATGTGCTGGTTGTTTTTTTATTAGGAAAAAGGCCAGTGTCGTATCAACACTTGTCTAGCACCATGCTGCAGAAAAGAGGTTACGAGAGGCTTATTGGCAATACACATAATCGACTGAATGACAAGAGAACATGATTTTGCTACAATGAATGGTAAACAACTTTTTTATATAAAAAAATTAACCTCGGGAATAAGGATCTCGCCCCTCCCCACAATTCACATATTGGCAGGAGGAACACAAAAAAGTCATGAGAATTGATTGTTGCAGAGACCCTCTTATCCCAGAACAAAAAGTTGGCATTATGTGCTTATCAGTGGTCAAAATGTAAAAATACCATGAGATACAACTAAAAAGGAGTTACTGTCTAGCATGCTTTTGAGGTGCAGCTCATTATATGTTGTGCCATCCTGTTGTAGTTTAGTTTCGGTGAGTTTTAAGAGCTTTGCTTCTTTATGCAAAGCACAGAATCTTTATTGAATGGCACTGGTTTATTCCTGTTCTCATGGTATCTAAAATAATGCTTTGATTTGCTTATGCTCATCTTTCATAATTGAGATGGCTACCCAGGACTATTCAGTTTAAATATTCTCTGTTCTGTGGTCCTGCTGCCTGGCTGTCTAAGAAACTAGGGTGCAGTCCTAAGCTGTGTGGTTTCTCCATTTTAAGGAGAACAGGGTGTTGTATGAGAGGATTTGCTCTGTTATGTAAATATGAGTTACTAAGCACTCTTACTGGGCTTATTGAATGAATGGCTTTGGCCCAGTAGCTTTGATATTCCAGCAGTCAGAGTTGTTCTATATTGCTGCCCCTAACAGTTTAAGTATCAACACTTTTTAAAGTAAAAATGTTTGTGTGTTGACATATCTCAAATAGTGTATGATTCACCTGAAGATTCCCCTCTTCACCTTCCTGGAAATGTTTTCTTACTTAGTTTTCTAAGTGTGTGTCCTTCATTTACCTTGCTTGACACCCCCCCCCCCCCAGTTTGACTTGTTTACAAGAGGATATGTGGTTAAGGCCATTTAACTGGAGCATTCAGGTCCTTGGTAGTGCACTAAAACTAAAATATAACTATTGTAAGGCAAGATTGAGGGGAAATGGGTAACACAATGGCAATGTGTCGCTGATCAAGCATTCCTTTATGTAATTGGGGAGAATTTGCCAAGGGGTGTGTGTGCTATTTTCCATGTTCTGGCACCAGAGTTTATGATCTGTAGCCTAAAGTTCAACACAGTTTTTCCTACATTTGTAATCACTTCTAAGTAGTAGGATTTCGGAAGTTTCCAACCCCACTATGCTGCTTTTTTTGTATCTGTTGTGAGTCATTGCCATAGAACCTTTTTTGTTTGTGTGTTCCAGGTATGAAGATGCAAATTTTGATTTCCCTTGCAGTTCATCTCTTGAGAATAATGAATGATGAAAGCTACCAAATTAAGCTGTGATTGTACTGTTGTATAGAGAGAAACACTACAGTTCTGTAATGGAAGGTCTGACCCCATTTGTACATTGTGGACCTAAACACTGTCTTCTCAAGACTAGCCTGCAAAGAACTGGCAAATGCATCTGTTCCTGATCTTGAATAATATTTTTTCTCAGAATTATCATTGACCAAATATTCAATATAAAGTATATTTTTGCATACTTGAGTGCTGCTGAAAAGAGATCCAATTTAGAAGCTGTGTGTAACCCTTGCACCTCAGGTAAATCTGTGCATTGAGTGTGTCTGGTTTAAATATTGGGATTATTTTTGTATAAGGGTAGTAGTTTGTCAAATTTTGATTTGTGCTTTAACCTGTGTACATTTTTGAAAATGTTTCCAAATGAACAACATACTTTTGTTTTCATCTTACGCAGTTTAAATACCAGCTGGAATAAGGCAAGAATATTAACACACAAGTACCACAATCTTTTCAAAGAAACCGTGTACTTTATTTTCTATCAGTAGGGAGTAACACGTCTCATAATCCTTGGCATGCAGTCACAATTCAGATAAAATGCTTTTTGGCCTCCAAGCTATTACTGAAGAGGGACTTGTGCTTGCCTGAGAGAGATTCAGTTTACCCCTCTTCCTCCTAAATACTCAGTTTTGACTCCACAGATGCATCATATTGCAAAAACGCATAGCTTTAAAAATATTTTGTACATATGCCTGAAGCAGAAAACAGCATTCCTGTTGAACCCTGATGCAACTTGTTGTACCAGTTACAAAACTTTATATTTGCAAATATAGTACTCCTTGTTTGCCCAGCAGCCAAAGCAAGGACATGACCCACCCATTCATGTAGCTGTATGCATGGGAAAAGATTTCCACATGGTACTATGAAGTCCTATTCCACTCCCCACCCCGCACCCCACCCCAACATTCCTGTCCATTTTGGGCCAGAATATAATGTCATGTGCACTGCCATTACTTTCAACTGAAGGCCTGTCTCGCCTCCCCCTCCCACCTCACCCCACTCCTCCACAGATCTATGTATATGGGGCAACTGTGGGCCTTCCCATGTTGAAGGCAATGGCCTGCACATTTCATTGTGCCGAGGGCTATATTCACCAAAGCAAAGAGGAATGGTGGTGGCTTTACTTAGGGACCCACTCCTTTACATTTGGAACTGTGTGCTGTGCATGCAGTGCAGCCCCAAGTTGGTTTGATAGCCTTCTCAAGGAACTGTTGGGGTTTTTGTGTGTGTGTGAACCCAATATTTTTTCCATTGCACATGACAATAATGAATGGAAGAGCCGTCTTGTTACCAGCCATGGTGCTGTGCATATTGATGATACAGCATGTGAAGCCTTTAATGACTCATTCTTTTCTTTGGGTTTGGATGTCAAACATTTCCAGGAAACAAATGGTTTCAAAAATAATTTTTGCACTGTTGATTGTGTGTTTCTTATCAGATGTAAAACAGCAGAACACAGACTTTCTTGGCGATTCCCCCACAACCCCATATGCAACATTGAGACATTTTAAATTAATTTCTTACTTCCTGTGTATTAAGGGATATGTAATTTTGATGTCTCTGTAAAACTGGCAATGTAATGAAGTGCTGTGTATCAGGAAATTGTACACAATTTACCATTTTCCTGTTCATAAGCTGAGCCATATGTACATAAAATCTAGATTTGTTTTCCTAGTTTTGCACTTTTATAGCCTATTTTTTGAAGATAAATTTGCGTGGAAGATGGTTATTCTATTTTTGCCTTACCCTTCAACGAGTCTTATAGGATGTGTAAAATAACTTGTCTGTATCCTTTTTTTCAAGTAATAAATCTTAAAATATAAAAGACCAGGGCTATGTTTAACTATAGTTTGTATGTTTTTTAAAGAATCTTCCTCTTTGTTTTGGTGCAGTTTTTCTAAAACTCAGTCTCTTTTCAGTTTGGAAGAGAACAAAGAACGCTTTCAAATTTGACTCGGGACATCTCTCTTGTGTTACCTTTATTATGTCACTGGAGCTGCTTCAGCGCAAGCTTCCTCCTTCCTTGCAGAAATAATATCATAAGTCCTGCACTTGCTGGGTTGGTTTCCGGAAGGGGAGACACTGGTGGACCCTTTCCCAATGGCCTGGGGTTTCCAATGCTCCTTTTGCAGCACAAAACAAAGCAGCTCATATATTGTGACGTTAACACAAGAGATGCCCTCAATTGCAGCTGTACACCCAAGCATTTCCACACGGGAGTGCCATGAAAGCCCTGTCAGAACAGAGGATCTGCAGCAGCAGAGCTTTGTAGATTGCAGCCCTGGTCTCCAAAGTAGGTTTCGCCCATCAGTATTAACTATGGGATACTACTGTTTTTTTGGTTTTTTGTTTTGCAATAGCAATGAGTATACTGGTACAAATTATCAATTTGTTGTATTTATTTCCTACCACCTTGATTTGTTTTAATTGTGGAACCTCCCTTAAGTTTGTCAGGCTGTAGACACCAATTCAAGTCATTTAATTTATGATGTGTTTTCAGTTTAGTGGAATATGTTATTACATGTGGATGTAAATACAACTTGGTGGTTTTCTTTTGCAAATACTCTCGTCCTTGTTTCACTTTCTGAACACTAGACAGACAAAATTTTACTGGGTGGTTGCGTGGTTTTTGTTCGAACGCAAGTTGCATGCAAAATTCCAAGCACTGAACCGTCGTGCTGCAAGAGGACTAAAGCAAGAGAATTACTGAGGAGTGTCTTAGAGGGATTTATGGAGCAAAGTGAAGTAGTAAAACTGATGTCAAGCACGGGGGAGGTGTGTGTCTCCTTTTGGTTGTTTTCAAAATTTTACTAGGGTTTCTTTTTTAAAAATATACAATGGTACCTTGGGTTACAGACGCTTCAGGTTACAGACTTGGCTAACCCAGAAATAGTACCTTGGGTTAAGAAATTTGCTTCAGGGTGAGAACAGAAATCGCGCAGCGGCAGCAGGAGGCCCCATTAGCTAAAGTGGTGCTTCAGGTTAAGAACAGTTTCAGGTTAGGAACGGACCTCCGGAACGAATTAAGTTCTTAACCTGAGGTACCACTGTACTTGAATCAGTCGTTCTTTGGGGTCTGCTTGCGGTAAAGGTAAAGGGACCCCTGACCATTAGGTCCAGTCGTGACTGACTCTGGGGTTGCAGCGCTCATCTTGCTTTATTTGCCGAGGGAGCCGGCGTACAGCTTCCGGGTCATGTGGCCAGCATGACTAAGCCGCTACTGGCGAACCAGAACAGCGCACGGAGCGGTACCTATTTGGAGAGAACAATCTGGCTCTTAATACGGCTAAGACCAAGGAATTGGTGGTGGATTACAGGAAAAAAAAGGCGGACATTCAGCCCTTGTATATCAACGGGGAACGGGTGGAGAGGGTGGCGGAATTCAGGTTTTTGGGAGTAACTATCGATCAGGGCATGACTTGGAGCGCAAATACCACTGCTCTGGTGAAGAAGGCCCAGCAGAGAATTTATTTCCTCAGACTTTTAAAGAAGAACAATCTGAGTGAGAGACTGCTGGTGTCCTTCTACCGAGGCTCCATAGAGAGCATTCTTACATATTGTATTTGTGCTTGGTTCTCCAGTTGTACAGCTAGGGAGAGGAAGGTGCTCCAGAAGGTCATAACCACAGCCCAAAGGATTATTGGTCATCCTCTCCCATCTTTGGAAGAACTGTACGGTTCCCGTTGTCTTAGGAAAGCAAATAACATCCTGCAGGATTCATCTCACCCGGGACACAGTCTGTTTGCACTACTGCCTTCTGGCAGGAGATATAGAAACATCAAGTCAAGGACAAATAGACTGAAAAACAGTTTCTATCCAAGAGCTGTGGCCTTTTTGAATGCTGTAACTCGATAGTGTGACCTGGGAGTTTGATGGGTGTTGG
Source organism: Podarcis muralis (assembly GCF_964188315.1). NCBI lineage: Eukaryota > Metazoa > Chordata > Lepidosauria > Squamata > Lacertidae > Podarcis > Podarcis muralis. Next base: position 85,029,002 of record NC_135659.1, on the reverse strand, counting down.
TGTGGGTGTGGCTGGAATGTGGTTTGTTTGGTTGTTGTTGTTGTTTTGCTTTTGTTGTTTTTAAGGGATGGCATCCAATTTCGTTGCACTTGTGCAATGTTGCACTTGTGTAATGACAATAAAGAATCTATTCTATTCTATTCTATTTATCTACTTACACTTTGACGTGCTTTCGAACTGCTAGGTTGGAGGGAGCAGGGACCGAGCAACGGGAGCTCACCCCGTTGCGGGGATTCGAACCACCGACCTTCTGATTGGCACGTCGTAGGCTCTGTGGTTTAATCCACAGCGCCACCCGCATCCCCTGCTTGCGGTACTGGTGTTCAATATTACTTTTAAAAGACTTTATTCGGTGGGGGGGGGGGGTTCCTTTGATTCAACAAATAGGTGTTCTTCCTTCATTATCAGTTCTTTGGAATTGAATGAGGGAAAGGCAAGATCTGCTATATGCAGCCCCAGTAGTTAAGTGAAAGTAAATGGAAAGGGCTCACTTTAGAACTAATACAAGTAAATACCAAGTTTCACTTCATTGCTCAAGAGAGGGAAAGAGCCCTTTCTGCCATGGCTGACATCATTGTGGCGTTTGAACTTCAATTTTAGAAATGTATCTTGACTGCACACAAAAATATCCACAATGTAGTATTAATTTTCAAGGGAGGTATAGCATTGCACGCAAGTTGCGTTTTTATTCTTCCCCCTAGAAAATGGGTGCAGAGGTCAAGCAGGTGTATGCATTAGTAATAAGAAAATGTCTCGTTGTACTACTACTATTTATTAAAGGTAAAGGTAAAGGTACCCCTGCCCGTAGGGGCCAGTCTTGACAGACTCTGGGGTTGTGCGCCCATCTCACTCAAGAGGCCGGGGGCCAGCGCTGTCCGCAGACACTTCCGGGTCACATGGCCAACGTGACAAGCTGCATCTGGCGAGCCAGAGCCACACACGGAAACGCCGTTTACCTTCCCGCTAGTAAGCGGTCCCTATTTATCTACTTGCACCCGCGGGTGCTTTTGAACTGCTAGGTTGGCAGGCACTGGGACCGAACGACGGGAGCGCACCCCGCCGTGGGGATTCGAACCGCTGACCATGTGATCGGCAAGTCCTAGGCGCTGAGGCTTTTTACCCACAGCGCCACCCGCGTCCCTACTACTATTTATTAGTATTTTCTAAATTTCTACACCAACCTTCATCTGAAGATCACAGAGCAGTGTGCAATATAAAAACACAAAAAAATACCATAATAACAAACAAAAACAATACCTTCCATATGGAGTTGAAAAGGCGACAGATTGATATAATGTTTTTGTCTGTCTCCTAAAGATATGTAATGAAGGTGCCAGGCGAGTACTAAGAAACAATCTCCAAAAAGAGCAGTCTCAAAAGAATTATCACATGGAGCTGAGTTTGATTTCCTCCCACTTTTGCTATGTTGTTAATCTTATAATCAGTGATTCCAATGCAGATTTGGTTTTGTGTCTCCTTCTGTGTGCCATGCAGGCAATCTGTCTTAAAAATAAAAATTAAGCACACATTTATTTTTTTAAAAAATCATTTGGCACATTTTTAAAAAAGTACGATCAGCTAGAAAAAGATTGAAAAACTTATCGGGGGTTGCAATGAGCCAATTCGTATCGTACAAAGCCAGTTTGAAGCTCCCTCTGCAATTTCTTCCGAGTGTGATTCACAAATGGAACATGCACGTCTGATCAGCAAAAGGGCACAAACTTGGACATTAAAGTAGCTTTAAAAAAACAGGATACATCTCTTCCATACAGAAACATGAAAGTATCACTTTTTGTATCTGACAGGCACCCTCTCAAAATTAGGTAGCAATTTGGGAAGCGAAATCTTCCTAGGGGCTTTTGCTTCTGCTGGAGTCGGTTATGCATATTTCTCAGGTGAAGAAGGTCTCCTTGCAGCTGTTTGGATCGCTGCCAAAAAGAAACCCGGAGGACTAATGTGACTACTGTATCCAAGAGATGTTTCATACAAGCAGTTTTACACACATTACAAGTGTACACATCGGCTTCTTCTAAAGCAAGTATTGGCACTGTGAGCATTGACTACTGCCTGATTAATGCTCACAACGAACAGATGAAAGTAGCTCATGCCAAATCAGACCACAGGTCAGTGCTCCCATTCGCTGCCTGACTCACTCTCGCCACAGCAGCTTTACAATAAATCAGGAATGGGGAGCCTGTGCTCCTCACCAGATGTTGGCCTTTCTGACTGCAGCTGATGGGAATCGAGAGACCAAGAACGGTTGGTGAGCCACTGGCTCCCCATCCCTGGAGGACAGCATTAAAAACCAAAAGCTGAGGATAGCAGGGAGTGGCTGCCCCCAAAGCAGAGAGCCAGTCCTCTTGTCTCCCCTGCTCAGTTGCAACTCCCAGGTGTGTGGTTGTCTGTTCTGTTGAGCCTTGACTACAGATTCAGGTACCGTGCATATATTTACGATGTAAACTGCTTTACTTACAAGGTTCTATGGGAGACGGAAGGGTTAAAGATGCCTGAAAAGGAAGAGAGAAGCACCTAGGGACATGTTTAGTCATTTAGTCGTGTCCGACTCTTCGTGACCCCATGGACCAGAGCACACCAGGCACTGCTGTCTTCCACTGCCTCCCGCAGTTTGGTCAAACTCATGCTGGTAGCTTCGAGAACACTGTCTCGTCCTCTGTCGTCCCCTTCTCCTTGTGCCCTTCATCTTTCCCAACATCAGGGTCTTTTCCAGGGAGTCTTCCCTTCTCATGAGGTGGCCAAAGTATTGGAGCCTCAGCTTCAGGATCTGTCCTTCCAGTGAGCACTCAGGGTTGATTTCCTTCAGAATGGATAGGTTTGATCTTCTTGCAGTCCATGGGACTCTCAAGAGTCTCCACCAACACCATAATTCAAAAGCATCAGTTCTTCGGCGATCAGCCTTCTTTATGGTCCGGCTTTCACTTCCATACATCACTACTGGGAAAACCATAGCTTTAACTATACGGACCTTTGTTGGCAAGGTGATATCTCTGCTCTGCCAAGTGGATCACGTTTGGTCAAAACTCTCCACTATGACCTGTCCATCTTGGGTGGCCCTGCACGGCATTGCTCATAGCTTTTCTGAGTTATTCAAGCCCCTTCGCCACAGCAAGACAGTGATCCATGAAGGGGACCTGGGGACATAGGAAGCTGTTAACCCATTGCTTCATGTGCTTCAGTATTGTTTGCACCAGGGTCTGGGTAACCACTTTAAGCCGGTAGACTGGGTCAAAAAGTGACCAGCCATCTATAGTCCAAATGGAACAAGTGGACAGGGCTGGCCAGCTGTACAAACATCGGTTGTCACATGACAGTAGGTCATGGGGCTTGCATTCTGCACCAAAGTTTAAATAGCACTGCTATTTAGAGCTCTGCTGCAAAAGAACAATGGTGCACTCTAAGCTGTGTGCTTTACATGTGTGCCAAGACTTTACCTGTCCCTTGCCTGATGTCAGGTGAGTGAGAGGTGCTGATCAAAAATAGTTTTGCTGGCTAATTCAGTCTATACCAGTATTTTCCAACCTTGGGTCTCTAGGTGTTTTGGGACTACAACTCCCATAACCCCTAGCTAGCAGGACCAGTGGTCAGGGATGATGGGATTTGTAGTCCAAAAATAGCTGGAGACCTGAGATTGGGAAACACTGGTCTGTACATTGCAGATTTCCTACAGGTGGTTTACAGGGGTTCCTCCCAGCCTTGCCTGGAGATACCAAATCTGGATGCAAAGCATTTGCCCTACTCATGAACCACATCATTTCCCCCCATCAATTGGCTCTCTCAGTCCCTCTATTAGCATTATGATTCCTCCGCACATGCCAGGAACCAGTCATTCAGTGTGGCAGCACGAGTAGTGGTTGGAGTATTGGACTAGGACCTGGGAGACCAGGGTTCAAATTCTCCTCTCAGCCATGAGCTTCACAGGGTGCCCTGGGGCCAATCACTGCCTCTCAGCTGAGCCTACCTCACGGCAATAAATATAAATAAATAAAACACTTTAAAAGTATGTACATGGGGGAAAGTACATGAAAGTACCGTACATAAATTTTGGAACTCCCCATTACAGCCTTTGTGCTGTATTGGTTTTTTGTGCCTGCTAAAATCTTGTTTGTTTCAGCAAGCCTACTCAGGCACGCAAGTTTTAAACATGTTTTTCACATCTAATTTTATTATGCATAATGGTTTTAAGTTTGCTGGCTTGATTTAAGGTTTTTATGTTGAACCTGTTTTAAAATTCTTATTGGTATTCTTACTGAATATTTAGATTTCTTTGTAAACCACTCAGAGGTTTTCATAGTAAGTAGTATATAAAGTTTGTTAAGCAAAATGAGACAAACATGGGGATTGGGAGCCCTGTGTTTGTCTCATAATCTGCCAGGTGACGTGACAGCCATGCTTATGTTAAGATGGTACTAGAGTCCTGTAAAATGTACCAGGTGAAACAAGAGACCTAAAATTATATCTATTGATGCCCCAAATTTTCCACATCCCACATGATCTATGCAAAAGTTAGAGGAGTTCAATTTCCTTCCTCTCTCTTAGGGAGAGAGTTACAAAAATGCTTTCAAACAGGTTAATAAAATCTGTAGCTGTCACCCATTCTGAACCTGATTTAGGCCTGGTTATTTAATTACCTATCCCCGCTAAATGTTCTCCAGTTTAGCTAACTTGTTCCGTGGAGATTTAGGAGGATTAAGTATTCCTTTTAAAATCAACAGCAGCATGTTTGGGTTTTCAAATGTGCTGTGAGTCATGCGACCACAAGGTGACAGTGTGAGCTCACGTTAGCACCTGAAATGAACACAAAGTAAAGAATGGGAAAATATTACTGAGTGCTTAGATACCAACTGCAAAGTTACCTCCGCCTAGCAGCAAGCAGAGCACAAAAGGGGCTTTCTCCCCACACATCAAGCATTACTCAGTGATCTTTCCCCTTTCCCTATTATTTCATGTGCTCAGCCATTTAAAGCTCATAGGGCTAAACTGGCCAGAAAGGAGCGTAGGCAGTTCAGTGGTACAGGGGAGATTGTGATAATCTGTACTGAAGACATTAATTTTTGCTATAATCTATACCGATTTATTTGAAGGGTGATTTGAAGATTTAATTAATGCATGCCACTTCTGAACAATTTAAATATATTGCTTGAGCTTATCAATAAAGGTGAAAGTAAATGCCTGCACCACCACCACCATCAATATCTCTACTGTATATATGTCTATATATCTATATCTATATATATTTCAAATATCATTTTGAAATGAAGATCTGTGGGGAGAGGATCAGAAACCAAAGGGGCAGGGAAAAAAGCTTAATATCCAATACATTTTGGATCTCTCTGCTGCTTCACAGGGGGTTTCAAATACACAAATTCAATCTTTTGTTATGTTGGGTGGAATTAAACTTCACATTAAGCAGGGTATGCATGAGTGGAATGTTGTCCACTTGCACAACGGGATTTCCCTGCTCCACTGCAGCCCTCCCACACACGCCCTAAAGCTGTTCTGGGCTCTCCCCCCCCCCAATCCGAACAGATTTAGGATGTGCAGGGTGGAGGGTAGAGAAGGGGGAGGCAAGTCCCATTGGGCAAATGGACCTCCTCCTACTTGCACAGCAGCTTGTTTGTATCCCATCTCCCCTCTCTCCTTTTTTTGTTCTACATTGGGAACTGGCTGAGGAACTGGCATTTCTCTTTGTAAAGATGGGCTTTGTAAAAAGATGTGCAAAAATAAACAGGAACAGAAAGAGTAGTCCGGAGGCGAAATACACTCTTTAATTCCAAGCCCACTTTTCCTCCAAAGATTTATCCTTGTTCTCCTCCTCTCCTTCCTCCATGCAATCCTCCATTGTTCTGGGAGTTACCCCTCACCCTCCGGAGCAGATTTGGGGGCAATCAGGGGATGGAGAGAAGGGAAAGCCATTGTGTTAGTGCAAATATTTAGTTGAATACCAGCATATGGCTGTTAGGGTAGACATATGCTGCCCAGAGGAAGTGGGCAGGAAAGCATGCAATGACTGCTGATCCTAGCAGCTGTGACAGATCACTTGTGATCTTGCCCTCTGTTTTGTGCATGAAAAGAAGGAGCCATCACAGGTGGGAATAACAACCCTGGGCAGAGAGGCCCAGCAAATAATATCTCATCAAATGCCCGCAAACCTAAAGAAACCCTGGGGCTATCGGCTCTTCTCAAAAATCTGAAAGAACCTAAAGGAAATCCTAGGCAATATTGCAAACTGGGTTAATCGGATTTTTAAACTCGTGAACTCTCAATCCAGCAGTGCCCCGGCCTCTCTAGGAGAGAAATGTTTTAATGGAAAAGAAGAGGAGAGGGGGAACTTCCCGTATCACTTAAAAACACGGCCTTGGATTCTCTCTTGAAATATTTGTTTGTTCACCTTCTCCGCAGAACAGAGAGCAACAAGGGGGAGGGAGCTAGTAAAAAGCAGGAAAAACTGGGTTGTATTAAAATATCCTCTGCACTTAGGGCAGTAAATTACCAACGGGATTCAAAATGGACCATAAATTGAGTATTTTATTTTATTTTATTTTATAAATTTTTTATTGCGTTTCTTTCCATAGTTTTATAGGTTACAAACAAATAACATAATTGCAAGAAACAAATTTTCCCTTTTTTTAACAACAAAAACAAACAAAAACAACTTGGACTTCCCCACCCCTTCCGATTCTGCGTTCTTTAAATTAACAATGTCAGCATTTTGTTACCTTATTTCATGCCTTATTGTAACTTTCAAATGTTATGTACCCAGATTCGATATATTGTATCTCAGTTTCCATACCTTTAAAATAAACATAACATGTTCGATTCAAATTGTCTCATTTTCTCTTTTATCACTTATTTTACAATTTACTTAATCATGATTGCTAAAGCATAACTTTTCCTAATCATGCACTATCTTAAGATTCATACAGCTTGTAGTATTTTTGCAAATAGTCTTTAAATTTTTTCCATTTGAGTATTTTAGAGTATGTGAAGTGGGTTTCAGGGCTGCAAAGTGAGCTTAAAGTGTCTTTCCCCTTTTGTTCCTCTTAATCACACAGCTCTTCCGAAAAGCATTTCATCTCCTGGATGGCATAAAAGGGTAAAACCTGTATGTGGTGTTGTGTGCTTGTGCTCTGCCAGACCCTCTACTTCAATTTCTTAAAGGGTTTCTTCCCTCTGTGAAAGAGGCTTCTCTTTGTTTGTTTGGCAGGGCACTCTGTAATTCATTTGGAACAACTGAGCTCTTCCTGTCATGACTTCTGGGCTATGCCTTCCCCTAGCTCAGCCTGTTGTTAGCTTGCCCTGTCTTTCGTCCAACCAGCCTCTGCGGTTGGTTCCCGCCCTCTGTTCCTCTGGAGTAGCAGTAGTAGCAAGGAGGGGCTACTGCTGACTTCTTGACAGGAAGTTTGCTGTCACTTACTGGGAGGAAGAGAATGAGGCAGTGGGGATACTGGTGCTGCGGGGGTGAACCAGGAGAGCTGGTCTACCCATGACCGCTCACCTTACTTGGACCAAAGGCTACATTCACCCTTGGCAAAACCTCTAGGGGCTGCATGCCAGCGGAAGGTGTGGCTGCCCCACACTTCCATGTGCACAAGAAACACAAACATGGGCAGGGGATATGCATGTAGGACCAGTAGCAGCTGGCAGGGAGGGCCATAGCTGTGCACCTGACCTCCCAGCAGCAGAGTCACTGCCATCTCCATTGGGAGAAGGAGGGAGGAGAGAGATGGTGTGTTGTTTAGGCGCACCAGTGGGGGTTCTGGTTTGGCATCAGTGGTGGACTGACATTTCAAGGACCCTGAAGCTCAAACTGTTATGGGGGCCATTCACAACCAGCAATGAGGTCTGGGTAACCACTGCCATCTTCTTCAACTGAGTTTTTCTATGACAGATCCCAATTTTTCTGCGAGTTTGCGTTTTTGGAATCCACTTTAGCACTTTTCGTCAACTCATTCTTCTTCCTCTAGGGCAGAGGTTTTCAACCTTTCTGAGTCCACGTCTCTCTTGACTAACTATATTATTTCTGTGGCTCCCCTGTGGGGAAACTCGCTCAGAGCCTCAGAAGCCCAGTTATGTCTCCTTGTGAGTCCTCTGGGCAGCCGTAGCCACTGCCCCTGGTCTCTGAGCTGCCCCCACCCCGACCCCAATAGAGGTGCCTCCTTGATGGAGACTGGCCGAAGGTGAACATGAGGCCAGCATCTGACTCATGTTGGGAGGCAGTAGTGGCGGCGGCAGGCGGCGCCGGGCCTTCACTGTGCAAAGGCTCCCCTTCGGCGCTGGGCATTCCCAGGCAGGCATTGCACACAGCAAGCACAAGAAACGTCAGCGCATTGCCTGGCTGGCTGGGCTCCCACTTGCTTGTCCATTCCCAACAGCACTGACTAGCTGGGCTCCCTTGTTTGTTTACTCCAAGGCCACCTCACTGCTGGTAACCAGCACCCCCTGGCCAGCCCCAGAGACACCATTCACCTGGCGAGCTTGTAGTCAGGGCCGCTGCAACAAACAGCTACACAAGCCTTTGGGAGGCGGAGATGCAACAGGGCATCAGAGGAGGGAGGGAAGGAAAGAGAGACGGAGGCCAGTGTTGCCTGCAGCACCCCCGACAATCATTCAAGGCACTCCAGGGTGCCACGGCACACTGGTTGAAAACCTGTTAAAAAAAGGGGGGGGGGTGCATTAGCCACAGCAGAACAAGCAATTTACCACAGTGCTCTACCTTTACAACATCTGTGGTACTGAGTCTCAGACTTTGGGATTTTTGAAATATATACAGTACAACCCAAAATTGATCGATTTGAGTTGCGCGACTCAAATTGGGTCTGCTAAACCCTTCTTTTTTAAAAAAGAGCAATGTGGAATGAAGTCTCTTTTCAGGTCTCCTAGGATTAGGGGCCCTTAAGCTTCATTAGTTTCGTAGTAGATTCACCCCTGATTGGCATTCTGGGTGGACCCGATGGGAGTTGTAGTCCAAAACACCTGGAGGGCACCGGGTTGGCAAAGACTGCCCTGCAGGCTACAGCAAGCCATTGTGTCTGATGATTAAGCATTTTCATTCTTATTTATTGATGAGAGGGCTTTGGAAGCCTCTGTCCCTGCTCCTGCTCCAGTGAGGAGAAGGGGAGGTGGGGGGACGACGACTCACACCTAAATTATTCCTTTCAGAGTATTGGCTTCTGCTTCAGAACTTCAGGATGTGAAGCATCGCCCAATTCGCAGAGAACATTAAAGGAAACGAGGGAGTGCTTAGGGAAACTAAGTGTTAAACAGGGCCATCCGTCTGGGGCAGAGCAGGGGAGAAGAGAGTACTTGATGTCTCAATCATGGCTGGTTTATGGCCCACAATCCTTGAATTTGTGTGACAGCAATCCAGTGCCTTACATAGATTGCATCATAAATAACCCAAGTCCGCAGTGGTCAGAGAATCTAAATGAGAGAAAGGAAAAAGAGATGTAGAAACAAAGGGTGAGTAGCCGAGCAGCGAGTTACCTTGAGTCTTTTTTAGGGTTTTATAAGTAAAGACAGGAAGGGATGCGGAAAGTGTGAGTCAAACACAGGCCACGTTCACAAACGACACTGCTAATGCCTCTTAACGCAGCTTTCTTTCGTTTTCTTTCTTTTGTTGGTGAATATTGTTCACGTAGAATGAAATATGGTGAAAATCCATTGGGAATTCATCAAATAAAGTTCTATCTATTTCATGGGTCCCTTTTTATGTTAGGCAAACCTGTGTTTGACTAACACTTTTGGCCAGTGGTCAGCAACCTTTTTCAGCTGTGGGCCGGTCCACCATCCCTCAGACCTTGTGGGGGGCCGGACTATATTTTTTTTGGGGAAATGAACAAATTCCTATGCCCCACAAATAACCCAGAGATGCATTCTAAATAAAAGGACACATTCTACTCATGCAAAAACATGCTGATTCCCGGACCATCCTCAGGCAGGATTGAGAAGGATATTGGGCCGCATCCGGCCCCCGGGCCTTAGGTTGCCTACCCTTGCTTTTGGCAATCACCCTACAAGAGGACACTTTTTATATGGATGAAATTTGCATGTGCCAGTTTATACATACCTATAGAAATAATTTCTATAATTTAAATAGAAATACACTCCATCTCACCACAGTGGGGAAGACAGGGCAGAAGGCTTCCTCCTTAGTCTGCTCTCCCAGGGCTCCCTTGATGGAAAAGTTCAGGTTTTCTGCTGCGCTCTTGTGCCTGATGCGTCTTCACCTATAAACTGGATCTGGACTGGATAGTCCTTCAAACAGAAGACTGACCTCTGTAACGTATGGCACATGGGCAATCTAGTCCTGATTTTCTGGGAAATGCTCCTGGTAATTTGCAGTTCCTATAGATTGGAAGATGGGAAGACAGGATATGCTAACAGCTAATGCTCCTTAATAGTCATTGGCAAAGCAGCCAGGCACATCTTTTGCTAAGGAGATCCTTGGCAGGATGTCCTGCGGGTGCTTTCTAAAAGTCTAGGAAATTCTTGGAAGGTCCTCCAAGGAAGCCTGTTTTTCTCCTCCTATGAGTTAGGGAGTGTCAGGGAGAGGGAAGGGAGGAGTTTGGGGCTCTTGGAGCTTAACAGCATTTCTGGGATGCTAGGCATCTCTGGAGATCTGGTGTTGGGTTGCGGATTCAGCTATTTGTTGGTATCTTTTAGCTGTCCCTCTCCACTTACACTCAACCCGTATAACCGTAAATAAACTCAAATATTACAGACCTCTCTCCAAGTCTCCAGTGGTCTTCCTCCAAAGGAAACCAAACCTGGGTAAGCACTACAACCCCTGGAATATCAGAAGGGCAAAGTGTAGATGTTCTGGTCCCGCCCCCCTCAGGATATTTTTTGCTATTCTGCTCACCTTCCTGTGATACATTTTTGAGCTACAGAAGCTGTCATTCTGCAAAGCCCAGCTCCCTCTCCAAAGTCTCTAGTAGTTAAACATGTGTGTGTGTGTGTGTGTGTGTGTGTGTGTGTGTGTGAACATGTGTGTGGTTCATTCACATGAGCACCAAGGTGCCATGTAACATATTGCAGATGCTGGAGTTGACAGTAATTTTGTTTATTCCCCAAGGATATTGTGAACAAACTAAACCAAAAGACTTGTCCTCCTTTAAATCACCACAGAACAGTCTCCTGTGCAGTGTTGGACAAAACCTTCAACAACATGCAATAGTTTGAGATGCTTCGTGACCTGAGAACTTCTGCACCCAAAACAGCTGCTGTACCCCTGAATGATGACCCTTCCCCAATGTGCATGAGCTCATTTTGAGAAACAAATTCTGATGTTTCTCCATTTGTGCTCTAGATGGTGAGTGAGCTCAGTCATCTGCCTGTAAACGCTCGCTGGAGTGCGATATTGGCCTTGGAGACAGTTTTTGTGAAGGCTTTCCAAAGTGCAAAATAACTCTTGCGCTCTTTTGATGGTGCACCCTCTCCTGCACTTGAAGAGAAGAAGAAGAAGAAGAGTTTGGATTTGATATCCCGCCTTTCACTCCCTTTAAGGATTCTCAAAGCGGCTAACATTCTCCTTTCCCTTTCCTCCCCCACAACAAACACTCTGTGAGGTGAGTGGGGCCAAGAGACTTCAGAGAAGTGTGACTAGCCCAAGGTCACCCAGCAGCTGCATGTGGAGGAGCGGAGACGTGAACCCGGTTCCCCAGATTACAAGACTACCGCTCTTAACCACTACACCACACTGGCTCTTGAAAATAGTGGGCATGACATTTCTAAGATTTTTTTTTAAAAAAGGTTGATATCTGAGGAGGCCTGTGAAATGTCTGGTGTTACTGCACAAATATGGGAACCACAGGGAAAAGAATAATGTAAGCCTCTTGTAGAAAGAGCTACTGTCTGTGGGGCTTATTTCCTCTTGAGGTCAGATGAACCTCCTCCCTTCCCCTCCCTAGTCTCTAATGCGGAGGAAAAAAATACACACACACATAGGGAGAAATCAATCCATCAAATGTCATTACAGATTTATTAAGCCTGATGTATAAAGACTTTTAACATCTCCAGAAAGCATAAAAAGAGCACTTCTGTTCAGTCTTGTGCTTTGAAAATCTAAATATATTTTTATCATATAAATAATTCTTTTCATGTTTTTAAGTGCATCTGTTTTTTTTAAAATTATTATTCCCTCTTCAAATTTCCATTTTACAATTGGCCAAAACTGAAGCCTGCCTTGACTGAAATGAAGCTATTTGCAAAGCAAATGATGTTGCGAAGCATGTCTATGGCAAACCGTATCAGCTAGATTTCAGAAAGGTAGTTCAATGAGGAAGGCATTAAAATGAGGGACAGCCTCCAGCAAAATCATAATTGAACACACCCAAGCCCTTAATGTCTGCAGTTGGGTTTCCTGATGCAAATTATGATAACATTTCAGATGGGAATGGTTGCTTTCCAATAACTGCGGTGAGAAAGAGATGTGGGTCTTATTTTCTCTACCCCCTGCCACACAGCAAAGAATTGCTATGTTTCTTTTTTTTAAAAAAAAAATGTAAATAATATATGTATAGAAACCTTTTCTAATGGAAATGAGGCATTCAGGATTATATGCATAGTATGAGAATTACTGCTCTTCTTTCTGAACGCAATGGTTAAAGATGTGTGATCTGCAGGTTGCTGTGTACTTTAATTGCTACTATAGAACTTGAACAATTTTATTTTCAGTGTTTGTGGGTGGGGAGGGGAACCCCAGTGTGTTTTCAGTGATCCAGCTACAGAACTTTACCCACCTCCAAGTTAATTGAGGCTGCAAAGTTATTGCATATTATTCCCTCGATATAACAGTCTGCTGAAATCATATGCAGAAATACTTCCGTCAGTAGTCAAGGGTTTTCTTTTTTAATTGGGAAAAGGGGTCCTCCTGCAAATAAGCAGCCTAGATAAATTTGGGTCTGATTTATCGGCACTGAGAATAATTTTGTTTTGTAAAAAGCAATTGAATCTGTAAGGAATCTTCCAAGCAAGTGATCCCGCCCTCTCCAAAAGTTGCTGGCATATTAGAAAATATTGTTGAATCCCATTCAGCTGACTGTAGTGCAGGTGTATAGAGATTTGCCACCTACAATAGCTGAACAGGGCACTACTCTTTAAAAATTTCCTTGGTTTGAAAAGGAAAAAAGGATTTTATGTTGGGAAGATTCAGATCCAATATCATTTTATTTGCAAGCACTAGGTGGTGCTCTATTCCTAAATGTGAGGGCCCTGTGGTTTCATTTTCTTCCTTCCTTTCTCTCCCCCCCCCCCCCCTTTTATTTTAACTGTAAGGACCATTCATAATCATCAAAACCAAGTGAAACATGGTTTTGATTAAAACAGCCTGTTGGCTCAATAATCTTCGTAATTTTAAAAACATCCTTAATGTGGAGGAACAGTACTACAATGTCAGCTCTGGCCTTGGGGCCCATTAGAACAGCAACAAAATAAATAAGAAGGAGGACTGTGAGGTCATGAAAACAAAATTAAGCTAATGTTTCAAATTTTGACAATTACGAATTGTTCTTCGGAGAAGACTCCCCCCCCCTCTTTTTTAAGGAAAAAAATTAAAATAAATTCAGGCACTATTAGATAAAATACAAAGAGGGTAATTGTACATGAGTATGAGTTTCCTCATGGGGGGTTTAGCATGCCTTCAAAGCGAAACTTGGACGCCGTTTTTATTTTTATTATCATCTTTTCCCCTGCTGTCCCCAGAAACGGGCAGGTTTCATGCATATACAGACTTGTTTTTTCCATCCTTCCTCTACAAGCTCCATTTCAATTCCTCATAGCGGAATTAAGAGATGATGAGCGAGGAAAACAACACAACTGTGACAAAACGGAAAGAACAGGCATAATGGCCCAGGGTTTGTTGAAGGGTAGGGTGGGGTGTCCCCCCCCCCCCACACACACTTTGTGTTTCGTAGGAAATGGAAACAAGCAAATATAAGGCGACCGGGGGGGGGGGCGGTGGGGTGGGGGGGAATCTGTGTTCATTAACATGGCAATATGGTTAATTATATACAAATATGTACAGTATAAAAAATGCATCAAAGGCTTGAGTTTCCCATCCAGCCAAGCTGCAGTGCACACAGGAAAGCAGCTTGCTTTTCCTTGTCCCCGGTCCTTTTGCCCCCTCCCCTCCCCGCAAAACCCTCCACCCCGCCCGTTCCACCCAGAACACGTTGCCCCAATTATACAAGCAATATAATCTATACAGCATGCGGTTTGTAACAAAAGTAGTGCAGACGCACCGAAACATTCTTACAGATACAGTTGCTGTAATTTCTCAGTGGGGGTGCGGGGTGCGGAAGGAGTCTTGGATGGGTCAGTTGTACAGCTGTGTGTGTGTGAGAGAGAGAGATTGAGAGGGGGGGGGGAATGAAGGGAAAGCGGCCCAGACTTGTCCACCTGATCAAAGAGGAGTGCTCTTTTGAGAACTCGCTCGTCTACCAGCACTGCCCGAAGAAGTCGTCGAAAGCATCCTGAAGGTGCAACAGAGAACATGCTGGCTGACAGGACCGCAGGCATTTTGTGCCGCGCTGGAAAGGACTGACTGTTTTTACTGGGCTTTCTCCAGCGAGGCTCTGTTGTTTTAAACAAGAAAGGGTTTTTTATTTTATGATTCATACTGTGAGATGTTCGAGACAAGAATGACGAACGAGAGGAAGGCGGAGGGAAATAAAAGACCTTAAAATAATTACGTGCGATAGACCCATGTGCTTGACAAAAGGCCATATGGTACGAGAGGTTATGCAAGGGTTAAGAACCCTGAACTCAAGTTGCCGCCATTTGTGTCTATACGGCAGTATAAATCCAAACACTGAACTTTAAACCCTAAAGGGGAGAAAGAAGCTTTGTCTGTTGCTGGGTAAGGATGGCAAACTTCTGTGTTCTCAGAGGCCTCCAGATAGTGTGTGCTGGAAGGGAATTTTGCTTCAGAATGGGCCCGCTTCACGGCTCCATGATAATAAAGTTGTTGCCCCTTGTGGTAAGGACCATGAAATTAGGCCTGGCTAGGACTAGGATAGTCAATAAGTCAGAAATTAAATCGTTATAACAAAATAAAAGAAAAACGCTATGGAAAAATCACAAATTCTTTTTTTGCTCTCCAGTGCCATCTGGTGTTGCATGTTTATATTGCATTCAAAACTCTGTTTTTTGACTAATGTAGCTGAGTCCAGAGTGACTTCTCAGTCATTTTAAATTTAAATAACTTTTAAGAGTATCAACGGTTTGATCAACAGACCAGCTTTTAAAGGAGGAAGCATTGTTCTGCACCACAGAGAACTGCGAAGCTTCATATAGAAGACAACAGCTATGTACACGTTAGTGGCTTGAAACATAGCAAGTTCGTCTCATGCATGTGAAAAGCCATATTTTTTTTAAAAAATGATGCTGTTCACACCGGAAAGGGGGCAGGGATGTCTTCACACGATGCCCATTACCTGATGGTTTCCCCTGAGCCCAACTCCAATTCACTGAAGCTGTCTTCTGCACACGCAGAGCCACACATTCTTGAGTATTTATCAAGAAGCTACAGGATACTGATGGATTGCGGCTGAGCCCATGTGTACTCAGCTTCGCGCACCCGGGGTGGGAGCGTGCTGCAGCCAGAGTAAGTGGTAATGTGTACACAGCCAATATGTCGAGATAAGATACATCATCTGTGCTGTATTATGGAGTGATGGTGTTCGGCGCAGCTGTCCCAGTTCAGAGCCCCACACATGGACTTGATCATGCTGGCTTCTGCTGTCAATAAAAGTAGCAATTCCATACAAGCAACAGGCTACAGGAAGATCTAGTGGTGCAAGTGAGGTGGTATGTTGTAGATTATAACATCCCACTGTGGAGGGATGATCGGTGGAAACAGGGGAAATAGTCCTTAGCAGCAAATGCTGGGCAGTGGCAGGGGAGAGAGGAGATGGTAAGTAAGTACCACGTATGCAAAGAGTTCCTGGTGGGATGGCAACTGTCAGTATGGGCTGTACAGTATGGGCTGTGTGATGCTGACAGAGGGTGCTTCCTGCTAGTTTTCAGGTGGGGTTCAGTGCCATACAAGCAAATTCAGTTTGGGCAATTAAAGTGGATTTAGTGCTTTTGTGCAACCAAGCCACCCCCCCCCCCCACAAAGGTAGAAAATGGGCTTTTTGCAGGAAGGAAAGTGATGGAGAAATGGACCGGAAAGGATGAGATATCAAAATTGCTTGATGCAACATTGTATGAACAAATTGGAATGAATGCTCAATGAGCAAGTCATCTGGAAGAGGCCTCAGTCACTGCCATTCAATCGTTGAAGGTAATGCTGCTCTCAGGTTACGCTGAACACAGGCGCAAGCTGTTTCTGCACGTGTTTGTGTGAAATAAAAAGGGCACACTTGTTCGTTTGGAGAGCCCAGCTATTGTGTACACAGGTACAAGGACTGTACAGTCATTGAAGCCAATGTGAGAATACCCTTACATATTCCTCTCCAGCCCACATCATCAGCCCATCGGCTGCAGAATGTATCAGCAAACATTCGACTGCCACAAATGACATCGAATGCTACAGAAGGGGTAGGGAACCTGTGCTTCTCCAGATGTTGTTGACTCCAGCTCCCACCAGACCCAGCCAGCACCACCTATGGCTAGGGATGATAGAAGTTGTAGTCTGGCAACATCTGTCAGCCCATGGGTTCAGCTCCCAAACGCTTTAGTGGGCTTGAACCAGAAGTCGTTCAACTTTTGCCTTTGCTAGTCTCTTTTTTCTGGGATGCAAGGAAAAAAGGATTAAAACCAACTGCATTTAAAAAAAGAAAAAAGCCTCACAGCATTTGACTGTCTGTTTCAAAATTCTGCTGTAAAGATATTCCTGCCCTTACGACATCATCTTCTCGGGAATTTAAATATATATTTTTAATTGCAAAAGGTAAAGCATAAACTGAAGATAATTCTGTTGAATCAAAATTATTTTTATTCTTCTTCTGTCAATGTTGAGTTTTCGCTCCTGTTCTTTGGGGGATTGCAGAATGCAACTCGAACAGCTTGACTATGGGACTTTGCAGTGCAACAAGGGGCATCCGTAAGAATGTCTACACAGGATTTAGCAGTCCTGAGTGCTCAGTGAGTTCCAGACACCAAAGCCTTGAGATAGTAACTAGAATTAATGAGACATATTCAATAGGTACACCATATTGCTTTACAACCTTCATAATGTTGTTGTTGTTGTTGTTGTTAATATATTAGTATTATTATTATTATTATTATTATTATTATTATTATTATTATTATTACAGTGGTACCTCTGGTTGCGGACGGGATCCGTTCCAGAGGTCCGGTCGGATCTCAAGGTTTCTGCAACCTGAGGACCGCTTCTGCGCATGCGTGCATGGCGGAACCCGGTAAAAAACTTCCGGGTTTGCAGCGCGCACATCCCAAAGTTTACGTAACCAGAGGCACGGCTGTATTATTATTTATTCATTTATTGCATTGATATTGCACCTTTTCCTCCAAGGAGTTCAAAGTGGCATACGCTGTTCTCCCCCATCTCATTCCATCCCCACAACAACCCCATGAGGTTAATTAGGCTCTGAGGCATTGACTGGCC